>NC_092465.1:25999005-26309774 GCF_047495875.1 Pithys albifrons albifrons | reverse complement strand
CTCACTATCTGCTCCAACCTGCTTTTGGTCACTTGCATTCATCTGTCCATGGCTAACTGCCTGGATTCATTTCTGCATCAGATACAGTGCCTTGTGTGAAGAACATATGTGACAAACAAGTAATGTGCCTCATCAAGAGGCACGGGAATGCAACGTTCCAGCTACTGAAGGACATTTAGAATTCAGCAACTTGCCACCTTTGTGTCACTCCTAAAATACTGTAACATGTAAACAGACAGATCTAAAAGGAGAAGCAGGAGTACAAACTTGCCCAGAACTCTGCTTGTTTGCATTCTCATCTTAAGTAAGTAAACTGTAATGAAATCTACTGACACAGTTTTGGCAGTTTTGATTGACATTTTCTCGAAGGCCTAGAAATTATTTTCTTAAGAATTTATCTGGGATTAAAAATATTTCTGTGTTTCAACCCACACCTTTGAAAATATCACTTTCTCCATGGTTTGTGCAAATCTGGTTGTTTTTTCCTTCTGTTATGAAAACACTCTGGAAGGAGTATTTGGAGGTGACATCAATAGCTTGTGAAGGTTGCTGAAGTATAATTTTTGTGTAAATCACCTGTCCAGACTAAACAGTAGGTCCCTCTTCCAACTACAGATGGGAAAACCCCTGATTTTGATGGGCAAAGCAGGATGCCAAGTGAGCTGTGCCAATCCTGCAAGTATGACTTTTCCTTGCCTTATACATCATAGCTCCTGGTTATGTGCAACAAGTCTCTTGCAAAATTTAGTTCGTATTCTGCAAGCTTTGAAGGTCCCCAGACTGAGTTGCTTGCTGAGACACAGCAGCATGGCAGCTGACTTGGGCAGAGGTGCAGATGGGGGCTGATGCACTCAGGCCCAAACCAGAGCATTGCTTTAATCTCACAAGGCAGTATTTGCATCATACTCTGACCCTAACCTTTGTTTCTTACTACAAAATTTACCGTGAAGCTCACAGGTACACAGAGTACCCTGGAAAAAACAGAAGAAGAAATTCTTAATTTGGCTCCCCTCCAAACCAGGTACTCCAGCAACAAAAACAACCAGTCTACTGAGACTCTCACAGTTTTTTTTCTGGGGACCCTCTCATATCCTCTAGAGAACTTGATTCCTGAAACAGAGTTTCTTCTTTGACATGGACTGCAGAAATGGCTTTGGGGTGTGCTGAGCTCAGCTGTAATACCCTGTGACAGATTTCCTAACTGTAGCTGGGCAAGCTGAAGACAGACTGTCATTTCATCATTTTTGGACAGAGATCCCCCCTTTAACACTTAAGTATTATCCACATACTGGTATTCTGGCAAGCTTGCTTTCATGCTAATCTGTTAGGATGGTCCTGTTCCCACTCATAATGTGGCACAGCATGTCAGCTTCAACCAGGCAAGGATGCCAGCCTCAGTTGGATTGTGAATAGCCTGCAGAAGAGGCTCCTGCTGGTGGAAGAAGTGCCAAATTAGGCCACATGCTCTCTCATTGGGATGCACTGTGCCCAAAGCTGCTTTGGTTTCAATTATGGAGGGAGTAACACCATTTTTCAGAAAAGAAAGTGCTAACCCTTTCATTTCATGTGCTCTGCCTCCCCTGTTCAATTTCTAGAAGGTATTTCTGGAGTTTGTTTGTGTAAAATGAATTTATTCTTCCCTGACAGCTAAGGAAAAGGTCAGATATGGCTGTTCAGATTATGAGCCCCAACTGTGTTTGTTGTTGACTTCAGAGTTGTCTCTTTCTATTAAACTGTTTACTGTTAAAACAACAGCTCTGGCTGCTGCATAGACACTGTTTCCAGAGACAGTTTTTGGTCTCAGTGTTTGTCTAACTGGTCAATGTTTCCTGGCAGAAATCCAGGTGTCCCTTGTTCCTGCACACCTTAGCCACCTCCAGAGAGCTCTTGAGTAGGAAAGAAACATACTCTGCTGCATATATCCCTCTGACCAGTACTTTCAGGAACTGCCAGGATTTACCAGTGAAACCTTAATCAGGGCAGAAGAGCTTCTGGAACTGCCTTTTTCTAATCAGGTGGTCTCTGCAGCTTCTGGCAGGCAGCTGCATAAATAGGAATATCACACCTATCAAGGTAAACGCGGCCCGTCAGCCTCAGTGTGACATCTCATCAACAATCCTGCATTGGTGCTGAATTGTCACTTGTTTTCTTATAGACTCATGGTTGCTTCTGCCTTTCCAGCTATGATGCTGTTTGTCCTTTGTGCAAACACCACCCTTTTCTGAAAGCAGTATGAATGGGGAACAATATGCTGCCAGATAAAATGGTTGCCTTTCCACACTTGCTCACCACGGGAACTCTTTAATCAGCAATGTCAGCCACGGACAGAAATCTCATAGTTGAGAGATAACAGTTATTTGCTGGCAACTTCTTGCATGATAAGCCCAACAACTGGGTGATTACACACTTTCTCAAATAACACAGGAAAATGCCACACCACATTTCGAAAGTACATGTTCCAGCATCTTTAAGCTGCATAAGAATTTTGTCAAGATATTTGCTCCTCCTGTTTATTATTTTTTTGATGCTGTGAAATCTGAATGTAATTTTTACATTCTTGAGCTATCCACCAGATTTTCTTCAATGAAAGGCTCCATAAAGAGTGCAAAGTCAATACTACAGACAAAGTGCAACTGATTAATGGGAGAGCATTTCTTCCATAACTAGGCTGCTTAAGGTCACAGTTAAACAGTTTTTCATAGCTTCTTCATCCACTGAATTGCACTCACATGGTTGCACTACTAGTTGGAAGGGAAATGAATGAACACATGCCAGCTGAGTAAATTATTAAAATGCATATGATAGAGCTATTTCTGCAAAAACCCTGCTAATAAAGAGAGACAATGCCTTGCAGCAGTGAAATTAGTTTAAAATAAACCAGTGAAAAATAACGTTTCTAAACACTGATGGAGTGTTTCTAAGGTGTAGAGGAGAGAGGAGTGAAGTAATAAGCTTAGTGTGAGTCTCTCCAAGCACTGATCCTTCGATGATGTCTGGGTGGTGCACTTTTATAGTTAGGCCAAGGTATTTAGGCTGTTTTAAATGTGAACCTGTGTTTTCAGCAGTTCTTGGGATTCAGGCCAACCCAGTGCACATTTTCAGACTTTCAGTGTGAGACAAGTTTTGGGACATGTCATGTGAAGGAGCATTTGAGGTGCTATGCATGCTCCCAGGTCACACTGCCATGGGCTGTCACTCTGGGCAGCTGCTGGGCCCTGCACTTGCAGATCAATCATCTTTCCTCCATTGCAACTGCCCATGGTGAATACAGTGGCCTGGAGCACCAAAGGACCTGAGGGGTCCCAGAGTGACTAAAGAAGACACAGTACTGCTTAGTCAACCATTAAAGACAGGCAAAACAGTGGGTGAGAGGAGTGCCTATTAGGATTTAGAAGTAGAACCTGTATTTCATGTGTGAGACCTGATGGATGGGTCACTAAGTTCTGCAGTGGTCTGAGATTTTCTTAAGATTTCTATCCCAGTCACAGTATTTTGTGATACTTGTGCCATCTCAAATGGGTGGGTCTTTTGAGCTGAATTCTTGAACGGAAAACTTTTAAATTATTTGGGGGAAAAAAGTTCACTGATTTTCTGGCTTTATATTCAACAGGGGTTATTAAATCCAAATGTCCTTTTGTTCTTAACAAACAAAAGGGTCAGGGTTTGCGGTTGCTTTGCTGGCCCTCTGTGTCAGGGACAAGGAGTACAGGCTGAGATATTTTAGCATTGTGTTGCAGTTAAGTGAGGAGAAAGCCATCTATATTATAGTTCTTTTGCTCCTTCCTCCTGTCAGATATTTATTTTTCTCTTGCAATACCAACAACAGGTGCTTTTGTGCTTCCATGAGGAGTAAGAAAATGATGGACGTACTAACCTACTGAATTTCATGGATTGATTTTCACAGGTGAGAAGAGAAATGGACAACATTAATGGAACTTAGATGCTGTCATCTCTGTCTTCTATCCTGAAATGGAAGGCAGTCATTCCCTGGTAGGCATTCCCTTTCTTTCCCATTAGTATCCATTGACTCTTCCTTCTCCATTGCCTTGACTTCCCTCTTCTTTCCTTCTCTCAAGCTAGATGTTGCACAACAACTTCAGGAAGGACCATGTGTTATTTCTGATGTTTATAGCACAGTTGGCCACACTAATGGTTCCTATATAAGCTGAAATCAGGCCCTTCTCCAAGATAGCACATAATGCAAACATAACCTGGAGACTTTTCCAATAGCCCCAAGAGAATCTGAGTATTTCTGTGGAAGATGATCTTTAGTCATCTTCATACACAGCCCTCAGATTTTAATCTACAGGTAGCATAAAAGGAAAATAGGTCTGGAGACTGCCTTGGAGATTATAAAGGTTGTCTCTGGCTCCAGAAAACCATAATTCTTTATAAACAGTAAATCTGCATTTATTCATACTGGATGAAGTAGACAGCTGGCACTTTCTGATTCCAAGACAAACAGATCCTGTGGATTTTGCTGGCTGAAAAGAAGCTATTACTCCAGAAGTGGAAATCCACATAGCTCCCAACAATGAGACATATCAGCAAAACAACAAAATTTTAAGTGTACTGTGTGTTTGGCTGGCAGATTCTGAGTTCCTTTAACCCACTGACACCAGGTAAACAGACTTATTTTAGACTTGTTATCTGGGATCAAAATTTGACCAATCTGGTTAGGTAAATATTTCTCCTTTTTATATACAGCTACTTGTGTTATTTTATATGCTAGATGTTAATTTTCTCAATAGTGGTTTTCACAGGTTTTCCTTCAGAAGAATATTTGCCTATAGTAATAAATTTTGAAGCACCACATGAGGTTAGAAAATAAGAAGTTCAGTAAGAAAAATAAGTGCTTGTCACATATCTTGCAGTTCCCAGTTATGATTTTCCTTTAAAAACCCCCAACTCTACAGAAACAGAAGACCTCCACTATAAAGTGACTTGTTCTTTAATAAGACTCAGAATGTGACTCAAATCTACATAATTTCTCAGTTTCTCATGCTCCCTCTCCATCTGTTTGCCTCTTGTCTCCTGAAGGACAATATCTTTGCCTTACAGGAATATTGTTCATACTTCTGTAACTTAGTTGGGAATTGCTAGGTGCTATGCAATATCAATTAAAAATATTATCCTTCAGTGTATGGCTTGATTAATGTTTATAATTCTCAGGAGAAAAGACTAAATTTCTTCATAAGAGCTTTCAAGTTGATTCTCACCAATTCCACAGAAAACTGAATAGGTGAAACATTGCAACTTGAGCTGACATATGGGGGAGTCATGTGGGTTTGGAAACGAGGTAGAAAGTAGTCTGGGAATAGTCTTCTGTTTGTATGCCAATCAGTACTTTCCTCCTTTGCATTACCATGTTGTAACTAGTACCTTTCCTGAAAGCCTCTCACTGGCAGAACTGGTCTGCCATTCATGGAAGCCTTAAGCTGACAAAGGGTTGGATTGGGAGAGCAGTGCTTGTCTTTGCCAGAGAAACCACTCAGTAGGCACAAGCAGACTTGTACTTTGCTTGGTGTATTATTTGGTGTCTTTAGTGGACAGCCTCCAGAGCAGCACGGTGTGGCAGAAAGGTCTGTGTCATTGAAGTGTTCTGCTTTTCTTGAGTGATACTCAATTCCTCAAGCACAAGACATGCCTTGTCTTCAGGTGGCACCACTGTTTCCAGGGCAGTGCATTTATTATGTGTTAGTAACACATCAGGCTTCTATGAAACAGGTAATTTGAAGTACCTGAAAGTCATGGTGATAGTCTTGCTACTGTCATGAAAACTGAGCAGCTCCGCTATTTCCATGGCAATTGGGAAGCCAGTGATGAACTAGAAAACAAGGTACCAGCTCATTTTCTTGTCTGTCTCTGTAGCTGGATGCTAAATAACTTGTGTGATTTACAGTGCTCTGGCCAGCAGACTGCAGGTTTGCCCATAGAGGCATGAGCTAAGCAGAAGGGCAGACTTGTTCTGCTACAAGAGTTGTGATGTGCTGTGGTGCAGTGAGCACATAAATAACTCAGCACATACCAATAAATTTGTGTAACAAGCAGGAGTACATCAGGAATGGCACATTGTGTTCTTATGTGCCAAGGCATCTGGAATTGATACACCTTCCGTCACAGAAAGTTATATTGTAAACAGTGGTCTAACCCAGCTGGAAGTGCTGGTAATTGTCTACAGGAGTGATCATCTTGGGCTCTGGTACATGTTCCTTTTTCTTCCCACCCATGTTCCCTGTGCCCCCACTGTGGTAAGGTGTGTCTCTTTCTCCTTCCAAGCCTCCAGTAGAAAAGCTCACCTGTCGATGTTGCCATGCCCCAAATGTGCCAGCAGAGTAGCACACTTGTATGGGTGCTCTCCATCTGGTTCCAGAATAAACAGCTGGTTTTGGTCAGCTCAGCTGGTAAGAGTGGTGTGAGTACCCTTGCACATTCAGTGCAGATCAGGGAGTGAGGAACCTCTCTGTCCTTATGGCAGAGCTGTCAATGCCTCCCCAACAAGGGTGTGGGCTAACAGCCCACTGGGGCATTGCAAAGAATGGAGATAGGTTTCCCAGACCATGCTGGAATGCTGCAGTGACCTGCAGCAGGCTCCTCTTTTGGCCGTTAGGTTTCTTTGCTATCCAGTGCAGATGGGAAAGGTGTTAACGTTCTGCTGAATGGTCTATTGGGTATCACTTGCCCAGGATGAGCCAGTGTGAGTTCCCAGGTGAGACCAGAGCAGGAAACTGAGGCACACTCTCACCTCTTCTTCTTTAGCCTCTACCCACCTCTTTGCAGCTCAGTCTTCTACTCTATGTCATTGTTGCTTATGGTCCACTGGTTCTGCCCCCTTGAAACTATTAGATTAGAACATGCAGGGAGTCTTGATCATAGGCAGACTCTGCCCATCTTGCTGCTTCCTTAGACTAAGTCAGACAGATTCCTCTCTGTCTGAGGACTTCACTCCACAGGATTTGCCCTGCAGCCCAGCCTGTGGCTGAAAGAGCTGCTTTTTCAATGTGACAGCCTTGTTGTGTTGCCATTGCTCCTGTGTCGACATGTGTCAGACAGGAGAGCTCACTATCTTCCTTCAATAGTCTTTTGTGGCTCTTCCGCCTCTTTTTGTTGTGGAAAAAAACACACTCTAAATCCATTTCACTTCATCTGCCTGCAAGAAAACATCTTGCTTTAACCCTCTGCTGGCTTTTTATCAATGTGCAGTCTTGGTACTGAGTGGCTCCTCTTCATGGCAGTAGCAGCTGTGTCCCTCCTTGTGGGTCTGTTTCTGCCCTAGTCTGTGCCTTTCTATGAAATGCTTTCAGAATCCCACTTTCCTGGCACTTATGGCTCAATTTGTGCAGAGTGGAATTACACCAAGGCCTGTGAGTGAGAGATGCAACAGCAGAAGGCAAAGCTGGGAGTAGTGGGAGCAGGTGTCTGGCACCTCATAGAGTTGGAGCTAGTTCCCTGACATTTAGAAGGGATAATGGCTGCGTTGTTCCATGCCAAGAACTGGGAGCATGGGATTTATCCAGCCTATGCCCACCTACTTTCTGCATGTGGACATTTGTTCCCCCACCCACCTAATTAGGAAAATAGAGTGTAGAAAATGAAGGGGTGGATTTGTTATTTTGTTGTGGCTGTTTGAAAGCAAAGTTTGCTTTGCAGCCTCATATTACTGTCCATGGAGGGACAGTATTGTCTCCAAACCTGGCATTAGTGTTGGCTTTCCTCAGGAAGTCTAACAGGAGGCAAAGCTATGCCACAGACCATCATTGTGGCAGGAAAAAGGATCAGAATCACTGGAAAGAGCATCCATACTGATAGTGAATGCTTGGGAGATAATTGCTGTTGGAGAAATAACCCCTGAGTAAACATGGAAAATCAACACTTTGACTCTGTTGAATATTTCAATGCACAAAAATAAATCTCAAAGCCAGGGAATTTCTAATCCACTCTGCTGCAGTCCAGTTAACATTTAAAATTCAACTTTCTTGAGAAAGTAACATTATATTCCTTTGGCCATTTCCCTTCATGCAGTAATTCCTTTGTTTACTTCTTCTGTTTTGGCCCCAGCTAATTTGCTGTCTAATGGTAGGTCATTCAGCATTGCTAGAGTGTCCATGGAAAATCCATTTGCGTAATTTACCCTTCCAGCCATTATCCTGTTTCATTCACCCTTAGGTGAGTTATCAGGCTGCACAAACAAGTAGTAAGTTGTAGGTCTGTTTTACCCAAGAGTTCTTCATCAGCCAGGATCACAGGATTGCAGAGGGAGCTGGAAGGGGTACTGAGAAGGCCACTTCTTGCTCTAGGGCAGGATTTGCTGTAGCTGCCTCACTATTGGCAGATGACAGTCTAATTCACTGTGTAACTTCAGCAGAACAGGATGAGAGAAGGGTACCTGGTGAAAACCTCTAGTCCATGACAGAATACAGATCAACTCCTTCTTAGCCTGAGGATTTCCCCCCTTCCACAGAAATGTGCCTTGGCTAGCAGGCAATGGGGTATTCAGAGGCAGGATGCCTTTGAAATCTCTCCAAGGCATCATGTATGTTTGTGGGTTCAGAGAGATCACAACTTTCTGATCTAACATACAAAACACTCATCAGGGAACTGGGATACAATCCTTTCCCCCTTATTAATTAGTTTTTGAGGGATGACTTCCCAGATCTGAGGTTAAGTTCACCCACCATTGCTGCAGGACTGTTACACTGGAGACAGCCTAATCTGTCACGTCTCTGAATCTAACCCTTCATTTCTTTTACTTTTCTTTCAAGCCCTTGAAAACAAAATATCCTATTTTGGCTCAGATGGGGCACTCATTCAACACAAAGGAAGGATGATGGATTTAAAAACAAAAGCTTTGGCTCAACCCAAATAAAATAAAATATTTACATGGGGGTTTTTTCTGGTTCAGTTGCTGAGCTAAAAAATTACTTTTCCAAGCCCTTAATAACCACTGGCTGTCCCACTAAATTTGTGTCAAGTGCTTGCTCCTGTTCCTCTTTCTCCTGGTAGTCTTAGAGCTGATGCTGTCACAGCAAAAGTATCTCTGCTGCTTGCAGCTGTGCAGAGCTGTTCCGGCCTAGTCATCAGCAAGGCAGAGAAGAGGTAACTTTGCTTACCTCTGCTGATAATCTAGAGGGCCTGTGACAGAGGATGCATCAGAGCCTCTCAGTGTGCTCAGCTTTAGGCTGTAATTATGAACCTGATTTTTTTTTCCCTGCTGAAAACACAGTTATGTCAAGCACTGGTAGTCTGGCTGGCAGCATCCCTTCCTCAGGAGCTGCCTTCCAAACCTGGGCATTTGAGGTAAAAGCCAACAGGGTGTGGGTGAAAGAACTGCTCCTTGAAGTATGTATAGCATAAAATTGGATCAACTCCTGTAACACCTGGGACACAAAGACACAAGCATTTGCAGCTTGTCGCATCACAAGCCTGACTGAGGTACCAAGATCTTTTCTGTAGTATCCAGGGAGATATAGGCATCCCAGAGAGCAATTCGAAAAGCTAGCAAGCTGAAGATAGATGTCTGTTTAAAGTTAGGGTCCCTTTCTAGAACTGAGGTGCCACATGGGTGAAAGAACTAGAATCCCTATGTGCTATCTTTTCAGGAATTTCCATGTCCCTTTGATCACCTTCCTCATCACTCATGGCAATTGCATAGTTTCAGCAAAGGTCTTTTTCTGGAATTAGCCTCATGGTTAAATCCGTTCCACCAGAGTGCTAGGAGCCTGATGCCTCTCATATAAGGAATGGAGCTGAATCCAGAACCTCCCCAGCTTGTGTCAGTACTTTGAACACTGAGGAAACTATTGCTTTTCCCCCATATAAAAGGAGGGCAGCTTACAGCTACATTTTCTGTGGAGCTGGTCTGAGATGCTAGCATGAGTGCTGAAAAAGCTATCAAGCTATCAAGAGCCTGAGGGCAGTAACAGGAATTTCAGGTTCATAATCAGTGCATTTAGTCAGTTTGGGGGTCTAGGCCTGGGGAATATTCTTTCAGAGTTCACAGGGAATGCAAAGTTCCAGCTGGCTCCCAGCTAAGGAAGCAGAGCTTTGAGTTTGTGCTGAACAGAACTTTTTTGGAGATGCAGGAAACATGAAGCTTAGCCTGGGTACAAAACCTGCTTATGGCTTGCCATAGTTTGAGCTGAAGGATGGTACGGTAGAAGGCCTTTTGTAATATTCATCCTTCACCCTTTTCTGAGATTAAATCCAGCTTGCATGGAATTTTTTGGCAGTGATTTTGCACTTAGCAATAATCACACCATATTGGGACAAAATATTCAAAGTATGTAGCAATGTGGGACTTTATGCCTTCCAGCAAGCCAATGGACGTGCTGGAGCTGAATAGTATGATTTTTAATGAATGAGACCCTGGCTAACTTCTTGTTTGGCATTGGCTTGCCAAAGAGTATAGCTTTTCTTAACATCTTTTTGAACGGATTCAGTGAAATTTCTAGCTTTTGGATGAAAAGAGTCATTAATAAAATGGGCTATAAAAGTCTGAGTGAATGTAACCAAGTCTTATTGAAAATACGCTGAATAAAGCAGATGTGATGGTCAGGTAATTGGCAAACAGGCCACCTCTTGGTTGCTGCCTGAGGGATGATCCTAGTCAAGGAGAAAATAGGGTTCTTTTAATTAAAACAATCTATGCAATGTCATTTCACTTAAAATTGACCATGGCTTTTTAAAGAAGATTGAAAACAGTCTCATCAGGGCTTGCTTTGGATGCTACAGCAGGACAGGAGCAGGCTATCAAGGGGAGTTTCACAGAGCACACCCGAGAGAGCTAAAATAGAGGTGTTAACCTTGGCAGTGGGAGTTAATGAGCAACTTGATACTCCAGAGTGGTTCCTTTTCTGCAGCTGTAATTGCATGAGTGCTGAGAGCTGTTCCTGTGAGTCTGGGGGGTGCATCAGTGTATTCTTCAAATCTTCTTGAAATAACAGCTGTAATCAGCAGCATCCAGTTCCAGCTGGTCAGGTCCATCCTTACCTGTGCTTACACACTACTTATAGGCATGGTCTAGGTAACAACACAAACCGGGAGCTCGTACCTAAAGGAGTATTTGGTCTTTATGTAAACCTAACACTCTTCCCGAATTCCTAGTAGAATGTAGTTACGAACATGTTTGCAGCTTTCTGCAAAGAACAGCAATGGTGTATGTGCATACAACATTTTCAACTCCAACACATTTTACAAACAATACCCACAAAACATCTGCTTCAGCTTCTGCCCCAGTATAGCTACCCTATGGAGTGAAGTGGTTACCCAACCATGCCAGCAGCTGGATTTTAGGAAGGAAGTGGAAAATGCAACAAAGTACATGAGTTAAAAATGTAGGCCATAATGAGACAAGAAATTAGGATGCAGTGATCAGCACTTCTGTCTTACAGTTTGGAACACTGCCAGCTTGAATTCAATGGTACCTCAATCGATGAAAGAATGAGAATCCTGAATATTAAATCGGGAGGAACCGTGAGTATATTTGTTATGATGTTCTCAATCAGTAGGGGAAGCAGGTGGGAATGTGAAAACAGAATTACTCCCAGCATCTGAAGTGAGTATACTTCAAACACCACTTAGCATCTAGTCTAGCCAAATACAGTCACGTTTAAAATGGTCTTATCTGCTTGTGGTTAACCACAGTTGTTAATTGCGGGTTTTCCCAGTCCACATCCATTTGCAGCTTTGCTGAGTCTGGAAGGTGCCTTCATAGAGGGAGTGCAGCTTGAGAAAGGAAAACTTCTCGAAGAAGATAATAATCGGTGCTCACCGATGTATCTAAATAATACCCAGTCTCCACATCAGAAGGGGAAAAGATTCTTTGTTGCACTCACATTCTTATGGAATGGATTTCAGTAGGCGAATGACATCATGGGAAGAGGAAGTGTGTGAAATGGAGAGACATGAGAAAAATTAAGGCAGTGAAGTGGAAGACTACAATAGAATGGAGACACCCAAGCAAAAGAAAGTCAGGAAGCTGGCAAACTGCAGGCACCTGAAATGCCTTATACGGAGAAAATAGAAACAAATCAAATGTTCCCTTCTGCTGCCCCTTGTAATTTTCCAGAAATCTTCTGTAATTTTCCCTGGAGTCCCATGCTGACAGCTGGCAGATGCTGAATGAGAGAGGGTCCCCAGAATGAGCGATGGCAAGGTCACAGCTGGAATGCCTGTAAAGACACGGAGGCAGTGAATCACAAGCAATTTTTGCTGCCGCACAGTGGCAGAGAGAAAGGCTGCTGTATGACAGTTCCTGCTCTCTAGCCCTGCTCCAAAGGTTATGTCTCCGTGTTTTTATTAAGTGTTGTTCTCTGGTAACAGTGTGCTAATTTTAGGAAGGTAAAGTCCCAGAGAAAGGGGAAGACCTTAAGCAATACAGTTTCTGCAGACTTAATTTAGTGTGCAAGTCACTCCTTATAAACCAGGCAGCACTGTCCTATGCCATAGGTTTATCAACAAGTGTTGCTAAGAAGGTGCTTAAAAGCTTGTATTTGAGAGACTGTGTATGAATAGTACCTCTCACTGCCGTGGTTGCTATAGCAAACCCTTCTTCTTAATTGAATACTACAGTAAATAATACTTTAAAACTGGAGAGGAAAATAAAAAGCAAGAATTCCATTAGGAGTTCCCTGAGCTACTTGAAATTATTGCTCCTTTTTCATGTATTACAAGTATAGAATGCTTTGTGTAGTGGGTTATAGAATAGCAACACCTGCACAATTGTGGTGTTTTCTCTGCATAATTTCTTGTTCCTCAAAATTTTTCAGGATATGATGTGGCTCAGACAACCTATGTCAATAACAAAAAGAGCAATTAGCGGGATTAAAATTAGTCATTGCTTTCTTAAAATTACATAAATTTTAGACCATATTTTGGAGGAAAAGAACATGGAAAAGGTAGAAATTATCCCTGAAATTATCTGTGCTATAGCTGTTGCCAGTGGAGTTAGACTGGAAATAAATTCTCCAATGTTCTCCCTTTGTGTTAAAGTAATAATCCACAAACATTGAAATTAGAGACCTCATGCTGATGCCAGCTTTAGAGTACCACTGATCATGCTGTCCAGGAGAGAAAAGTGCATGGTGTGCAGAGAATCTGTCAGGGGATGAGTGCGGGTGATGACAGGACAGAATTTGGGGAGCAGCTGAGAACTGCAGCACTTCCTGGTCACCTGGCAGCGGAGAGGAGGAGGAAGAGCCTTGGAGGCCAGATGAATGCTTTGAGGGTGAAGAGACACATCCCATAGGACATGATAAACCGCTGTGAGGCTGAAGACTCACAGGCCCCTGAGGGGAAAAAAGAGGACCAGTGAGGTTAACAGAAGCAGGAGATCATACTATCCTAGGGTAGTAAAGCAGTGAAAGAAATGAGCAACACATGAAATTCTGGGTTCAGTCATTAGCATGAGGCAAACCATAGATTTGTACTTAAAACACTGGAGTGCGAATAAGCTGATTTGGGCCTATTTTATGCTTTGATCAGATCCTGTGTGTGTCCTTGGTCCTCTGCCTTATCTTCTCAGCTGTATATTTGGACTAGTGCTTTCCTCTTTCACAGGGCTCTTGACAGAGGCAGACATTTGTGAGTTGTTCAGATGATGTGGCAACATGAGTCATACATCTTTTGTAGGCTGCTGCTCACTCAAGGAGTGGAAGACATGTTTATTCCTCACTAGCTTAACATGCTTCTTATGGATCTGCATCCTCATTAGCAGACAACATCTGTTTCTTCTTGTAATTAGCTCACAGTTCAATAGGTAGCTCCAGTCTCTTTTACACCTGGACTACAATCAACATGGAAATCACAGAAGCACATGTCTCTCCCCTTCCCACTTGAAAGCAGTCCGAGTTACACACATTGTTAAACACCTAATAGACAACAACTGTGTGTTAGAGCTGTCCAGCACATGTGTGAAATAATGCACTTTTTTTTTCTTTTTTTTTCTTTTTTATTGGGGGGGCGTGGTTTTCAGGTCCAGATATGCTCAGGCTTATCTGGCTTCTGTATGAGCCTCAACCCACTGGTCATGGATTAGTCCATAAAGAACTGTTTCCAGCCACCTGCACAATGGAAAGGGGAAGTGAAGTGAGGGCCGCTGACGGGGAGTGTGCACCAGCTGGCCCTGCTCCTGAGGCATTATAACTGGATTCTTTGGGGTAGAAGGGTGTGAGGTCTCAGGTCATTTCCTGCCAGGTTTGCTCTGAATGGGAGAGGGATATGTAATTGCACTGTCTCCCTGTGCCATTAGTGTCAAGACTCATTAGGAACCCAATCTACTCAGTGGCAGTAGGCATACAAAAGAAAGAACTAGCCAAAGTCTGCAGACTGCAGAGCAGGAGTTGGTGGAGGAAGCAATTGTAAAATTCCCGTCTGGGTAATTAGAGTCAGCAGGGAATCAGATTGGCTACGGCAGAGCTTTCATTTTTCCCCTTGCTGTTTTAACGGGATTGGCAGGTGCTGTTTTATTCCAGGGGTGAGGTGATATGCCTGTGTCATAATTCTCAATGAGAAATGATCATGAATTTGCTGCCATGCTCCTGGGGTGAGCTGAGCAGGCAAACTGTGATTACTATTGTTATTAGTACCTTGTTAGCATGGAGCAGTAAGATTGTCACGGGCAGTTGTCACTGGAAGGGGCGGGATCTGTGCACACAAAAGCATGTTCCTGGCAGCTTAGATACATTTGGAAAGTTTGGGACTGCTAGCTATTTCATTCCCTTTACACTGGGATCTATTTGTTAGTGAACAAAACATGTTCACTAACATCTTGAAAGATGAAAAATTAGTTTCATGCTTAAAAATTGACAGCATATTGCCATGCTTTATTATCAGGACCCTTTAATGGAGTTAGAGCACAATAAACCCAAATGGACTCTCTTTCTTGGGGTGGCACTGCTTGCTACTTATCTGTTTGCTTAGTGAGAACAGGAAAGAGATACTGGCAAGTTCTTCTGTCTGCATGCTGTGCAGTTTAAGTCCTGCATTGAGGTGTTGTGAAATCAGCAGACAGATTCACATTGACTTCTTTGGATTCTGACTCAGACCAGTGGGCTTGCATGCTCTGATAGTTGCCGCGGCAGTTAAGGTACAACAGTGAGGGATGTGCTGAGAAGCATGGCTTCTGGGAAGAAAGGTTTTCTTGTCACAACATTTATTTGATGAAAGTTTCTAGAAGGATTTCCATAACAAATTGGCTACGTTTACCAGTCAAAATAGGATTCTCTCAGCAGCTTTGCTTAGCTTAATTTCACATCTGAGAGTCAAACTTTCTTCTTTCTGGCTCCATCCGTCAACAGTCAGATGAAAGATTGAAGAAGCAAAACTTTGCAGACAAATTTGTTGATGATACACAAGCTGGCATAAAATGCAGTTCGCCTCTCCTCTCTGCAACTATGTGGTCCTTTGTGCTAAACTCTTGGATTTTCATTAAGGGCTGTGAGGCTTATTCCCTACTGTTGGCATAAAGATCTTGCTGGGAGCAGTGGGCCACTTTCCTGAGTAAAACATATACGACTGGATTAACAAGGAAGAAATAGGTGAAATGGAAAGCTAAACTGTTTTTTAGGCACTCTTTGGTAAATTGTTGAATGGGAAAAATATTTCTGTTCAGAGATATAGGCCAACATTTCAAAATAGGTTTTGTTCTCTGTGAAGTAAAGCTGAGGCCTTTCAAGATATATTTTATGGAAAATATTAGGGAAAAATGAAAGTGTTATCCAGAAGAGTTAGTGCTTGGACTCTGATTGGAGGTGTCGGTGACCGTGTTGTTTTCGTGTTGTCCTCTGTTCTGAATCATTACTCTGCTGGCCAGCCTGGTCTGAGGTGCTTCTTTGGGCTCAGGATATGTTTTCCCAAAATAAGGTGGAACTATATCTTAGTGAAGGCCTAATGAAGCCAGTATATAGTCATGACATTTTTCAGCTTCAGTAATTCAGTATTTTCCCACTAAAAGAGCAATTTAATTTAAAAGGGTGAGGAAAAATAAAAGGGATCCCTCCCAGCTCTACACTTTAGAGTAGAGGTACATTTTACAAACCTATTTCAAATGCAAACAATGAGATGTGTGTTTCCCTTAATGCCTTTTCTTTGATCCTCTGTGTGTCTCTTCAGCATATTGAGTCACTGGCAGAATAAGAAACTAATGAAAACCATCCCTTTCCCTCATCTCCAGGTTACTGGCTGGAATGAATCAATCTCAGAGCTATAAGCTGCTTACACCTTCCAAGCACTGTCAATTAAATGATGGCAATAGTAGCTCTGCTGGCTCCTGATTTTTATAGCTAAGTGTCTTTCTCTCAAGTCAGAATCTGACAGTCCATACAGATATGTGTGTTACTGCAGATCGTTTCTCAGGCCCATTTGGGTTGTTGACCATGCACAGTAACTTAGAGTTTGACTGGGCCTGGTCTCCCAAGGAAAAAAATGCATGCCTGCTTCTCCCTTATACCCCTCTCACTTAATTGACATCTACTTCTGTCAAAACAAGGCTGACCCCCTTCCCTCTTCCCCCTCCCCCATCCTTGGCTGGTCCTCTGTCTAGATGGCTTTAAATCTGATTGGGGATTTGAGTGTTATTTGGATTAACTCATTAGCGGGGCTCCATTCTGGCAAGCCTGCTAATCTGTGGCAGTGGTGCATAGCACTGTGGCAATATTACACTGAAAATGAGAAATCTAATGAGATTAGCATTTTATGTATTCAGACAGGGCCTGGGTGTCTGAATGGTCTGCAGACATTAGTTGTGAATCACAGTAGGCCCGGGAGGAGACAAAGTGACTGAACTAGCACAACACACAGACACATAGAGAGGAGATTGCAGAAGTGCACAGAAGCATCAGTAGCTTGGTTGTGGGAGAATTAAAACACCTCTGTCCCCATCAGCTGACTTCGATAAGCATTGGCACATATGTCCAAGAGATTAATTTCTTTTCTTAGAGTTGGAAAAGTGCTGGTGTGTGCCCATCGGACTACCTTGTAAGTTAGCCCTGCCCTTACTAGTGGTGATGGAGGAAGGTTTTAGTAGTTGCTTTCCTGGGGACGAAGGCTGCTGACTCCCAAGTTGTTTTTACTAACACTGGGATGCAGTGCAAGATTTGCTTGTTAAAGTGTGTGACTACCAGACTGCTCTGTTCTAAAATTACACCCTTAAGATTAGCTGCCTGGACAAATTCCAGTCACACTTTTCCCTCTCAAAGGCGTTGTTTTTACCTCAGGTTTAAGCAGAGGGAAGAGCGAGCCAGTATCTGCAGTCTCCTTTGGCTGCAGGGAGAGGGAGAGCTCTGCCTGGTTTCCGAGGTGTGCCTCGTAGAGCAAGGCAGTCCCCAGGGCTGGGTGCATGGGCTCCTCCTGCTCTCCCATCCAACAAAAGCTTTTGCAGCTTTCTGCAGGTGAGAAGGAGAGGACTTTGGGAGAAGCTCAGAAGTATTGCACCAGGGCTGGGAGTCGCTGTAAGTGCTGTCCTAGCCTGCCACCCAGTGCTGGCTTCTGGCACTCGGAGCTGCTGATGTGCTCCAGCACTGCAGCTGGTACCTGGCATGAAACCTGACATGTTCTTCCTGGACCCTGTTGGAATATTGCTTCCTGAGTTACTGAAACAGATGTTCGGGTCCAGTTAGAAATAAGCAATATTTTAAAATGGGCTGCCTTTGGAGAGGCGTATGACAACTTCCTCAAATTCCTCCTTGAGTTCTGTGGACTCAGCAAGTAGGTGGTGCCTCTAGGGTGTTGTACACTTGGCAGGTGATGGGCTAATAGTGTAGCTTCTGGGTTTAGTGCACCTTAAGCAAGAGAGGAGGGCTACTATTTCTGGTCTTTTTTTTTTCCCCAGGACATCTTAGGAATTATCAGAGCAGCATGTTCTCTCAGAATGGTGATGGAGCCAAACCAAACACATCCACAAAAAGATGCTAATTTGGCAATAGTTTTCTGACTAGGATTGATGTGTCACCTTTATAAAACAGAGGCGAGGGAGATAATTCCTAAAGATACCACAAAACTCCTTGAACCCCACTGAAAAAGGGGAGGAAGGAATATTTTCTTGGGAAAGCAAGATTGGTTAACAATGCTGTAGGGTTGGACTGTTCCAGGGAGAAGATGAAATATGATGATGGAGACAATGGTTTGTTCACGTGACTCATCATGTCCACAAACCCATCCTCCTATTGCTAAGTTAAAATTGCTGCAGGCAGAAAAGATGTTACTTTCTAAATTCTTTTCACATAAAATCTGCAGGAATAATTAACAGAATTGTTTTGATTATTTTTAAGTGTTTGGTTTTAATTTTTTTTAAAGAAGTCTGCCACTTCACCATTGAATAAAAACGAGCAATTGAGTAGTGTCACCAACAAAAAAGAAATTGTATGTACAATCAATAGCTTTAATTGGATAAATTAGGTAGAAACCTGGCGCAGTCCTAGAAACTGCTGCTTGACTGACGTTACAAACAACTGACTATTGCTTATTATGGTATGGACTAAAGCTGCCACACCAGTATTTTATTGGCTAAAGAATTTAATAGAGCAGCAGCCTTTGTGACTGTGGCCTGACATTCAGCCTTGACAATGCTGCCTGGATTTATCTGGGTGACCAGATATATTGATATTTTGCTCTGCAGTGTAAGGGGTGGGAAATGGGATGAGGAGTCATTTTTCTTTAAGTAGTGAGATAGTTTTTGCTGCCAACCGAAAATGAAGAGGGGGAGAAGAAAGAATGTAATGATGTGTCCTTGTTTTGAAGTGTGTGAGGTGCAGGGAGCCAGCAAAATACAGGAAAAAGTGAGTATAGAAGGAGAGGATGAAAATCAAAGGTGTATTTACTCTGAAGGATGCTTAAATGCTATTAATATGTATTGTAAATCTTTAAATGCTCTGTTATCCAAGCATTGTATTAAGTGGAAGGAAAAAACCGCTATTTCTACTGATTTGCATTTTGTTATTAATTCAGAGTAAAATAGAGGAAAAATTGTCAGCAAGGTGTCTCAGCGAATCTTTATATAATAGTAACAATTTATATATTGGAAGCAAATACCTAAAAAAATGAGTAAAATGAATAGAAATGTAATTCAGAGCAGCACTAGTACTTCATCTTCATGTAATGACATGGGCAAAGCCTGAATTCCAACACTTTGCAGTAAATTATGGGATATGGTAGAGCTTGCAGGACTGCAGAAATAAAATGTGATCTGTTATAATGTCCCATTAGGAAAAGGTGATGTAATGGATTCTTCTTTCATGGCCTAGGAATGACACATTTAATTTACTAGGTTATTTACCCCCTGGATAAAATTCATAATCTCTCTCCTAATATGAAAATATCACCTTAGATACATTTGTGGAGAATCTCATTAGAAGGTTTTGCTGAATGTATTTTTCTGTCTGAGTTGAAAAGGCAGCGAGGTTCATCAACAGGGGAGCTGGACTAGGAGCCAACAAACCTGTGTCACATTCCTGATTCTGCTGCTCTATGATTGTGCATGAGCATCCTTGGGTTCTGAGACTTTCCTGTGACTCTTGCAACTCCATCTGTCATAGCTTAGCTGACGTAGTGAAGACTCCCCTACTTAAGATGCCTAACCCAGCCCAGCTCAGCCTGGGTGAAACGTGCTGGAGCCATTTAACGTGTCAGTCAGGGAGGTAATCTTCAGTGGGGAGGGGATACACAGCTGTGGAGAGGCCTGACTCGTGCTAGCTATGGCTGGGAGAGGACAGATGTCCAGAGCTGTGAGATAGCAACAACATGTGCAGGATGGTGTGGGACCCATCCCTGAACTCAGCCAGGATTTCTGGATGCTCCAGGAAAGCTGTCACTGACGTGATTGTTTTCTTTGGCTCAGTGCATAGGCTGAGATGTTATAGAGAAGACTGTCCTGTATGGGTCAAGTTTGGAGCTACTATCCGTGAAGAAATTACTCTTCAGTGGCTTGCCTGACTCTCATATTTTTCTGGACTAAGGAAGAAAGAATGAACAAAATGCTGTTCAGTAGAGAGAACTGCTTTTAAAAGAAAGCTATTTTAATTTGATCTTCTTTTTAAATCCTGAAAGGAGGCTTGAGAATTCTTAAAATGCTCACCTGGAAACACAGTTGGTTTGCTGGTTTAAAAAAAAAGACTTTAAAATCACCCCAGAAAAGGCCTTGCAATTTCTCATACTATATAGCATATCTATCTCTACTAACAGGCATCTCCTAACACATCTCTATGGGTCTGTAAATATTCAAGATTTAGCTTTAATGAAAAATACTGTCTCTATATAAAGAAAACATAACTGTTTATATGCAAATGCTACAGTGCTATCTTCTTAGTTATCTCAGTTTTTAAAAAATCAAACCATGGCCTTCAGTCCTATTTAAATGTAATAAAATAAAATAAAAAAATCACTTTCTCTCCAGAGATCCAAAAAGCTGAATACATTTTCCTAGCTGATTGATGCTTTTCCATTTATTTTTAAATGTAATTTTCCCTGGGTAAGGAATTGTTCTCTTGAATGTCAAGAAGGAAATATTTCCCAAATCATGGGCTTGGATTGGCTGACTCGAGCCTAATGAGATGGCTGTGTGTGAGGGGGTAGACTGGGGAAGCAGAGAGAGGAGTGATTTGTCATGCCAGTTTTGCAGCCACTGCTAAAGAGCTGCTTTGTAATGCCAGGCTGCCAAATCTCCTGGCCACAATCAAATTACCCCCTCCACATGCACGCACATCCACATCCTCACCCTTCAGATCTATCACTGACAGAATAGTTATTAAACAAAAACTCAGCCCGGGGAATTATTAATCGCCAGGCTTCATTTCTTTATCAAATGTGGTGGCCCAGAGGGAGAGCTCTTTAAGCTTTCAGGGAGCCTGTAGCGCATTAATCATCGGGGGGAAGCGGGGTGTGGGCTCGGCATTTGTAATACTTGTCAGATCAGAAATGGGAGATACAAAGATCAAAAGAGATGTTTATGACTTGGATGTGAAAGGGCTTCACTTTTCTTGTTCTTCTGTGAGTCCTTCTTTTTTTCCTGTTTGTTTTGGGATTTTGTTTTCAGTTTTGCTCTGTTGATCTCATCCTAGAACTCTGGTTATACCTCTGGCCCACACGCTGTCCAGGCAGAGAAAGGCCATGAGTTATGGATACGGGTTGCTGTGTAACCAGTAGCAAAACAGTGGCCAGTGCTTTTGAGTGCCAGCCTTTTGTAGTGCTGCACTTGTCCAGGCTCTGATCAATCTCCAAACTGCAGTAAAGATTGCAAGCTGGGGCTACTCAAGAGCTTGTCTGTGTAATCTAATTCAGTGGAGGAATCCAGCACTGAAGATTAGTCCTGAAAAACATGCCTGACTTCTTGAAAATTAATACTGGGTTCACTATTATATGTAACAGATAGATATACACATATGCTTCTAAAAAATTACTGCCATCACATCAGCTCCAGACCATATGTAAGGCAGATTAGGCTAATGTTGTAGGTTGCCTGTGGCTGGAAGCACTTAACCTGTGATTAGTTAAAGCATTAATTAACACTGACCTTGATCACTCTAATCCCGAGACCTTTTGCCCCTGCAGTATGTGGGGAGGTTGTTGCTCCTGGCAGGGTACCCTGTGAGGGATGCAA
Source organism: Pithys albifrons albifrons (assembly GCF_047495875.1). Lineage (NCBI taxonomy): Eukaryota > Metazoa > Chordata > Aves > Passeriformes > Thamnophilidae > Pithys > Pithys albifrons. The sequence continues at coordinate 26,288,185 of NC_092465.1, read as the reverse complement.
TGTAAGCTGCTGCTCTGCTGACATATTTTCCTCGTAAAATGATGGTGTATTAACTGAAGTGAGGGGACTTTATTGTAACTCTTCAGCAACACTGTACTTTGCATTCCTGAATCTCTGTCACCTGAAGAGATTCTTCAAACTACTGACTTTAAGAGGTGGGGTTGCTAATACAAGTAATATCCACTTATATCATATAACCTTTTCTGCATCTGAAAACTCCCTCATTTCTTACTAGTACCTCGGCTTGAAATACATCATAATCTTGGCATATATTGTAAACATGTGCATTTCCTATATGACCTGGAGTTAATTATTAAAACAGGCTTCTTCTTCAACATAACACCTCTATATAAAATATGTATTTAGAGAAAGACAAAGAGTATAACTGTATGAAATCTGTGTGAGTATGAGCAGATAAAATCAACTTAGAGATTTTGTAAACAAATCCCAGCTTCCCCTCTCACACCCTGAGTTTTGTTGCACTAATTTCCTGCCAGAACTGTCCAAGGGTTTGGCTGCAGTGAGAGCACCGCAGGTATATAGATCTTCCCTGTCTCACAGGAGCACTTAAGGGGAAAAAAGTACTCCTTAATTCTGTGGTATATGCAAGAGGTTTCAGTGAGGTTCCCAAGCTCACTGGAGAATGGGCTGGGTGTTAACATGCATTTATACCACGGCTGGCACACAGCCTGATTTTGTACAGCCCTGCAGTTAGCTGGAGCCTTTAGGCATCACTGCAATATAAATATTCTGGAAGAATAATTGGGCTATTTATGGCTCTTGAGGGCAGCTAATGTATGCAACATGTTTTCCAAGCCTCCATCTCTTATTTTTTCCAAGCATCAAGCAAGAAAGAGGAAACAAACCACATTTTCTGTGCACAGGCAGAAGGAATGAGAGGAGGGATGGATCACATCAAATGGGTTTTGGGAGAGCCACAAAACACTTGTTGCGTGTTGTCCCGACACTGCAATATGATATTTGCATTGTGATGTTGTATCAATATGTGAGACGATCTGTCTCCTTGGGAGTCTCATGTCTGGCAAGGCAGTTCCCAGCTCTGAGGCTCACTTCTTTTAAAGGGTTTCGTCTGTACATGCTTAAATAGCAGGCAATTCTTTGGGATCTCCAGAACAATCTGTGTAGGATTAAGCACTGAAAAACTTTAATGACCACAGGCAAACAATTCAAATGATTAGTTGTACTCTGAAGTATATCAGCATATATCAAAAGCCATGTCAGCACAGTACTGTGAATAAATACTGTGAATATCAGGCAGTCTTCCTAATGAACAACATGGAAAAAAGAGAGTGTGTGAGCTATGAAAAGTACTCAAGGAGACTGATTTGTCTGTCAAGAAAGGTCTGAAACTTCCATATCTTTCAATAGATTTTGCACAGCAGGAACTTTCTCTATTTCTTGTTAATTGAATTGAGCACTGAAGGACTTGCTTGATATTGTTAAATGGGTTATCACCCATGTGATATCTTGGGGTTTTGACTGTATTTTAGAAGATGACCAAGTGTGCTGTGTTACTATTTTTATCCCTAGTTTATGGTTTTGTGAGAAACAGCATGTAGATGTTATAATCCCCTAACTCCTGAGATACACTCCTATGAACTGTTTTTGCTGTGACTATCGGGGTATAATGCAGCTAGTATCAGGGAATCTTGGAATCAGTGGGATTTGAGCTAGGATTCTGCAGTAAAAAAGGAATTATTAGAAGAGAAATTCTGCACGTTAAGTAGCACATTTCCTTTTGTTCAATCACAGCTTTTTTCCTATATTTCTGTGAGGATCAGTGGGTGAATTTCTTCTTGACAATCTGTATTCAGCTGTATATGCCTCTAACAGCTCAGAAAACAAATAGATACCTGAAAGCTTGGAGGTTCAAACATATATTTAAGTGGTTTTAATTAACAATTTCTTTTCTTCCTTTAGCTCTGTCCTAGTTTGCTTTCTATCTGCAGAATCTAACAACAGGTTCCTCGTGCTTGGTGCTTTCCTTGCATCAGATTACCTCAGGACAGCTGCTCCACAATGACTGTTCCTGAGCTGTGTCTTGTTCTCCCATGGCTGAGCTGAGGTAATTTACTTTTCTTTCAGAGTAGGGGATGTGACCTCAAATGTCACTGCAATGATGGAATGATAAGATCTTGCACCCAGGGTGTTACTCCTGAAGAGCTGCTACACAGCAGCACAAACGTGGGGCACTGCAGTTCCCACAGCAGTGGAGGAGTTCACTTTTCAGGTGAATGTGTGGCATGGGCCTGTGAGGTGGAGACAGTGGGGAGGTGGCTGAGGACAAGGAACTAGAGAAGTCTTGGGACTAGGCAACAGGCAATTTCCTTCTAAAATATTTTAAAAATTTAATTCATGAACACCAAACCAAGGTTTTATCACATCCTGCACTGTAAGTTTAATGGTGGTGGCTGCTGTGTCTCAATGCAGGCTTAGCTGCAGACTTGGAAGAGCTCTCCTGTGTCTACAGGAAAACTATCTGCCTTACTTTAATCAGTTCCTGGTAGAACCAATCTTTAGTTATGGTTAAAAACAGGGTTGTGTGCAAGGGCTTTAAGTTTCAGTATAGGTCTCTGGCATCCAAGCTAAAAATCGTTAATCCTAATGACAGTCATTACCAGTCACTTCACTAGGTTTATTTTTCCTCTAAAGAGATATATATTCTATATTCATATACATGAATACATTTCTATGCATATTTATTTATATATCTTATATATATTGTATTTATGTATAAATTGATTCTAAAGCACAAGCCACTTCACAGTGGAGAAGATACTTAAAGATACTTCTACAATTAAAGAAGCTACTCTGTCACGCAGGTAACATTCTGCTGTTTCTTTTGACTGAAATATGCAGTCAGAAGTAATTCTCAATGTTGATATCTTCTATTTGTGCCTATTAGTTGTCTTATGGTAACACTATCAGACTGACTTGTCATAGAATCCATGTTACAGTTAGTGCTGGAGAGACACCCAGCAAGGCAGTCCTGCCCCTGCAATGGGAACAGGGGCTGGAAGAGGGCAGGGGAAGGAAGACATCCATTAGTGTCACCAACCAGGTGAACAAGAGTCAGAAACAACTCTGCCTGGGATAATTCGTGCTCTACTGGAGCCATAGACTCCCACTGTGATACACGGCTCTCTTTCTACTAATTTGGTGGGTCACCCAGGAGCCAATTTTATTTCTTCCATTAGTAGTTCTTTATTGCCACTGTTTTATCTGCAGCAACTGTAAGACCCTGTGTGAAGTTGGATTCTACACTACCTCAGCTGTGAACAAGGTGAGATCCTCCTGAGCGTATGCCAAGGAGCTGCCCTGCACAGAACCACAGGAAAAGGTGGGGAAGAGTCCTTGGATCCTTCTAACAAGAGCAGGGTCTGCTCCACCCTTCCTGCCTTGTCTGTTACGAAGAATGGTAGAACTCCCAGGACTCTGCATTCAATTGTATCCCACTACTCCACCATTCCTAAAGTTAGAAAATCATTCTCCTTTATATAACTTCCCTTTTCTTCTAGAGGAGTCATTACTGCTTGTCATACTTACCTACTCTTTTTTCCCCTTTAAAACTATTATATCTGTTATTTTGAGTCCTTTCAGTTTACTTTTCTGTTTATGTAACAACTGCAATTTCTTTGTTTTTGCTTTAGGCACATGGATTTTTTCTCTCTGCTTATTCTCATCACTCAGCTCTGGAACACTTCCAATTGGGCCACATTTTTCTTGTCCTCTCGCTAATACTCCCTGGCTGGGAGCTGGAACTGAGGGAGGGAGTGGGAATACTATTTTAGCTAAATCCTTGGTATCAGATTTTGCAAAGTGAGGATGGGGCAAGAAGTGAAGAAAAGCAGAAGTTGGATAAATCAGAACATTTAACACTGTGAAGTGCAAAACAATGCACTTTACAAAGAACTACTTAAACTGAACACAAGTATGTCTGTATGCACACACAGGGATTATGTTTTACTCTGCTGCAACCTCTCTGGAGGTCAAAACAAAAGATGTTAACAAAGACATGTTCTCTATATGCAGAGCTGGTAAAAGATAAAGAAACATTAAAAATGTCAGATTGCATGAAAGAGGGAAGAATAATGTAGAACATATTACAGTAGGATTACATTAATTGGTGTTGTAGCTCCAACTAAACTACTGCATTCAGTTCTGGCTGCTTCATTTGTAAATGGCCTTTGCAGAGACCGAGGCAGACAACAGCCCAACAAAATTATTAAAGACATGAAGGAATGGGAGAGTTTATGCCAGATGAAGTTTAAAAATACTTGGATGACTTAATTTGAAAAGTGCAAAGTAATAGAGGAGATAACAGGCAAGAGATAATAAATTTCACTCTGTCCCGTAGCCTAAATGCAAGTCAGCTCTTGATGAAATAAAAAGGCACAAATTTAATATGGATCAGAGGATATTTTGTTCCCAGTGCAGCATAATAGCCAGATACCTTGGTCTGACTTTTGTGTGCCTCTCGCAATCAATGCAAGACAGAAATACAGCAGTGTTTTAAAACTATTTCTGATAAGAGGATCACTGCTTTGTGTCACGGGCCACATCTGCTGCTGCAGGACAGCTGGGTCATCTGAGTGGCCAGTGTTCCCACATTGCTCAGGACTGAGCCCTTGCTGACCACTTTGCTGCAGAAGTGCTTCATTTTCCACTAACTCCCGCTGCAGATAATCCCACTTTGTAGTGTCGCTCATTGCTAGATTTGCAGTGCACTTCCCCAGTCATTGGTTTCTAGTACTCTCAAATGAGTCTGAGCTAGCAGCTGCCAACTTCAGTTGAACAAACAGATCTTTCAAGGGAAGCGCTTTTTCATGTTGTGTTTTCTGTAGAGACATAAACAGCATTTTTCACCTATTGTTATTGTCTGAACAATGTAAGCACAAATATTGCTGAGGATCACAATGTTGGATGTATCTTGGGGATACATTATCAAGAGTTAAACAGAGGTAGAAGGGAGGAAAAATTCTTAATAGTTGCAACTCTTACTTATTTTGTGACTTAGCAAAACTGTCTCCCCATGAGATAACCTGTGTAGCTCCATGTGACCATTGTCTCCAGTGATTTATCCTAATTCAGCTAATACAGCTGCTATCCAGAATATGCCAGCTGGTTTGAGAAAAGTTGGGGTCAAGGAAATAAAGCTTGAGATTACAGCAGTTCAAAGAATATGATAATTGAAATCAAGAAGAGTTTCGTGGACTTCCTTGAAGCGTTTCCATTTGTATTTATAGTACTGTAATAATTTTGTGCTGTTTGAAGCTGCTTTTCCACCAAAAAACTCTTCCTGTCATCTTGGGAGCATCTCTAAAGCTATCCAACTGGGCTTTGGTTTTAATTAGACTCAAGAAAGGGTACTGTTAATTAAAGTTCCTGATTGATGGAGATCTAGGCGCATTCCATGACTGTAGAAAGAGAGGATTAGGAAGGGATTAACTCCTGAAGTTCTGATTTTCTGGCCATCTATCGAACCCTGCCAGAACTCAGTGCTAATTACTTCATGAACAGAAGGGATAGCACAGCACTGTCTGGCAGTAGAAGCAGGCACTGGTCCTTCCTTGTGCATCCTGGAGATTCATTTGGAGAAAGGAATAGAACCTTTATTATCATAGCATGGCTGATTCTATCACCATGATCTTGTCTGTGCATGGAAGTTATTGGGCAGTGACCAGGAGTGTGAATTGGAACTGCACCAAGCAAAGCTGCCCCAGTGCCTGCAGTCAGAGGGCTGCCACCTCACACAAGAGCATGTGCTGTCTCTCAGGAACCAGGAGAGGAGTTACTGCAAAGCAGGGTATGAGTGTTAAATTACAGAGCATCCCTTTATGGAGCTCTGTCTCTGCTGACAGGCAGGTAAGGATAGCTGGGGAAATGTCAGTGGGGAGCTTATGTGGCAGTTGTGAGAGTGGCCTGGCTAAGGAGAAGCCACACAACTCTGTAGATGTGCCAGGGCACCCTAAGAGGAAATTTTAGGCTTTCTGCTCCACATGTGAGACTACTTTTATGTGGCTCAACAAAACCAAGTGTTACTGCAGAACAGGGAATAGTGGGTTTCTTTACCAAGAAAGGTGGAGGCTGTAGATAAATTTGAAGACTTCAGCAGCATGGGGAAGAGATATTTAGGTAGTGGAAATACCAGGTACTTGAGGAACCCTTTATGCTTGGATGGTAAAATCTGTAACCTGAAAGAATCTTAGTTAATTGCTTATAGAGAGAGCAAAAATATTGAACTCTGTATTGTCAAAAACAGAGACTAAGGCCTTAAAGCTGCACTTCTCAGAGGTAAGGCATTTCAGAGAAAGGAGTAATTTGAAATGGCCGTCTTGCAGAAACTTAGAGTATTCAACTATCGGAAAGCATTTGAAGGAAAAATAGTCAAAGTGCAACACCAGAGAATTAATGGAGTCCTGGGTTTAATAGACAGGAGGATTATGTAAGTAAACATGATACAGAATAAGGTTATAAAGGGGACATAGCAATAACAATAACTGAAGCTAAACTATAAAGAAATGCTAGCACCAAAATTACATGGCAGGTCCAAAGGGATGTGTGTGGTTGCTTAAAAATATATTTATATAATGGTACATAAAAGGCTTTTTATACTGATATGACATCCTTAAGAGTTTGGGGTAATGATTGGACTTTAAAATCACCCTAACTGAAGTTACTAAGCCTTCAAAAGAGTCAGGCACTCTTTTTTAGTGTGGTTTGACCAGCCCAGCTCCTAAAAATCTCTGTGCACTTTGTAACACCCCCCTAACTGCAATCGGGTGAGGTGATTTCCTTGGTCCGCAAATCAAATTGCAGTGGCAGAACTGGGATCAGGGTAGGAGAATTAAAACCCTCAGCACTCCTTATTCTTGCCACTAGATCAAACTCATGCTTCCACACTTCAGCACAGTACAGCCTTCATTAGGAAAAAACACTTTAAACAAACAGATGAAGTGCACATAATATTTTTACTCCTCAAAATCTGGAATACTATATGCCATTAACACTGAGTCATTGAAATTGCTCCAAAATGAAATATTATAGTGTGTTGTGCCAATGCCTTGAAAGTCTTTGTGCTAAGATTTCAACAAGAGAAACTAAAACAAAACTCCAAACCTGAAATTTTCAGTCTAGGCATCACATTTCAGTCCTAATGCATAAGAAGTATCAAAGTGTTATGAGCCATCATGTCCACACAGACAGGCAGATAAAAGTCTAAAGTTGACAAAGATCAGACTGCAAATAGGATACACATTTAACTGAGGGTAATTAACCACTGGAACAGATGGTAAAGGGATGTGGTAAATTAATCGCCTAGAGTCTTTAAATCAAGATTGGATGTCCTTCCTTCTGAAAGAGATGGCACAGTTCAGCTGTAAATCATTGGGCTTGAAGGTGGTATTGCTGGGTGAAATGCTCTGGACTGTGTCATATGCAGGAGGTCAGAGTTGATGAGTATAATGGTTCATCCCTCCAGACCTTGCTATCCATGAATCCATTATGTTAGCTAGAAAACTTTGATATTTAACAAAGCAGTTACAGACAGCTAGGTTCACAGTGGGTAGTTTTTAAATACTCTTTCATTCTGTGTTCTAAAGGTTCAGAATTAATCTTGTTAATAATGTTTAAAACATGCAGGTGTAAAATAAGAACATGCTTTCTTTTTAATACATTGATTCCCAAATCTCATTAAAACAAAAAGTGGTCTTCAGGGAAACATTGATTGTGTGCTTTCCCACATGGTCACAGCCCGAGCCCTAGGGCAGGGATGTGGTAGAAAATTTTCTTCTCCATATCTCTCTTGAGCAATGTGAAGGAAGTGAAGTGTCCTAGTGTGAACAGGGGATCACCACACTGGCATATCTCCACCTTTGACTGCTTGACAAGTTCTGTGACAGAGGACTATTCCGATGCTCATGGCTGTGACAAAACTGTGGTCTGCTGCTCCCTAGTCTGCTCCTTTTTGCCAAAGGACCAGCCTACCCTGTGATAGTCCTTACTTGTCTCTTCACAGTGCTAGAGCAATGAATGTGCTTTTTGTATCTTTTAGGTGAGACTTGTGGGCTGGGATTCAAACACCTGAACACAGTATCTAGTACTACCTCAGACTCTCCTGAACATCCTGCCTGAACTTCCGCTGTTGCTGTGATGGGTGTGAGTCTCTACCCCCGTAGTCTGGAGTAACAGCTGGAAACTAGATAGAATAGCCAAGACCACATGGACTGGCACAGAATGCCGGTATTAATACCCTGTTCACTCCTGAAATGGTTTTGGTCATTAAAAATGCCAGTGAGCTCTTGGTGAGTCCTAAGAACTGATCTAATCAGGCTGCAATTTGGAATATTGCTGCTACCCAAATTTCATCCTCACAGTTCTATTTCTTTACAATAGCCTTTACTTCCTGCCCTGAGCTCCTGTGTTGTGGTGCTGAACACCTCTATGGAGTTGCTGAATTTCAGAATGCACTCATCTGTGGTGATGCTTCCTGACAGATACATTGTTTTGGAAAATGTTTTGGGATCAGAAGAATATTTTACTATCTTCAATGTTTAAGATCCCAAAGCACTCTGTGATAGTTATATATAGGAAATCATGGGGTTTCCTCTCTTATTACAGAACAAGGTTATCAAGACATGATTTATGATGTTTGGGGTTTCTAGTTTTTAACATTCAGCTTTTCACTTTTCTGAGACATTTGAGGGGTCATTCAAAGAGAGACTTCATAGCTCTTTGTGAGTCCTAAGGTCAACAACCCATGATAGAAACACCCCAAAATTATCATTTACTTCTTAGAAATCTTGGCCCTAGTGTATTTTCATTGTCATTCCATGCACATGTTAATACTCTTTGTGATTATGAGAAACAGCCTTGCATGTCTACAAGGCAGTTTTTAGTCAAGCACCAGGGAAATAACCTTTTTAATATCTACCCCCCTAATGCTGCTTCAATTAAATCAGTTTCTCTCTTCTACTTTCCCCTTTCTTAATTCTGATGGACCCTCCACACTCATTGGAATTACATTATTTTTCTGTCTTCGCCTGCTCTCAAAGTTTATAGTCCCTTGGTTAGACAGCCATAAACATTCAGCTCCACTCATATATAACCAAGATTAAAGCTGTGTATATAAATCTGGCAGCAGAGTAGTATTTTTGCCCACTCTTGAATTGTAGCTGTATTTCTTCAGTAATGACTGAACAATAATTCATCATATTCATTTTTTCAATCCCCACATAAATATGTAAACCAAAATTTCAACAAATATTTTTGCTGACCAGTGGCTACTTAAACACGTGAAAAACTGTGTTATACCTGTGAACAAACAGGCCTATTGATTCTTTCCATTATGTTCCACTTGCATCGCAGTTAGAAGCTGTACGATAGAGCAATCACAGAAAGAAAGGCCATTGAGTCAACTTCCCTCCACAGTATCCTGTGTGGTATCTGTGATCTCTTGCTTAGGTATATAGCAATCTAATCTGCCCTGTACTACTTCAAGCTCATTTATTTTCTGAATCCCACACACCCTCCTACACTTGCTGCTGTGTTTGGCTTTGTGGTGGATCCCACAGGTCTGCTCAGGCAAATCTCCATACGTGGGCTTACATATTGCAGCTGATATATGAATGTGTTGTAGAGGTTGCTGTGTTCAGGCTCCCTGCACACCAGTTTTAAAGCACAGCATTGCTAACTAAGATAAACTCCTCTCATCTGCTAGTGTTTTCAAGGCCATTGTTTGCTGCAGCACTCATTGCTACTTCAGGCCCTGTGGGAATGTGTGGATGGAAGCTGTGGACCCTTGCACAAGGCTTACTGTGGGCTCTGTTTTGTTGATGGCACCCCACGGGGTTACTGCATGGTTCTTTATGGCAGGCCTAGGACACAGGCACCAGGTCTAACACGCCGCAGGACTTCAGGAGCAAGGCTCTCCCATCTTTCCTTGGAATTGTTTAAACACTGCATCAGTACAGGCTGTAAGTGCACAGGTCTGTGACAGCCATCCAGACCTCTCATATAAGTGATGGTCCCATTTCTAGATGGCCCTCCTTCGACTCTGCACCAGCAGCTCTCCGCAGGGCAGCCTGTTTTCTCCTACTTCAGTTTCCTAGGGCTGCTTTTTGCTCTCTCTCCTCTTGTTTTTTCCTTCCAAACTGCACTTTCCCTCACAAAAATTCCTCGGTAAGGTGTAGTCTCTAACCCACTTCACACCCCAACAAGATGCTTTTTAGCTATAAAACCCAAGACACTGTCACCGGTCCCACTTTAAAGGGTTTTGTGTAGCACTCTTGTTCATGTTGCACATTAACTGCCTTTTACATTTTCTGCTGCACCTGCGCCTCCCTCTGTCCCCAGTGCCCAGCCAGATGGGAGGCTGGATCCACGCAGGACCCTGCAAGCACAGAGTCTGCTCTTGCTGTCAGATAGTGCCCCCACAAAGCCCTTTGCTTTAAGTTAGATTAAATACCCAAGGGGGTTGGCAGACCCATGCTATCTGTTTTCCCACTTAGTCCTGTTTTTAAAATTCTGTACTCCAAACACAAATACAGAGTGATTGAAGCTAATCTCTGCTTTATCTAATTTTAGGGTACAGACTCGTAGTCTACTGAATAAGCATGGTTGACCTATCTCCTAGAGAGAGTGCTTTCAGAACTTGAGCTTTCCTACAAATAAAAATAAATTATGGTTCCCTGGTTGCTAAGAAGAGGTAAAGAAATTTGATGAATATACTGTGTTTTCAGGTCTGGATCTCCTATAGGGAAAGGTTTTGTACTGAGTCACAGAATGTAGTAAGGAAAAAACAGGCAAGGTTTTGGACACATAAGTATTTCTTGGAATGTGCAGGCAGCCTGACCTGTATTTGAGCTGAAACTTTGTCATTTTGTCTGCAATGTATATGTTGGGGCACTACTTACCCAGCTTCATAATGCTGTATTCACCTTAGCAGGAACCCTCTCATTTTAGTGACTGGAAATTGTTGCAAAAATAGAAAAATGCAGATCAGATTGAAAAGTCCTCCTAAAGTTGGGGGGGGGGGAGGGAGGCGGGTGGGGGGGGGGAAGGAAGACAGAAAAAAAAAGAGAAGAAGAAAAAAAATAGAAAATAGAGGATAGAGCAGTAATTGGGCCCAAATGCAGCCGTCTGGCAAGAGGAAGCTATTTTCCTTCTGAGTCAAGTCAACAGTGAGGTAAGCAACTAATAAATAATATAATCTCTACGGAAAGGTAAACTTTTCATCTTGCTGCAAACCTCCTGCCAGTATGGGAGAAGGTCTGCAGGAGGTAGAGATTCCTTGATTTATTTACACAGGGACCATGATTAGAAATAAATTCCCTTAAAGGAATTTGTCTTGTTTCATCCTCCATCAATGAATTGCTTCTCAGAATCAGCTCCTGACTACTCTTTCCCCGGTTTGCAGTACCTGGATGTTTCTCAGATGACAGCTAAAACTGGCAAACAGCATGATCTCCCTAGGAAAGTAATTCAGGTCTGTCCCTCAGGCAGTGCTTCAGGCTCTGGATCCACGTATAACACAATGCTCAGTGTGTGCACTTTGGTTCACAACTGTTAAAGGATGACACCAGACAGTGGAAAGGCAGTTCTTGAAACCTACCCTCAGGCACAACCAAGGAAGATCAGACCTCATCTTCTATTCAAGAAGAAAGAGATGGATGAAGCTGGAGGCCAGACTGTCACCCAGTTCCTTCAGTCTTAGAAGTGTCTTGGCACTTGAGTAGCACCTGATGCAGGTTAAAGACATGAAGGATTCAATACCTGAAGGCTACTTTTTTATACTTTGGCTAAAAGAAAATGAAGGATGAGTTCCCAAATAAGCTTAGGCCCATGTGAAGGTCCCCCAGGTCAAGATTTAAAGAATGTGCTTTTTAGGGAGGTATTATTTAGTAGTATAAAAACTGCACTTGCCTAAATTAAAGAAAGGAAGGAAAAAAGTAAGGAACATTAGTTCTCCTATAATTTCATCCTGGATGCATGGAAAAACATTTTAAAGTTTGGAATGAGAAAACCAGTCTCTCCTTCACCACCATTAGTAACAGCCAGACCTGAGTTACAACCACATGGTCCAGCAAGTACTGAGCATCACTGTCAATAAAATTTTATTCCTAGTTTTGCCGTGACTCATTGCTGTGAGATAATCATAGTTTGCCTTTATGTTTCTGTTTTTGTTTCTGTGCTAGAACCCAGGAGCTGGGAATCTCTTATTAACTGCCTGGACCAAATTTTGAACAGGAAGTGCGAAGCTTTGGTGAAGTTCTCTGCTTACTATTGTCAAATGAGCAAGTGCTGTAAAGCAGCATTGCAGCTGTTTGTCCTGGAGTTGGGAATAGGAGTAATGGGAACAGCATGCTTACACTTTGTTGCCAACTGGCCAGGGGAAAAGAATATGTATGAAATATATGAATTTAAGGGGCTGAATGTGAAACATGGCCTGGTAACTAGAGACTTGGGACAGCTACCCTAAAGCAGACTTTTTATGTGCCTTGTGGTGAGTTGGTTAATAAGTTTTAAATTGAAGACATTTGTATTTACACACTTGTTAAGCGTGTAACTCATTTAAGGCTTAAGGTACCCAGGAGCTGGTAGCCCAATGCCTACCACACACACATTCACAGTGGGCTGTGATAACCCAGCCCTGTGCTCATTCTTCTGAGAGTACAGAGTAAAGCTGTAATACCATGTAAGGACCAGGCTGACAACTCTGGTATTTATGGGTACTCAAAACCCACCCAGGAGATTTTACATCATCCTGTTTAGGGGCCACTGTCTTTGCCTGTTGTGCACACACAGGAAGGGAGAAAGCAAGGACAGCTAACTGTTATATGCAATCTGGATTGAGGTTGTGCCTTCATTTCAAATTACTGCATTGAAGGGGTTTCCTTGCAAGACAGCAATCTGAACTTAGCGTTTTTCTCTTTGACCTCAGGTTGCTCAGGACAGCACTAGAACAGTTTGTATGGAGTAAACAACATATATTAAAGTATCTTGCATTATTCTCCTACTGCTGGGTTGAGATCCTTGTGTACACATGCAAGTTTGGGAAAAATAAATCTGATTGTATCTTTGTGGCTTTTCCCCTTGACTTCTGGGTAATGGGGCTCCTTGTATATTTTCTCCCTTTGTAATACCCCAAGATGCAACTCCCTTTGGGAGTTCCCTAATCTGTGTATCAGTGGCAATCCTATAATCCCATATAATTGTATTAGTCTCAATAGCAGATTAGCTCCAAGTGCCCCTACAGACAAGGAGCTGTCAGCTCTGCTATTGTTTCCCACTTAATGTGATTCCAGACAGCAAAGAAGAAAAGCAGCTGAGAGCCCTCTGTCTCACATTACAGCCCGCAGTTTCTAAACCAATTAAGAAAAAGGGATTTACAGTCAACTGGATTAAGGGCTCTGTTTATATTATCCCATATTTCTTTTTATAATACCATTTTCTATCTAGCCTTGCAATCAACTACCCCTTTCTCTGCTTTTTGAAACACCCATCCATGTCCTTACCTCTCCATTTACCAATCCATCTCACATGCAGGATTTCAGCCATCTGTCTGGCGAACTTCACCAGCCTGCTTTATTGCATATTTGTTTAGAGAACACATGGTAATGCTCAGTAATGCTGAGACTAAAACCAATGACTGATTTCAGATCAGTTTCAAGATAACCTCACTAATATGTATTTGAGAGAGAGTGTTTGGGCAAATCTCTCCTTTCTGCCAGCTAAAACGTTCTACCACCATCCTTATCAGAGCCAAGCAATGCTGGTATGTAAACAGCATGACAGTCAATCAATATTAAGCAGGAAAATGGTACCTATAAAATCCTACAACACTCACAGAGAAAGAGGCAAAATGAAACTCCAACAGAACCATGTTAATAAGATGAATGATCATCTTGCCAGTTTGGTCCTTGATCTGGTCAACTAAGTGGCAAATCAAGGACAGACACTGACACTTTGCTCTCACAGAGGTGTCTCTTTTGCTATGATAAGAGGTAATGATTTCTGGAGGACGTGGGCTACAACACCTCTTCACCTGAGAACTGACACGAGCCATCAAGACCCTGGTATTTGGTTGCCACTATGGTTTGTGTACACACATACATACAAAACCTCATGCATCAGCTACCAACATTAATTGTTTTCTTTTACTTGATCAAAATAAATCAATAAAATAACATTAGAACGATCCATAATGCCCAAAATGTCTGTTACCATCCTGCAGGGATGATACCTTGCATTCCCTAATTCAGCATAAATTCACACTAAATGACATTAACATGTTCAGGTGACTGTGATTTTATGTGCTTTCCTAGATGGAAGTTGCCCAGCGAATATGTTTCTTAATGGTTTGTTCTTATGACAAAATTAGTTTGGGGCTGTCTTTTCTCTGAATGGAGATTCTTTTCCTATTGAATACCATTTCTCAAAAATATTTTTCCCAATCATCTTAATATTTAAACAGGCTTAAATTTTAAATCTCACTGTACAAATCCACTTAGATTCCCAAATTACAGTAATACTTCACCAGGTTTCATTTTTAAGGCAATGCAATATGTATAATTCATTCCATGAATCTTAGATAAGGTTGATATTACGATACAGTGCAATTTGCTGCCTTGCAATGAAGCTTTACAGCCAAGGTGAGTTCTTGCACTTCAGGCTGTAGCTTTATTACAAATGGCTTTAAAAGAAATAAGGATGAAAAATGAGAAATGAAGTATTCCAGAAGCTGGAGAGCTCCACAACCAATGGCTCTTTTACCAGTTGTGCTTTTTCATGGAGTGCTCACGGCAAAGTGCTGCTCCACCTCACAGTTTCCTTGGGGCAAGGAGACTCTTTCACTGAATGAGTTGCCTTCATTATACCTTTGAACCAGATATTTCTGAGGAAAGCTCCAGGAAAAGTATAAACAACTGAGACTGTGAAAGGATTGATGAAGGCCAAAAGAATAAAGCAAATAGGCAAAAGTTTTTAAAAGCAATGATTACTTTTCAGAACTTTAACAGCTGGGTCCCACAGGTAATGTATTTAAAGATGGTTCTTTTTTTTTCGCTCAGTATTTCTTGCTCTTAAAGCCACCAACAAAAACCAGTAAGAAAAATGCAGGAGTTCTTGAATTACAAATAAGCCAGTCAACTCAGTGGATGAAAACACCCCAGGGCTAGAAATCTTAACAATGCCTGCTCCAGGTCTGTGCTATTTGCTGCTGCAACACTGACCCCAGTGAGGACCATTAGAGGGTGTGCTAAAGTTTCCCAGTATTCCAGTAGCAAGAACTGCTTGCAACCCTCTTTGATAACCAGCTAGAAAGGAAAATTACTCAAGCCAGGCACCTAAAATCTGAAGTACCCCAAATAACAAATAAATCCTGACCCAGGACCAGCTGGGTGCTGTTTGTATGGCAGCAGCTGATTCAGGAGCCAGATGGCAAATGAACCTTATACTGTTATATGATGATGCAAAATCATTCAAGATCCAGATGGAGCTGGAGTGCCAGCTTGACAGTCTTAATGCAGGCTCCTTAGCACCTATTTTCCAACAGTGGCATAGTTACCTCCAATTCTCAGAAAGATTTTTGAAGCAGTACCCATGTACAGTCTGGGATGGCCTAAAGCATTAGCCTTAAGGTGAACAGTTGCCAGCACTTCAGCATTACTCAGGTTGTCAGGCCTTGGTCCTGGCCTGCCCTAGCAGAGCTGCTGAGATCAGCTCTGGTGCAAGCTACATTTCTGCTCATAAACATTCACAAATCTTATTGGAATAGACACAAGCTGTGAGTGTAGCTTCTAAAGCTTTCAGACAGTAGATGTTTACTCAAAAATCCTGTACTGTTCATAATTTGAAGATGCTGCTACCATGGTGTATTTCCATCAGCTTGCCCAGAGTCAAATATCTTAGTGATAACTATGGAGGGACAGGAGCATCCAAGTCATCATGGGGAGGTGGAATCAACTGAATACAGAAATGCCTGGTTGGCAGAGAAAGAATGGGTGTTGAAGGATTATTAATGAGATTTTCTGTATTCACCTTCACAGATATTTCTGGAAACACTTCTCCTTCTCCATAATGTTCTCCTTTTTTCAGGTAAGACCACTTGAAAATTTCCAGAATTTGTATGTTTGGAAGATTCTGTTCTCACTTTTTTTTTCTTGAAATCTTCGTATAGCAAAAAAAAAAAAACCACCAAAAAACCCCCAGTGGTATGGTGACATTAAAATAGGCATGACCAACAGCTGAAAACCAGCAAAGAAATGTTAAGTACAAGTTTACAAGTCATCTATGAACGATTTTAAAAATCCACTTTGCTCGTTTGTATACTGAAAGTGTGAAAGGTTGTAGAGATTTTTAAGAATGAGCTAATTTCAACCTGTTTTTACATCAGGAATATCAGGACTGGCAGCTCTTGTGTCGTGTAGTTTATTAGAAAGTCTTGCAGGATGTTTATCATTGCATCTGCACTGAATATTTAGCACTATAAGTCAGCATTTTCATGAGAAAAAACAAATTTCAAATGGTTTTAAACAAGCAGAGGATAAACCTCATCACTTGCTGACTGTTCAACTTCCAGTCTTGTGAGTTTTATATTGTGATAATTTTGGTAACTTCAGTAATTGTATAATTTTCCTGAGATGGAAGTATCTGAAATTTTAACATAGGAAAAAGCTGTGGTTGGAGCTAAGGATGCTCCTTAGAAAAGGCAAACATTTTTTCAGGCCCTTCTGTTATATCATAAGAAGGAACACAAAGACACATCACTGTGCATTTTGTCTGATGCCAATAGCCTCGTAACACAACAGAAAAGCTCCTTGATAAAACATTTGCTCATTAGTTTCCTTCTTTTGATTCTTGGCTGAGAGGCCCCCTTTGGACAACATTTCTGAGACCACCTCTAATCTGCTTCCTTTCAACCAAAACCAGGATTGATGCTACTCACGTTGGCAACAGTGTAAGACAAGCAACTATTTAAGTATCTTTGTATATGATAAAAAGGGTAGGAGGCCTTCATCTACTAGTTTTTTTTCACAGCATCTCTGGTTTCAGTTCCTTTCCCAAGAAGTCTACTAATTATTCGATCCTGTTGGCAAAGCAATGGGTTTTGGGCAAGGTAGAGTTATTTGCTGAGAAATGGGCAACTACAGTGGTAATACCTGCATAATGAATTAAGCAAATGAACCTGAAATGCAAACCCAAAACTTATTTTCTGGTACTCACAATGTGAAAAAGTCAGTCATGAGAAATATATTCTCAACTCATCTTCTGCATTGAGTAATATTGTCAATACCCTGAATGTCTACTTCATAATGTTCCCTCTTGCATTTACTGTGTGTGTTCTCCTGACTGCAAAGTTTTTCCTGACTGCATTTAAACTTTTTGAACATACATAAATTTTATATTTTAGATCTAATAGTTACTATAAAATGTGTAGGTAATAAAAAACAGGCAACCATAAAGCAGTTTTTTTACCTTGATTGTGATGAAGTTACAGCTTGCCTTTATGATTAATCTTTTATAGGTTGTAAAGCGCAGAGATTATACGGCATATGAACCCACAGCAAATACCACGTAGCAGCAACCTAATACATATCACCAGAAACAATTTAGCAGTAAATTTTTTCCTGTTAACTAATAAATGCCACAAACATCCACTTTATATGTAAGTCTTGCTAGATATTTCAGAGCACACTGTCAAGTAATTTAGGGACATGGATTATATTTGGGGAATAAAGGAATGTAAAAGACAAAGAGTGCCAGGCAATACAAATCTGAAGATGCACAGGAGACTTTAATGTGTGGTTTTAGTTATATTTCCATTTAAATTATCCCAAAAATACTGCATTTCAGTTTGTAATACCCTAAGCTAGTGCAAAGCAATGAGAATGTGCCGTGGACTATGAAGAGGCAAAACTCTTTCACCTGAATTAACGAAAGACAGCAATGCAGAAGAAGAGCATTGGCAGTGAGCAGCTTTCTGCATGCTTACAGTGCCCTGGCTTGTAGCTGGCTGTTTTAAGATGCTTGTGATAGGATGGATTTTAAACAATAAATGGAAACAAATTATGTTCCAATTACATTAATGTAAGTAAAAGTACTCAAAACTTAAGTGACGTGAATAGAAATGCTTCAGGTTCTCCTGCCTACCATGATTTTCATTCTTTTAATTCTCTCGTTGTTCAGATCATTCAAATTACAAGTATGGTCAGTAGAGTTTCCTAATGAGTAGGGATGTATATTGATTGACAGGTTTGTCTAGTAAGCTCAGGTAGTTTCTTTACAATGTTCTTGCCCAAATCTATAGGTATTTAGAATTGCATTAGTTTTAAGGTTTTCTAACAAATTCAGTCCATGAAGATACCTGGGCATGAGGGTGAACTGGCAAAATCTGGAAATTTTTTAGTTTGCTATTGGTCTGTCTGTACCTGAAAGCCCAGTGAGATAACAAGGGACACAGGGACTGATTCTGAAAAGACTCATTCACTGCAAGAAGCAATAGCAAATACTCTGTGATTCAGCATGTTAAACTACATTTTTCTCAGGTCTGTGCATCTGAAGGACCCTTTCCCAAAGTGATTTCCCCTGCTGTGTTTAAGATAATCTACTTAGTCTCTTGTACTTAGGAGGTAGTATAAGGCCAAGGTCTGAGAAGGAAGCAAGATGAGCAGAGTTACCTGACTTGCAGACCTCTGGTCACCTCCAACTTTATCCTTTGCCATTCCTCTGATGATTCCTCAGAATGATGTATCCCAGCCACCAAACATGCAAGGAAAGGGCAGCACTGGACCCATTTCACCTGGCTGCCACAGCATGAGGCTGTGCAGTACAAGTTCCAGACCTCCCACCACTTCGGCATGGCATCCCTTCTTTGTGTCAAGTGCTGCCGTGTGAAAGTCTCTCACTCACACTGTGGCACAGCTCAGTCACCATGGCGCCTGATTTCCCTTGTTCTGTGTCATCACTGTCACGGAGAGAGCAGGGATGGGAATCAGTCACTGCATTCACTCCTTTTGGCACCATAGCAGTGTCTCTGTGGCCCAAGTGGAGCCCAAATGAGCCCTCACAGACGTACCTTCCCCAAAGGCTCTGAGGGCCCTGGTCTCTGCCCATCTGTACTTCGTACTGCCTCATCCACTCCTGGGGACATTCCAATCCAGGGCTCTGCTCCTCTCATGTGGGCAATGGCCACTGTGACTTGCCCTTTGTGTAGTCCTGCCGTCATCCTGCAGCCTCGGTGTGCAACAGAGACGTCAGGAAGTGCTGGGATTCCCCGGCTGCCCTGCCTGCCCCACCACCTGCCCCTGCCCCATTTCTGCCCAGCTGCCCGCCCGGGGCAGGGGCAGGGGCAGGGGCTGGGGAAGGGGCAGGGGCTGGGACAGCGGCTCACAGGGCAGGGGCAGGGGCAGGGGCAGGGGCCGGAGCAGGGGTAGGGGCAGGGGTAGGGGCAGGGGCTCTCCGGGCAGCGGCACCTCGGGCGGGCACCACGCCAGGCACGCACCCCGCGCGGGCACCGCGGGGCCTTGGGAAGCTCCTGTAGCACGGAGAGGGACGGCGGGTGTCACTTGGGGAGATCAGTGCCCGCGTTCTGCCTGGGCGAGAGCAGTCAGAGCTGCCTTGAAGAGGTGGGTGCCGGCGCCGACTGAGTGAAGGGCTGTCAGTGCCTGCTGAGGAGACGAGCGCTGCCTTCCTATGGGACGGCCATCATCTGCTGAGGACACGGCCTCAGGTGCCTGCAAAGGGGATGGATGGGAGCTGCCTTGCTGAAGAAACCGCAGCAACTCTTTGAGGAGATGGATGGCAATATCCTTCTGAAGGAATGGCTGCCAGTCCTTCTGAGGAGATGGTCACCAGTGCCCGCTGAGGAAATGGTGGTTGGTGCCTGCCAAGGAGGTGGGCACTGCCTTGCTGAGGAAATGGATACTAATGCCCCAGTGAAGAGGCTGTCGGTGCTGGGGGGCTGGTGGCACAGCGGGAAAGGCCAGGTAACTCCTGTGTGCTGTGGGACAGCCTCAGGTGTGGGCCAAACAGCAACCTTATCTGGGGGGTCTTTCAGGAGTAAAGCTGATCCACACAAACCTTCTATGTTCACAGTGTTGACAAAATGGGGAGAAGCTTTTGTTTGTTGCTTTGCTGTGGGTTTAAACCGTTTGTTTTAACACCATTATAAGTCCATCACAAAGCAATGCAGAAAAGTGCTAGAGCCATGGCAGGCTACATAAACCAGAAGGCACAGGAAGGGCCGTGGTGACAAGCCATGCCCAATGGAAATGCCTTCTCAGCCAGAGCTGCTTTCTACAGATTGTGATTTACAGGAAGTGCTTGAACTATTTAAAATAATTAACCTATTTAATGAATTGAGCTTCATGCTCACTTTTCAAATTGTCATTGAATATGCTCTGAGTTTTGTAAACATACTTGCAATTATTTCAGAAGTGGCTGATAAGGGTTGTCATCCAATACCTTTCTCATTAATTGTTTGCTGCTCTGCTTTGAAAGCAGACTGTTTTACTCTATCTGTGTGCTTGATGGCCCAAGTTTTATGGCATTCTCCTGAACTCTCAGGCCCCTTTCTCAGCTTGTTGCTTGAACAGTTTCTCCACAATTAGTTCATGTGAATGTGCTATATCGTACACAGGGTTACCAGCAATACCTGAGCATTTTCAACATTTTTAAGCCATGAAGCAGCTAGTGTGAATGATTGTAGAATAACAGAAGAGGATTTGGGTGGAAGTAGAACTGATGATGATGGCTCAGCTACAAGAACAAAGATTTATGAAGGGTTCTGCCCACTTGGGTGTGCCCTTAGAGCCTGTGCAGTGGATTTTTTAGCTGAGTCACAGCGCAGAACTGGCTCCACCCCTTACTGCTAAGGCTCCTCTGCCACGGCCGAGCGAGCTTGGACAGTGACAGTGAAGTCCTCAGGACTAGAACCTCCAGCCCCCAGTCTTCCCAGGAGATCTCCCATCCGAGTACTAACCAGGGCTGACCCTGCTTGGCTTCCGAGATCTGATGGGATCGGGGGTCAGGGTGGAATTTAACTGCCTTCGGAAGTAGAACTACCACTAAAAATAAGCCATTTTGTTCAAGCAAATGTTCTCCCACTTTCTCCTTCACCTTTCATTCAAGAAATACAAAGGTACTAGATACTTGATCTTGCTCTATCATGAAATAATTCTTACAGTGTTAAATAGATGCAACTCTACCATTTAATTGTGTGGTCAAAATGTTTTTCATTTATGTAAACCTAAGTACTGGATGGAAACTCTGCAGAACTCCTCATGTCAGTACCAAGAGATTCTGGGTATGGCTCATAAAGAGCAGGGAAAGAGCACATGGCATACCCCTTGCTTCTCCTCCATGGGTAAATTGCATCAATCCCTATGTGACAAGCTCTATGTAAGATTGTGGGGCTCCTTTTCCCATTATACTCTGAAAAACTCTCAGAGAATCTAGAGTCCTTCATCAGCACTTTGTGTGTTTATATACATAAATAAGAAACAGACAATTCTTTTCTATTAACTGTAGCTCCCAGATTGCAGATATGTTTTTCATACTCGCTTCCTTTCTCAAACACTTTTTCTTTCAGAAATTAAAAGCATATGAATTCAAAAGTATCTCAGAGAAGCAGCCAAAAATCAGGTCATAGGCGCACTCAGATGGTGGAGTCTCTATTACCACTGTTGTTTGAGCTGAGGAGATAAAAATCTCTCTGAGTGGCTTTGCATTCTTCGACTTCAAACAATTCTGTTAAAATGTAGCACAATTCTTAGGATTCCTGAGCAAAGCAAGGTTGTGTCTCCTTCCTCTGCATTAACTATTCTCTTCGAAGTCCTGGAGTCTTTGGGGTGTGGTATCTTATTTTACTGGTTGCTTTATAACCACGATAAAGGGGTTACGTTGTTGGAGTTAAATATCACTTAAGAACTTCAAAGCTGCTCCTTTGAGAGGAGAGTCTTTGACTTTACATCTGGGTGGAGGACACACATGGAAAGGGTTACCATGAGAAACAGTCTTTCCCAGCTGCTGCCTTTCTTAAATTACTGTAGCAGCAGCAGCCACAGTTACTTATGCCAAACGTTGTTTTTTGGCATATCTCAGGCTGATCAGTTCTTGCAGGAATTCCCACTAGGGTGGAAGGGATATATAGCTTGTTGAAGCGTCTTTTAAATAATTTAAAATGGCTCTGGCAGTTTCTGTTGCTTAAGTCAAGATTGGAAAATGGAATCTTCCAAAGTCAACAGCCATAAAAATTATGGAAAGGGACTTGCCTAAGCTTGTGTAAACAGTAGTTCCCACACTTTGGGTAATTCTCTTCTTTTTCTGAATTGAGAGATAACTGTCTTTTGCATCACATGTCTGTGTGCCTTAAATAACATGTAGTGATTGTTATTTTGGCTTCTATTTTTTGCTGGTGATGTTATCATTGTTTTGTCCAAAAAAATTTTAGATTTTTCTTAACTTCAGCCGTGCTTTTTTTTCACAAACTCACTAGTCAGGCAGGGTAAATAGAAAAGCCCAAGCCCAGCTCCTCATTCTAACAGCTTAGCAATGAAAATGTGTTTTAATTATGTTCAGCTCCTGCACAAAAGACTTAGTCACTCAAAGTTAATAAGGCGTAATGGCTTCCCGCCCCACGGAGCGCTCAGCCTGCCATGCAGCTCCTGCTCCGAGGCAGCCTGTGATGGACAGAGTGGGGAAAGGCAGCGGCAGGAGCAGCTCTGAAGATAATTGTTAGCAGATCTGGGCGCCTTAGATTTCACTTGCTCATTTGAAAACAACCAGGGCCCCTTTAACAGCGTTCAGAAAAATTTCGCAAAAGAGCAGACTCCCGCTCCAAACAATTATTAGCACCATGTCTTCATTATGTCAGCTGTAATGACACTTACAGCTCCGTTTGATCTGCTGGTGTGTGGAGTGGTGGATGGCAGCAGCAGGCAGCTGGATGCAGAGGTGAGCCACATGCTGCTCCATGGTTCCTGCACACTTGCTAGTCCAGTTGGGATCAAAACCTGAACAAAACAAGGCAGCTTCTCTCCAGTCTTTTAGACTTTCTGTGGAAGTACTGTAGTTCTGTGTGCTTGCTGCAAGCCCTGCACAGCCCAGAAGAGGCCGGTTCGATAAGAGACCCAGCTAGCCAGTTGCCTATGGCAACTGTAATCCCAGGGTTTTTCTAGTTTGTGGTCCCTGGTAAAACTACGGCTCTAACTGCCAATGGCTCCTTCTTCTGCTGAGAGAAAATATGTGTCTGTGTGTGTTTGTGTGTGTGTGTGTGTGTGTGTGTGTGTGTGTGTGTGTGTGTGTGAGAGAGAGAGAGAGAGAGAGAGAATGTCTCTTTACTGTGGGATGGAGAGAAATGGGGATGGTAGAACAGTCCCCGAGCGCAGCGCTGGGTGTTGGCCCAGCTACTGTGCAGTCAGCAGCAGTGGGGACAGCAAACAGATTGTCGGGATTTTTCTGTCTGGCTTTACTATCCCACCTTAGCTGCCTAAGAGCACTCCAACCCTCCATCTGTCCTTGGGTTGGGAGGGTTCAGTTTCACATTTGTTACAAGGAAGCCTTGAGCTGGATCTCGACTTAGATATTTGATGGCCTGGGTTTCCTTCTAGTCCAGGAAACTGAGCTGGAATCTAGCTAAATTTAAATGCCTGACTAGTCTCTCACTTTCACTCTTAATCCTGAAAGGAAGCAGGAGGAAATTGCTCTTAAAGTGTACAAGACAGGAATTGATGCAGGAAGTTCTTTTGGCTGGAATTCAGAAGGCCAGCCTAGATAATCAGGGTAAACCTGTTACAAAGCTATGAAAGATCATGATGGAGTTGCTGGAAAGGGGTTAAAGTTAAATCCTAGATTAGTCTGTTCCTTTTTTTTTTTTTTTTTTTTTTGCTATGTAAACCCTTTCTTGATTATAGTTAATGCCTTCTTAAGAGATCAAAAGAATTATTTTAAAGGACACTGCTTACTCACAAAATTCATTATGGTAATGCTCCATCATACTTTGCCAAGCTGGTCTCTCTTTGATCTGCTGCTGTGGCCTTTTGTTTGGTTCTGCAGTTAATCTACATTTTGTAGGTGTCAGGGTTTTTTCATCTTTTACATCTCTGTTTTATTCAATATGATAGTAACCCTATGGAATTACACCATCTACTTTTGAAGTTGATTTCAGTTAAAGATTTTTAAAATTCCTCTATTATGGACAAATAAGGAGCTCTTGATTAATTATTGATAAGGACATTTACTATTTTTTAATCCAATAGTGTAACATAATAAACATTGTTTCCTGTAATGCAGGATATTGCTCTCATAGCTGGGATTTATTTGTGTACATAAATGGATTTGCCTTATTTTGATAGGGAATCTTGTGATAATTTTTTCTTGTCAAACGATTTGGGTCATGTTATATGACACATTCCATGCAAGTCAAATTTGACAAAAGCCTTTTTCTTCGGTGTCTTCACATTACAGCTTTTCATTGTCACATCAACTTTTTTTCTAGTTTATTTTTAGTGGATGTTAGTACTCATGAATGGCAGTAAGATTGACAGCCCTAGACACTCCTGCTTAGTATAAGAAGAGGACCTTGATAACATAGACATTACTCAATAGACAGCTTGAAATATGATGCAATGACAAAAATCAATAAGATACTGTAACTCCTGGCTATGAATTATACCCTAAGGACACCTTAGGTCACAAAGATGTGAGGAGAGTCCTGCAACCTTAAAGAAAGAAATTAGTCTGAGTAAACTGATGAGGTACAATTTTAGTGATGTGTATGTGATGGTCTATGTTGATAGAAATCTCCCACAGTGTGATTAGAGCTGGACTAACAGGTTTGTGCAAACAGCTTTCTCCTCAATAAATATACAAGCTGCTAAGAAACAAGTCAAAGAAGCAGTAATAACAGGGGAATTGCAACCAAACATACATGGAATGTTTTGGGTTTGACAAAAGGACAGGGGTTTAGAGCAGCAGTTTCACAGGGTGCGAAGAAGTTGCTCCTGCCAGTTCATCCAAGAGGATGGGTGACTCAAATTAGCAGGAAAAATTCCTAGTGGAGTTTATTTAAGAATGTATGAGCATGCCATTAAGTTGTAAAATCCCACAATAGCTTGGAGTTCAGTGTCCATAGGGATACCAACAACTTATTAGTTGGTGTTCAATTTTAAGAAGGGAATTTCAAGAAGTAGACAATACCAGTCAAGAAAAGACCTTTCACATGGCAGAGGATCTGGTTGAAGAGTCAAAATGACATGGAGAAGCACAATGTGTGAAAACAGATGAAGCTGTGTTGGGAAAAAGAACAGAATACTTGTGCTTCTGCTTTGCCCTGTCACTGCAGTTTCTGCCCAGGATGTGTGACCAGAAAACGAATAGAGTTCCACACTGAAGCATACCATTAATTTATAGCATGGTGTTACAAAAATATAATTGTTTTTCTCTCCTCTTTCTCATCCATCAATAATGTTTCTTTCTTTTTTCTTTTTTCTTTTTTTTTTTTTTTTAATTAGAAATGACCAGATGTTTTCCACTGAGATTATTTCAAACACACCATGGGGCTTGGAGTTTTTTCCTATTTTTTTTTTTAGGGGGAGAGGTGTTGTTGGTTTTTTTCCTAGGGTAGTTACAACCAATTTAAAACACAGATGTCTTGTTAAACCTGCCAATGTCCTCAGGTAATAGAATGAAAATGTGTGTGAGGTTCAAATCCTTTCTTCCTATTTCAAGCTAACATTTGAAAACAGTGTTAGTGTTGGCTGACTGGAGTACATACATAGAGTAGTTTGACTTTCCTCTTTAAGATTGTGTAAGGGAAGTTGCTCCAACCTGAACACATTCATAAGTCCTACAAGTTCTTTGATTTTAGCAAGAAATCTGGATAGTCTAGAAAGTTACAAGTAGAGGAGTATGGAAGATGAAAAGGCTTCCTAGCAATTCAGCATTCTACCAGATAAGTTCAGTATTCTGGTAGACCATGTTAGTGGGGGTTAATACTTATGAATGGCAGTAAGATTGACAGCCCCAGTGGACCAGACTGCACTTTTCTTGTTTTAGAGACATTTGTATCTATAGAAGTCTATGCACAGTTTCAACTACAAAGGACTTGAAGTAAGGCTAGTTTGGATCTTCATAACAAAACATCTGAATTCATGAAGCCTCTTCCTTCCTTTTGCTCACTTTTTTCCCCTTATGAAGTTTCAGCTGAGTTTGGTACCTGAGGGGATCATATCAGGATTAGACAACATACTTTTGCCACAGTTGTATTTGGAGATGTCATCCCTGACAACACTAGTTAGTAACACTTTCCAGCCAAAATGTTGCCAGTCATTGTGACTTGTTTCACAGGTATGAGCCATGGAATGATAATTTCTTATTATAATATACAATATGTAGTATACAATGGTATTCCAATGCATAGTAAAGGTATAATCTCATATGAAGCAATAGGCAAGTTTCTGTCAAGCCTAATAAGATAATGTATTTTTTAAAGATCTGTCATGTTGAGAGAAGAAGCAACTAGATAGCATTTAAATCTGCCCTGGTCTTTTGCATGCCAATAATACCCAATATTAGTACTTTGGGAACACAATGTTACATACCTACATCTCTGTCTCAGTCTTGGGAGTAGGGTTAAGGATCTGGTGTTCACATTGTCCAGATTTCTAAAGTTCGTACCTCTGCAGTGCTACATACATAATATGGTTTCATAAAACACACTGTAATTTTTTTTCCCTTGTTCTCAGCAGGCCTGCTTATACCTGCAGGTTGTAAACAATGATTCTGGTGGAGGAAGTACAATGCACAAGTCTTTCAGCAGCATTAAAACAGATTTGGAACAACCTGGGGACAGAAAAACCACAGAGAAAATGCTGTGATGACAGTGCTTCTGAAACGGGCATCTTCTGCCTAAGATAAGGGGTAAATACATATTCTAGGCCTCAGCTCTGAAAGACACAACAGTGTACTGTGCCCACTCTTTCCCTTTGATTTGTTTTACATCTTTAGAAGTGCTTAGCCACTAGACTCAGTGATTTAATGAGCTTTGAGACTGTCTGAAACCAGGCTTTCCTATCTGTGGTACATCCTTTTCTATGTGCTCTTGTGTTGACGTGCAAGTTGTCTGGCTACTTGTCACCAGCTCTTTGTGCAAGATATTTTCCTGTGTAATCTACTGGTGAAGCTTCTCTTGTGAGTGCTGCCTATCATATTTCACTCAAAATGAAGAGGGTTAGTGAAAAGCTGTCATTTAAGCTGTGTTATCTCACCTAGCTAGTTTTGACTGAGGCCATTCAAGATATGCTTATGCAAACAGCTCAGCTGAGCTGAGGAAGGCAGTATTGCTGCAAAGGGGGCACAGTGGGGAAGTACAGGTGGGAAAGAAAATCCATGGCTTCCTTGGCTGCCATCCCAAGAGGATCTTTTTGTTTTGGACTTATCCTTCACACACCTGTGTAGGCCAAAAAAGAAAAATGGGGGAGGGCAAAAAGGGGGAAAAAATTAAGTGCTATATTCTCACATAGACTGTATGCCTGTGTGATAGAGTCTCAGGGCTCATACATTCTATTTCCTGTCCAAAGCAGAAGCCTTAAATCTGAGTCTTTCCAAGCAAGGAGGTGTGTGCCTGCTGCATTAGGCTCCCTGGCAACCCCCTGATTGCAGTGTGACACAGGCAGTTCCAGCACTACGGCTCTTTATCATTTTATTGAAGGAGTAGGGGCTGGAAAATCAGTAGCTTTAGTATGCATGCCACTGCCTCCAGAATTGGGTACTGACCCTCTTTATTGTTCCCAGTAAAATTAAACTGATGCAACAGTCTTACATGGCGGGTTTCCAGCTCTCTGCTCTGCTTTGGGTGGGAGGGAGGGATTGCCCTTACCTTAGAGAGAAAAAGGACTGGATACTTTCCAGGAGGAAAGGAAAATCCTCCTGTGATCAATGTGGAACTGTAGATGAACCTACCTGCTTCTGAAAGAAGAAACTTACTGTAAATATGGCAAAGCAGAGATAGGAGAAATAAATTATGGATTATAATGGGGGGCAACCCCTTTCCTCTCCTCAACAAAGATAGCATTTCATCATCTGTGTGTAACCATAAAAGGCATTCATGCTTCTCCCTGCATACTAAATAAGAACTGTCTGACTCATGTGTTTCTTAGAGTCAGAAATATCCCTGCTCTTGGAATTCGAATTTCTTACCAAGCAATACAATGCAGTAGCAAATATGCCAAGACTGATGTATCTAGGTGAAAAGGAGGGACTGAAGCACTGACGTTGCCCCACGTCACAATATCTCTTAGAAAAAATATTTTGCCATTAGGGTTTATCTGCAGTTGTGAACAACAGAGTTGACATCTCCCTGTTTCCCCCTGTAATGGTTGTTTTTAAAACTAGTGGTAGGTTTGGAAAACTTTGCACCAAGTCAGGGAGTTTTTCTTCTTTCTTGCAAGGTGTTGCACATAGATACTTGGGGGCAGCTGCTTTGAGCTTGGTTGGGAGAGGTGTGTCCCCTCCAGTATATCCAGAGGAAGGTCTCACAATGAAAACCCGGTGGAAAGGTAGAAGTCCCATTCTCAACTTTACTCCAGACTTCAGGCTGACTTCAAGAAAGGACACATCTGTTTTGTTCTGTCTCCAGTTCTTTCCTGTTCAGTGACCTCAGCAAGGGCTAATGTCTGCCATTAATGGCACTGAACATCTTTGGTAAATCTCTATGTGCAAAGCATTTCAGGCCTCATTGTTTGTTTGTTTGTTTGTTTGTTCCCTCACATATTGGCTCCAATAGGAGGACTCACAGTGCAGCTCTGAGGCTGGGGCAGTGGGCTGTGCCTAGTGATGTTCCAAGAGAGATGCTGTGGTGCTAAACCATAGGTAGGTAGTGGAGTTCATAGTAGGGCTCACCCGTGCCTGTAACCTCGTGTGTTCTGCAGCGGGTCTGGGAAAACTCCAGTCCAGAGAGGTACATGGGGCCTTACATGGAAACAAGCTCTGGTGTGGTGGTGTAGAGTGACTTGGGTACTTACAGATGGGACTTGCCTTGGTGGAGTGTGTGGGTGCTGAGAAGCTCTGCTCTTGATTTCAACCCCAGAGCAGTGGGGCTTTTGCAGACCCAGGCAGCTGCAGCCCCTTCCTGGGACAGCAAGAGTTCCTGCAGGTCTACTCCAAGTCACGGAGCAGTTAGAAACTTCCAGACCAACAAACCGTTTTCAGAACCAGTGGGCAGGAAAGCCTTTGAGCTTTTGGGTAAAGAAACAAGCCCAAAGGAGGAGAAATATAAGGCAGTACTGGGCTTCTGCTCATACTCTGCTCTGTTTAATTCCGGCTCAACTGAACACAGAGCGGAAATCATGCAGTAACATATGAATTTCTTGTCCCTGCTTCAGCTCCCTGCCTCCTCTTTTCCTTTCTGCCTGAGCAGTGAATAGTTTTCAGGTGTGAAGTGCTCTGTTTCAACATCAGCACTTGTCACCAAAGCTGATTTCTGGTCATATTTGGCCTTGATCTCTCATTAATATTTCCTTAAAAAAACAGAATGGAAGCTTCTTAAGGAGCCCTTTTTAAATAATGCTAAGTGGTGATTTAAGAAGCAGAGGCTAGACAGGGAGGGGGGAAAAAGGCATTTTCTTCCAGTGTTAAGTGGTGCTTCTATATTTTAATGGCTTCTGAAGTCAGACAGGCACTGTTGCTAGGTCCCAGCTGGACACTAATTCCTGCTGGGAATGCCTCGTGGCAGCTTTCAAAGTGCTCTAAAGCTGAATCTGTAATTGTGACTCGGAGCAGATCAATTCCGTTTCCCTTCTGCAGCGAAATTTAGGTTCTTTTACAGACATGAGGATCCTCCAAGGTACTGGTAGCATTAAAACAGGAGAGCCTGCCCCACACCAGAAACCAGTACTAAGCAGTATGGCATCTGGGGTTTGGGTAGATATATTAAACTAAAAAAGTGCAAATAGTAGAGCTTAGAATAGCTGAAACTCTCTTTGTCTGGTTGGTCTTATAGAACTGGCCATTAGGCCAGTGTCCTTGGGGTTATTAAGCCAAGATGAAGAACAACTCTGAAATATTCCTCCTTTATTTTAAACTGTGGTCCGCTGCATTTTTGTCATACTCCTATTCCTCTAATACTTGTTCTTACTTGGCCATGTAGCTCCAGGAGGATCAGCTGTAGCCTCTCAGATAGTGGCCTCATTGACATCCTGTGAGAGTAAATCATGCAGTCTTACCTACTGAAAAATAAAACAGGCTGATTTGCCTCTTATTAAATGCAGGGCCAAGTATAAAATACAGAAGGATAGGTCTAAGCTGTAGGTCTAGTCAGGACTCAGGAGAGTATTGTCCAAGTATTTAAAATCTAAACTTCTGAGAATAATGAAAGTGCTACTTTATCTCTCAGCTCCATTACTGGGCACCCACTCCTAGTACTTTATCTTCACACAGGGACTTCCTCTTCTTTTCAAAAGCTTTTGAGCAAGGGAGCAGTTAGTAACACTGCCTTAAAGCATTCTGTTTGGAACCCAAATCGGATTGGAAAGGAGAAATTCAAAGCCAGCATTTCAGGCTATATGCAGACTCAGGCAGATCTTTTAAGCAGTGATGCTTAGGTTGCTTTCTTAGTTTTCTTATCAATTGTTACAGCTCAAGTGTGCTAAAAAATGGAAAGTGAGAGTCTGGTGTACAACTGAGACATCTAGCTGTATGTGTCATGTCCCTTTCCCCACACCCCATACCACCCTGCCCAAAAAGAACATGCCTGCTCCTTTTGGGAAGTGAAATTTTCTGTTTTATGATAATTATGATCATTTTCTGACCTCAGTCCAAGAAGTGCTTTCATATTGATTTCAAAGGAGCCATGATTTAGGCTTCTTTTATACTAGAAAGGATGATGTGTGCTTCCACTTCAAACTGATGACATTTTTGACTTCAGAAGCCCATATTCAATATTGAGGATTTTATTATCTGGTCAGTGCTGCATTAAAATAACCAAGAAAGCTAAACTCTGCAGCAGAATTCTTCTCAGTCAGATTCAGCTTATATTTCTCTGCCCAGTGCACAGAGCACGGTCCACTAAGCTTTTGAATATCAAAGCATGAGGCACTGGTGTCTGTCATTTAAAAGCAGCTGTTCCCATAGGAGAGGCTTGGGAGTGGTGGACAGTAGTGTTGGGATCAGATGTGCTGTCATATTAATGGGTTGAATTTGCAGCATGGTGCTGTGTGACAGTCTGCAGAGATGCTCCAGCTTGTAGTCCCTGGAGAGTATTTGGAGGAGAAAAGTTTGAGGGGGAAGCAGAGTGTAAACAAGCCTCATTGGGTGTAAGATAAAAGTCAAACAAAGTGGACCAGGCTTTATAGTTACAGACTATGCAAACTGTACACTGCATAATGCAAGAGGTGGCATTATCCTCAGCCTGTCACTGAGAAAGTCTGTTGGATTGCAGTCATCTCCAAGAAAAATCTACTCTAATTAATTTCAGTAGTAGCCTTTACAGGTCAAGCTCATTTGCTAGTGGATTGTTGACTCTCAAAAGCCTAACAAAAATGAAAATTACAGAAGACCATGGTGTCTACCCCACCCTCATGTGCCCCTCCTGCCTCTCTTACCTAATGTTTGCCTGTACACTGACAGTGAAATTGCATTCCACTCTGGGCAGCAAACCCTTTGAAAATGTATATCCCCCTCCAAACGGTTCCATTTTTCCTAAATGTGCTGATTGACATTGTCTCATGATCTGCAGTAATTATCTTGACAGGTCAATTATTAAAAAAGAAATTAAAAAATTAAATTTAAAACATGATATAAGAAGTTGGCAGCTGGTTTTCCTTTTACTGCCATTTCTCTGCAGAACGTTTTTGGCACCAATTGACATGGGAACTGCATTGCACCAGAGAGGGAAGTTGTCTTCCCCTATTTTGATGCTAAATTAAATATAGGTAGAGATTTCTCTGTAGATTTGTGGGCATACGGAGCAGGAACAGCATCCAGTGGCACACTGCTGATTATAGTACCTGGACTATATATAATTTAGTCCTACTGGCCTGCCTGAAAGAATTGCCTGTTTAGCAAAAGAAACCTGGCATGGTAAGAGAATGGATGGAGATAACCATTCATGCTGTATCGACAGGGCTTAAAGGAGAATGTGAATTTCCACCTATCTGATATCTGAACAGTTTAATAGCATCCACATATCAAACCGTATGAGGGTTTTTTTTAAAGAATCCTAGTGAGTGTGTAGGTTGGTAATATATGAGTAGTATGTACCTACAAGATTCGTGCTAACGGGAAAGCTCTTTAGGGGAAGCAGTTCATCTATTAGCTCATTTCTCTTGCAAAATTGACATTACATGCATTATTGCAAGATAAATACTTCAGCACATCATATAAACAGCTATTGAAAAAGGTACCAACTGGAGCCCTTAAGCTTCTACACCCATGGAGGGATGCAACATAAGGAAGAAATTGGGTCCTCAAGGTGCCTTTCAAGGCTGATTGAGAAACTAACTTGTCAAAGAATCTTCTGAAATCTTGTTTTCTGCTCTGCTCTGCTCTCCTGGGTCCTGGTGTAATTTGTAATTCAAGCTTGGAAGGAATCCTATGCTATTTCCTTCAGACTTATTCCTTCCACATGTGAAATCTAGTAATTTAAACACCTCATCTCCTTTCATAACTGAGGCAGGAAAAAATAGTCAATGATTGTTGATTGAATACATATTTCCACAAAGCTCCAGTTATTTTGTTTGATGCTTAAGAAATAAAATCAAATGAAGGTAGTTAAAGGAATAAGTACAATTTAAAAAAACTAAACAGATGGTTGTGGCAAATGAATCTGTACTAATCTGGACTTGCAAATAAATCCCTAAAAACCTACTGGCCCCATTCCTGGGGTGTGATATCAAGCAATGAATTTGAAACCAGAGACAGTTTAGTAGTAAGTGCTGGTTCAGCTTCACAGGATGGGAAGCAGCTCAGAATGAGTGATGATGTATTTTGGCTTAAAGGTTTAAGAAGAGCACAGCACAGAGATTGAAAATAAGCTCCATTACCTAATTACTTGGAGCTCAGTGGGAACTGAGGATGCTTAGTATCTTGGAGCAATATTTTTCAAACTTTTAAGAGTTGGGCTCTTCCTCACAAAAGCCAATCTTGCATCTCCAGTCCTGCTTCACGTGGTTAAGGACGTAACCATAATCCAGATCTTCCTATTGCTGTACTCCACCGTTCCTACATGCCAAGGACTGTGAAGGAGCTATCAGTGATGGAACTGAAGGTATTACAGTTCAAATCTGAACTGGCATTCTTTGAAATGAAAAGAGAAGATCATGCATCTCAGAGTTGATGTTCCAGGCTCTCTGCAAACTCCAGCAGAAAATGAAATAATTGCATTTGAATTGCGTTTTCACCATTGATTGATCCGTGTATTTCTCTTTTCGTAAACACTAAAAAGCTACAGGAAAAAAAGAAAACATAAAGAATGCTGACACTGCAGAATAGGAGGAGGGCTTGAGCATTCTTTACATCTTCCTTGAGAAATGGCAGCTGCATGGCAAACTGCTTGCAAACTGGAAAACTTCCTTGATTTTGAACTGCTTCCACTTTACACATAGGAACTTGTATCCCATTGTGAGGATGATTTTTGGTTGTGAGTGGTGTCACTGAAGTGCAGAAAAGTGAAGAGAGTAACAGGAGCTTTCCCATAAAGTCTGTGTTTCCTAGGCTCCTACCCCGAATTTTTAAGCAATGTCTTTGTTGACCAGGGACTTTTTAAAACCAGAGGGGACTGGGGCTTATTCTGTACAGATTGTTGAAACAATGAAAACATCATAATTGCAGCCACATTGTAAAAGACAAATGGGTAACACTGGGGAGCTGAGTTTTAGCCCTCTTCCTCCACATGGCATGTTTCCTGCAGCAACTCCCAACTGAGCCATCAGAGGAAGAACAAGATGCTTTTTCCTGCATCAGCAAAGCCATTTTACATGAGCAACCTCACGCTTTTAAAACAATCTATTTTTCAGCTGTTGGCATTTGAGGTGGAAGGCACATATTCCACCTGCCACCAGCTTTTCCCTTCCTTTCCCACACTTGTAACTGTGCTTTTGCTTACTTGTTCTAGCAGGGAGTACAACAGCAGAAGTATTAAATATGGTTCTGCTCTGTAAAGCAATTCTAAATCATTTCTGCCTAATCCCAAACCAACTGCCAAACCCATCTCTCCAGACATATTTAGTGCATGTGCAACAGACTGGTGTGGGATTAGCCTGTATGGAGTGGCAAAGCTCTGGGAGAGGTGGAAGAACTGGGTGCTCATGGACAGTGAGATAAGGAGCTTTTCAGGGCTCGGGGAAACTGCTCACTGCTCATTTCTGTTGTAACACTCTCCAGCAGAACACGAAAAGAGAAATGGTGTGTTGGCAAACCCTACTTTCTGAAATTCCAAGGCAGCCCATAGAGAGGGTTTCCATGACATTGAAGACTTGGAATTATACTAAGGAGATGCTGACTTTTTTCTCAACTGACACAAAACTGGGCACATCCAGCCCAAGATCGGAGAGAAGTGTCAGTCATAGGTATTCCCATGTCTTTCCTAAAATGCAAAATGTCCTTTGCCAAACACCAACAGGACCACATTAGGCAGCCATCTGTCTGTTAGACAGAGTGCTCTGGATCACCAGGAATGCCAAGGTCTCTCTGCAGATCCTAGACTTAGATCCTCCGTGTTTAAACATCACCTCAATAAAACAGAGGGAATTTCTCTCATCTGCCAGGGCTGCTGGGAAGGTAAGATTCTTGTGTCTGGGAGAGACCATCGCCAAAAAGCCTGCTAGGAACTATGTGGAGTTTCTTTACCCAGGGCTCTGACAAAGGTAGAGAGGACAAGGGTTTCCAAACACTCCACACACACAGGGAGAAGGTACCCAGGAAACCCTGTAGAACTGCTTCTCAGAAACAGAAGGGAAGGCAAAACTTATCCCACTAACCTAAGCAAAGGAAACAAATTTCCAAGCAGGAATATGGGTGCAGCTGGTCCATTATTTACCATTTTAAAAACACAGTCTGTCAGTCTCACCTCCCTGAGAAATTACTGTATTTTCAAATGGATGAAGACTTTTGCTGTAGAATCAGGAATCTCTACTTAGACCAATCTTTCTAATGAGCTGTTTAACTAATACAAAATTCAGTCTACCTGGTGTATGTCAAATGGAAAGCCTATTTAAGTTTTCATTAATTAAGACAGAAGATTGGAGACAGAAAATGCTTATGGCTGAGAAGGTATCAAACCACAATTCATTTCAATGAAGCTTCAACTGTGCACCATAGGTGTGGTAGCTGTACACATCTCCTCTTTTACCTGATATAAGAGAAAACACATCCCAATAATAAAGAAATAAAATACCCCTTGTATTAATGCCTGACCAGCCTGACCTTTATGCAATGCATTATTGACATTTCCTTTAACATTTATTTAAACATAATTTCCCAGAGCAGAACATGACAGAAAGTAAAAAACATTCATTTCAATAGTAAAAGCTTTCACTTTAATGTTTCTCTGAATTAATTGGGCACAGTCTTCATATCAAGTGAAATAAATGGGGTGATAATTGATTAGGACCTCAGGGAACAATGAGATCTGATTGGTTAGGAAAAAAGAAGTGACCTATAAAAGGTCAGGATTTTTTGAAATTGCTTCTTTAATAAAGCATGTTGATGAAGAAATTATCTGCAAGGCTTAGATGAATTATTCTGATTTGATATATAACTTCTGTCAAAGTGAAAATGAGATGTGATGTAACTTAATTCTTGGAAAACTTGAGATCCCTTTGACAGAGATGAGTCCTTCTCTCAGTCCCAATACCAGGCTTTGAAATGCTCTGTAGCCCAGCATGGCTTTTCTTAGCTTACATTTCCATCTTATTGTCAGGAGAGGTCTGCCAGGTCTTGTCTTCTGTTGAGGAAAGGAAGGAATCTCTCATGGAAGCAATTTTGGTTGATTTTGTGCCTTGCCTATTATGAACAATGCTTTTCCCTTCTGAGATCTGCTTTCCCCTCCAGCTAAGCCTTCAGCTGTGAGACTGGGATGAGCAGATGGGATTTTGATGCTTGTGGTGAGGCTGCTGGTCTCACCTTCATGCATGGCCAGAACACTCACTTTTGGAGTGAGCCCCTTTCCTCTCAGCTGAACTGTACAGCCTGTCCTAAATCCTTGTCCTTGTCTCAGCTGCATTTTTAGAGTGTTGTGCCTTCTCTCTACACTCTTGTGCTGACACAGCACTACAGCAATTTTGTGGATATGGGAGTATTACAAGTTTCCAGCTCAGTGAAAACCATCCAGGTTCTGACTGATAATGAGTCCTTGCCTCACTTCACCAAGCTGGTTGCAGCTTGACCACATTCACTGTGTCACCAGAGGAAAGTGTGTTTCCTTCTCTTGGGCACCTGGCTCAAGTGCCTATCCCAAGCTTACTGATTATTGATTCATCTTGACCTTTCTGCAAGACTCTGCCTCTCTATGAATAAAAAAAGTCCTCGTCAGGCTTCATGCTGTGCTGGTTAAATCAATTAGAGCAGGCCACTCCAGGGCATCTCTTGCTTGGGCTGAATCCCAACTAATCAGCAGAGCAATAATAAAATGCTGATCCCAACCTGATGAGCAGCCTCCTTCTCATCCATGAAGGGGCTGTGGGAAACATAGTGTTTCTGGGAAGCCTTCCAGTGCTGATGACCATATATTCACTGCAAATACTTATTTGGCTCCTGTTTGTTTTGCAATGATGTGTATGGCACTCTTGCCGTAATGTTTATCAGCACTCAAGTTTCTCAATAGGAGGTGCAACAAGGCTTTTCACTGGATGAGCAGACAGACAGCCTAGTCTGGCTCATGAAAATATCTAGTTTTTGTAGGAGACAACTGCATTATTACTATTGTCATCTTCACTCCAGCACTGGGTGATCTCACTGCAGAGCTGTCCTCTTCAAAGTATTTAATTGTTGAAAAGTAGTTGGATACTTTCACTTTCCTGTAGTGTTGGTTGTCAGCCTTGGAGAGATTCAAAACCTCTGACTTTTGTTTGTGAAAGTGCATAAAGACTGAATGCATTTAATTACAGATTCAAACCAGCATCAAAAATTCAACCTTGCAAATGCTGAAGATTTCAGTCCATTGGGAAATAGATCATCTCTCCACATGGCACTGGTGAGGTAGCAGCTCACACCTTGAGTACTGTGTTCAGTTTTGGGCCTCTAACTACAAGAAAGACATGGATGTGCTGCAGTGTGTCCAAAGAGCAGTGAAGATGGTGAAGGGTCTGCACCACAAGTCTAATGAAGAGCTGCTGAGGGAACTGAGGACTTTTCCTGGAGAAAAGGAGGCTCAGGGGAGACCTTATCTATACCTATCTGAAAGGAGGTTGTAGCAAAGTGGGGTTTGGTCTCTTCTCCCAAACAACAAGTGACAAGACAAGAGGCAATACCCTCAAGTTGCACCAGGTGAGGTTGAGATTGGATATTAGGAGAATTTGCTTCATCAGAAAGGTGGTCAATCATTGGAACAGGCTGCCCAGGGAAGTGGCAGACTCATTCTCCCTGGAGGAGTTTAAAAGATTTGTGCACTTAGGGACATGGTTTAGTGGTGGAGTTGGCAGTGTTAGGTTAATGGTTGGATTTGATGATCTTAAGGGTCTTTTCCAACCTAAATGATTCTGTGATTCTATGTTCAGGAATTTCAGCTGAATGTCTTATGCTTGTAAAGACCCACATTGACAGAACAAACTGCTGCATCCCTTGTAGGTGTCAGCTCCTTAGAGCTCCACAGGAGAACAGAAGATGTGCCCTGTTTACACCAGCTCCTGGGGGCAAATCAGTCTGCTGTTGGTTGTTAAGCCGACAGAGCAGAGTCTAAACTGGAATGAGTGAGACCCAAGCACACAGCATGGAGATGAGAGTCATGTTCCACCACTGAAGGGTGCACAAGCCAGGAATAAGATGTACCCTAACTCACCTGGCAGAGTCCTTGAGGTTTGGATATACTTTGATCCCCTGCTTTTGTTCTGCACTAATCCCTTTTATTTCAGGCCCCTGCTGAACCCTTGGATTTCCCTGCCTCATAGCCTTTGAGCACTGACTTCCAATGTACCAGTGAGCTCCAAACAAAAGGATATGAAGTGTTTCTCTCCCTCAGCTGAATGGAATGTGGCTCCAGCCCAAGAGCTTTAGTGGGACCCTTGGGAGCTCTGACTCCATTACACAGCAGCTTCCCCCAGTACACTTTCCCCAGGAACTCTGCACTGTACATTGTCTTTCTGATACTTGTTTTTTAAACAGAAAAACCAAAGTTCTTTTTTTCTAATACTTAAATTTCAAAAATACGTGATTCCTGGGAATGCTTAGATGGGGAGATTTCTAAGCAAAACTAGGCTAAGAAAGCAAAAAAATCCCTCTGTATTTCCAAAAATGGAAAAAGTGCCCTAGCTGATAATGTGTAGGACATATTTTTTGAGCTATGCATATCATTGCAGCAATAGACTGTTCCCCTTCTTCACTGGTAATTTCAGCAGTAAGCTGATGCCTCCCTCACACCCCACTAATGTGGGGGAGGCAGGGATAAAGCACGTGCTGTATTCGTCACCTCTAAGAAGCTTCAGATGAAGGCAGTTTTGGTCAAGGAAGGGGTCTATGATGGCTACTTCATAAAATCTGGATATTATCTGTGAATTAAATTGATCACTCCATTGTTAGGCTGAATCTCTCTTCCTAAGTCTCTTCCCCTCCTTTATAGCCAACTTAGAAATGGATATAGAAGATTAATGCATGAAAATGTGTATGACTCTCTCCCTCATCTTCCCCAGCTTTTAATGTCTGTAATTGCCCAGAAAAAAAAAACGTATCAGTGTTGGTCAGAAAGTGTAATAGGCTTTTCAGCACATGAAGTACAGGCAGTCCAGATCTCTGTACCAACCTGACACACATGGGCTTAAATGAGCAAGTTAAAAGAGGACCAGTGAGAAAACCTTTCTATACTTTTTGGCTGAAAAAATCCTTAACTCCCCTAGAAACCATGGCAGCCTCTAGGTCTGCAGTGCTGTATGTATGTGCCACACCTGCTGGTCCTCCAGCTCTGAAGTCTGCCTTCAGAAGCCAGGAGTCTCTGTGGAAACAGCATCCATTTCAAATGACAAGTAGCATACTCACTCCAGGGAAAGGAAGTTTGCACCCTGGGCAAGATGGGCCTGGACTGCTGCAGTGGAGGTAGCAATGTCCAGTGGCAAGGGTTTGGGGTAGGGACCTCACAGCTCTAAATTCAAAGTGGAACTCTTCACCACTCTGTATGTGGTCTATCCTCACCTTGCCTTAGGAATTCCTGCCCCCACCACTGGTTTGTCTGTATGTGAAGCAGCTTGAGAACTGCTGTAAATTACAGCTCAAACTGTTAAGGAAAACCCAAGTCACTGCCAGGAGTTAGTTCCCAAGCAGGTCAACAGTACCTGCTGTCAGAGCAGGAATCCCTGGGAGAGTGACAGTGGACAGCTGGGAACTTCCTGACAGCTTTCCCAGAGTAAGTCATCTCCACAAACTGCCTTGTCTGTGAAATGGCAGGGTTATGTAAGTGACAGAAGAGAAAAGCAGAAAAGGAAATAGAAATGAGCAACATTCAGAGTTTCTGTCCTGTGGAAAACCAGCATTTTAGGACTTTTTTTATTTCTGCTTAGAACAAAATGCTGACATGTTAACTATTGGGTTGTTGTTTTTTTTTAAGAGAACAGAAATTCAGCAGAGAAACAAAATGAAAATTCTGGATATTTCATTTTAATTTTCAGACTCAAAAATATGGGCTTTTACTTTTGTGTGTTTCATAGGCAATGTTTTCTTGTAGAAGGTTCTTTCATTTTATGGCAGTTGCTTTTCTTTTCTCCCTTGCCTTTCTTTCCCTTTCTCCTTTCTTTCTCCTTTCTCCTTTTTCTCCTCATCTCACTTTCATTTTGCAGATTTGCAACCACTAGGCTGTTCTGTATGAAACATTGCCCGTTTTGTTTTAGAGTGATCTCAAGCACTATGCTGAGGAGCTGGTTCAAAGCCTTGTCAAATACTTCTCCCAGACCTTAGATTTTCTTTTAAAGTCTCCTAGTCAAGTGTTAACTGAGCTTAGTCCCAGTTTTAAGATCTGAGAAGACCACATCTTGCAATGATTTGACTCTAGGCATGAAACAAGTGTACTGATTATGAAGTCAGAGCTACACTCATACATCACAGGTTGAGAGTCTGTCCTGTTCCTTTCAATAGCGCCTCAGCACTGCTGCTACACCAGAGGAATGTAATAAGATGCTGTGTTAGCAAGAGTATGGGTACCCAGATGTATGCATGCCCCTCTTTCAGGAGAAACAACAGCTAAAATGAAGTATCTGAAAGGCAACTGGATAGTGCTTATGTTATTCTAACCCAGAAACAGTTCTGATCTTTATGTTCTTACTGTCTAATGAACACTGACTGTAAATATATGGATTTGTTTGTGCTTACACCTGTGCAAATAAGCTGTACATTTGTAATGAAGTGTAGTAATGTTAGGCTTCATTTTGCATTTTGCAGGCAAAAGAGTACCCATGAAAGATTACCATACAAGAATGATGTCCTCCCCAGCTACATTACAGGTGAGGAAGCACAAGAACCCTGCTGCTTTTGAACTTTGGGGTGAAGCTGATCCAGTTTGGCGCTCTTTTTTCAGTATGAATATGTAGCCCAGCTCCTTACCCTGAGGCATTCACACCTACATTGTATTGTTCTTTGATGATAATTTGTCCAACATTTTAAAAACCTAATTTGATAACCTCCCTAGGAAATCTAGTTTTATGGTACACTCCTGTTAAGAGTTTTTATGGTCAACCTCCTTTTGTCTTCCAGGTGGTCTGTATCTCTTTCGTATTGGTATTGCTCCAGTGAAGATCTTAATAATCATTCGGAAACATTATTTCGTATGCTATGCATATTGTGCTTTTTTTTGTACAGGATGATCTGTGCCCTTTTTTCCTTTCTCTTCTTTCTTTTTCCTGCATAAGAAATGTTACAGTGCTGTCAACTCATGTTCAGCTTGTGATCCATTTTACAGAAGTGCTACCCAATCTTGTTCTGTACAAGTACAGTCGATAGTTGCTGTTTGATCTCTGCATCATTTGTAGATTTGGTGGGTGTCCTTGCTAATCTGTCATTTAGGCCACAGTGAGAACATTAAATCATCCCTGTGGAACCTCACTAGGCCCATCTTTTTGTTTTGACAGTGAATGATTTCCCAGCTAAGTCTGCACTCACTGTCTGACCCTTAGAGTACTTTTGTCTGGCCCACATTTCCTTATCTTCTTTTTAAAAGTAACATGTCAGTGTCAAAGCCTTACTGAAGTCAAGATACATGATGCTTTCTCTTTTTCCCCTAAAGCTATTCTCCTGTCATAAAAAAAGTTAGACTGGTTTGACACGGTGTCTTTGTGACAAATTCATGTTGGCTATTACTCATCTTTTGTTTCCTTCTAAATATATGAGTAATTTGTTTATTTGTTCCAACATTTTTCTGGGAATTGGGTTTTAGCTCTATTATTTCTTCTTGAGTCTACATTTTTTTCTTTTTTCTACTTCTTTTTTTTTTTTTGTTTAAAATTTATTTTTTAATTTCCCTTAAGATGTGGGCATTCTTCTTGCCCTTTTGCAGCTTTCAGAAGCCTCAGCTTTCCTTTTGTGGACCTCAGTGCCCAGAGATATCTTCAGCTAATTCTCTAAATATCTTGGGATTTTCATTAAGTCCAGCTGATCTGAAAATATGTGAATAATCCTACTACTCTGTACTGCAGCCTCAGCATGTGTTCAGGACTTTGCCGTGCTAAGTGCTGAACACGAGTAATAAAGACAGTTCTTTCACTGAAGGCCTGATTAGCAGCACATTCGGATACGTGAGGCTAAGCAGAAGCCTCTGGCCAGACAGAGGCAGGTTAAACAATGAAACATCCTTCATTAGCTTAAAGATAAAAGTGTCCTCTTGTGCATGGTCTGGCTGTTATCAAATGTTCTGCAGGCATTTCAGCAGGGGGGAATTTAAAGCAGGAGTCAGAAGAGGACAGTGTTTTAGCCAGCCTGCCTTTTAACACTGATCTGCTAAAGCAATAAAAGAGGCTGATACAAAGACTAGACAAAGGAGTGAGTGTTGGGAACAAATGGAGAAGAAGAGATGTCCTGGCCTGCGAGGCTGGCCACTGTGCACAGAGCTGGAAGCACAAGTCATGGGCTGAGTTAAAGTTGATAAAACGAGTAGGGAACATAAGGATGAGCATCCTGCCATATGCTGTCTGCCAGCAGCTGGGGTCCTCTGGTGTGTTTGGGTGGTGTGTGTCACCAGCAGCTGTTCTCACCCAGCATCTCTGCCCTGCAGCCCACACAGATACCTCCCATGCTGGTGCTGTAGCTCTGGGAGGTGGTGTGAGTGCAGCTGAGCCATGGTTGGAGTGAAACCTCATTTTGTCTCCTGTTTGCTCCCTCGTTGGCATAGGGTTAAGCTGGATATTTTTCCATGAAGGCACTAGTGGGCTGCATTTTGGACTGGGCACATTTGCACTCTAATCTGCTCAGTGCTCAGCTGGAACTGCAGTCAGTTCCTCAGCCCAGGGGCTGGGTGGATGTTGGACACCAACATGAGGGCTGTAAACTTCTGCCTTCAATGCCTGGCATTATGGCCTGGGGGCAGGGAAATGGGATGCACATCCTGGTGAGAAGATCGACCAGAGCAGGGGAGAGAGAGGAGGCTGTGAAAGGTCACTGGCCAAAGATGATTTTCACTCAGAAGTTTTGGAGTGCTCTGGGTCCTGGGAAGGGTCTAAGACACTCAACAGTTCAGAGACACCTTTCCTGGCTTCTGGAATAGCTGAATTCCAGTTGGCCCAACGTGACTACAGACTAACTAACTATTCCAGCCTTTTTCCCCTGATACATCCAAGTCTGTTCTTGGAAAATACTCTTTTAATGCTTGATTAATCAGTTTTGAGCCACGGGGGGTAATTAGTCTGCTAATCACTGGGTTCCACAACCTCACCAGCCACTCACATTGCTCTCAATGGCAGCCCTTCTATCTCCAAAATGCTAAACTGGCATTCAGGAACACTGTGAAACTGCTGTGATGCTCCAGTTGAGCTCAGCCTTGTCAAACAGCAATACACACACTCTTTCACACCATGGGGCTCTTTGCTGTAGAGATTGTTTCTGCACTGGACAGCTTCATTAATTCAGTCACTGCATCTTGCTGTCTAATGAGAGAGATAAGTGCCCTGGCTGAAGATATCCTACTGCTCAGAAGGTTTAAATAAATAGCACAAAAATAAAGCCCACAGCCCTGTGTCCTGGGCACTGTGCCTGGCCCCTCCAAGCCGGCCGTGTTTGCCGGACTGCCGCTGAACTGTCCTGCAGGTGTTCTCTGTCACCACCACACATGTTTGAACCAGGTGCCATGTGAAATCCCAAAAAGTGCACTTCCTCTGCTTTGTCAGCACGGCTCCCCTTTGCCTGCAAGGCTTTCAAAAGCGTGAGGGAAATGACTCACCCAGCAGAATGTGAGAATTATCCTGTTTAGCTGCTCTGCTTTATCCTGTCAGAAAAGCACGATGAAAAACCCTAGTCACCAGAGACTGGGGGGGCTCTCATATAACTGACAGGCACCAACTGTTTGAGAGCACTCAGATCCTGTTATCGAGAGGAGCCTGACCCCTGGGCTGCACTTCCATTTATCATCATTTTAATCCAATTGCAAGTCTTTTCAAAAGTCTCCATGTTCTTTCATCCTTTTCCCACTTTCTCTTACCCTAAATGTTCTCTTCTTTTCTCTGCTTTTTAGGTGTTTTTTTTGTTTTTGTTTACTTTTAAACTCCCTGCCCTCCCAAATATTTTTTGTTCTTTTAACTTGGAAAAGTATATATTTTCAGATGATCCCAGGCCAAAATTTCTCTGTTAAAGCCATATAAAGAGAAAATTACTTCACCAAAATCAATGCAGTCAGTCCAGATTTAGCTGTCAAACCCAGCAGAATTCATCCAGCTAAGTAATTTTTCTTTTTTTCCTTTCTCATGTTCAAAGTGATCCTGAAAGGTTCCAGATAACAACTGAAAGTAGTTTACTCATACAAGCTAAGGCCCAAATTTCTCCACCTTGTGTTTGTCATTAAGGTAGTGTTACTCTGGCAGGTATTTTATATTCAGAGTGAGAGATGGCTCTTATCCATGAGGTCTAAACCTTTCTTTGTGCAGGTACTTTCTAAGCATTCAGGGAGATTTTGTGTTTAACTTCCTGTATCTGTCTGAATGCATTCTGAATCAGTGTCTAAAAGAGTCAGGGAAAACAATTGCTGCTGCCATTCCCAGTTTATGGGAAGAAGAAGAATGATTCTGAGTTATTCTGTCCCTTGAAAATAGAATCTTGCTGTTGATATGCTGACACAGTCACCCTGACTGTACTGCTTGTCCACAGTTGGACTTCAGTCAGGATCTGGCTGTGATGACATGTTAGGCTGTGGCTGTGCAATTCATCTTATTTTTGAGTCCCCATTCAGCACAGGGAAGGTCACAGGAGAATGTGGAAGTTTTGAGTGGGTCATTCTCCTTTTTGCTGACCCACTAGCAGGGGATGCTCACATGGTTGTCCTGTGCCTTGAAGCCAAAAGGACTCCTAGGATGTCTCTGAATGCAGCTGTGGGAAGGTGAGGAAGGTCTGCTGACACCTGCACTCAGAGCAGGAGGTTTGAGGGAC
This sequence comes from Pithys albifrons albifrons, assembly GCF_047495875.1. Classification (NCBI taxonomy): domain Eukaryota; kingdom Metazoa; phylum Chordata; class Aves; order Passeriformes; family Thamnophilidae; genus Pithys; species Pithys albifrons. The sequence continues at coordinate 26,243,407 of NC_092465.1, read as the reverse complement.
CATAGCACAAGTACCTGCTAAGCAGGAACTCCTGGATACAGACAGATCTAGTTCTGTGAATACTCTGAATTAGTTATAATGCAGCACATAGGCAGAAGAAATAGGGAGAAAGCTGTCGTTTTCAAATGATTTTGTATTTTTGTTAGGAAAAAAATTTCAGCTGATGAAATTTCTCAGAAATCAAAAACAGAGCAAGCTTAAGCTCAGAAATTGTTTACTCTGACTCAAATCTGGCATGAACTGGCTAAGAGTTATGTGACACGTGTCGGTTTTTACGGTGTCAGACACAAGTCACACCTTGTCCTTGTCCATACTCTGATGCTATCAGGACTCATCAGTGTTTCCCCAGTGTTACTCTAAAGCTGCTGACATTAAAGTCATGCCTTCTGAAAACAAAGCACAGACCAAGTAATTTTACCGTGGTTTTGTGTCAGTATGCTTTATGCATTTTGTCTAAATGATATCTGCTACTGCCAACAAAATAAAATGAAGATTGTGGTCAACAAAACGTAAGCTGAGGCCTAGGAAGGGCTGAGGTCTAATTCTGGTTGTGCCACAGGTCCACATTTCTCTGAAGACACACTGAAGCTGGGCTGTTTGGCTGGCTCCGACATTTCCTAAGCATTCCTGCCTCTCCCTTACTCTTTGGGGCCAAAGAGCACTTGTGGTGCCTCAGCTATTTGCACTTTCTGGCAGCACTCTCACTCATAATTTATGGGAAGCCTGAACTTACCTCTTTGGTTCCCCTTCTCATCTTTTCCTGGATGTAACAAAACTAATGTAGTATTTTTTTGATTTTCAAGATATTCAAAGATCAAAACCCTAGGTGTGACTGTCTATTGTGCTTGAAACGGTACTGCAGGTTTTCCAAAGCCCTCTGTAGGGAGAGGTATATCTCTGATAAACTAGAGCATCCATGCACTCCCCCTTGTGCCTCTGCTCTTGTATGTTCAGGTCAGGATCTATTCCTAGCTATTTACTCATTTATTTCACAAGATACACCATATAGCTACTCTAGTTTTCTGTCAAGAGTCAATATGTAACACAGATGAAAAAAATATACCTAGAATCTGTGCCAAGGAATATCCCCATTCAGCCCATGTTTTTCAGGTGGTGAAAAACCAGAGTGCATAAATCAATTATACACCATCTTAAAAGCATTGCAAACATTGTTACAGATTCGTATGGTAAAAATTTGACCTTAAAGGGACATTACAATTCTCACTTACATGAGGATATTCTTAGAATGTAACAAAAAGGGAAAGCTTGAACTATTTATTCCAGCAGAGTTTAAATTATTTCCATACAAACTTTTCTGAATTGATAAGACTAAGAATACGTTGCCCTTTAAAGTAATGTTAATAGAAATAAATAATTCACAAGCCCTAAAACACAAAACACATGAAATCTACCTGGTGTCATGTATAACTTTATATTCATCTGACTCTGAAAAGTGGTTGGGTAAAGCTGGAATCCTGTTCTTACGATCTGTTCATTGTTTGCATTTGTTGCCTTTTCTGGCAAAAATATTTTATATTGCTTGGGAGTCCCATTAGCACTGCACTGTGCGAGCAGCCAGGAAAGAGGATTGCCTCCAGTTCCTTCCTCTGTGTGAGAAGCAAAATATTCTTCCTAGTTCATTGTCATTTTAGCACCTGTGCAAATCAACTTCATAAACTGAAGACAGTGCAGCTCCCTGTGCTCTACTGAGGCTGTCACTGGGGCTGTAGAGCCTTTCTTGCTTGCCTGGATGCTAAACAGAACCGAAGGAATCCAGCATGACTCTCTGATCCCAGCCTCAGTTTGTAGTGCTGGTGGTTTTGAGGAAATCCATACAATAACTGTTCTGCCCAGAAACTGAACAGCTCTCAGCTAAAAATAAGCCTGAAGCCCCAGTAACTTTAACAAACACTTCTACAGCTTCCCTTGCTGAGCTTTTAGAAGGCTTCTATGGAGTCAGAAAAGAATTATTCTTAATAAAGAATCGATTTTAAAAATTTTATATTTTTCCTATTCACAAACAGTTGTGAAATTCTCATGTTGATTTATTATTTCAAGGTATTTTCTAGTGAGTCCATGAACTAAGGTTTCAGGTTGGGTCAGCTGGAAAGGTTAGAATTAACTGTGCTATCACACCGTGAAGATGTTACTGAAAGAAGCTGAATTGCATAACTTGACCTATACCAATAATAATGTGTCTAATAACGTGCAAATATTGAAGCACAGAACATTTCACTTGGTCAGTCTATGTTAGTTCTGCAAGTCACTTACTCAAGCCTGGGAAAAATAATCCCATACCATTAATGGATACCAAGTTATGATTTGGATTTTAGCTGGGGTATAGGAGTTTAGCAATGCCAACATATTGGATGCATGGATAGAGCTGCCAAATATGTGCTTGTGAGAACAGCATAGGGTACTTCTGGGACTTCCTGTGCACCTTGGTGTTTCTTTTTTCTTTTTATTTTCTTTTTTTTTTAATCTAAAGCATTAGGTTATTTGCATATTACTATTTTAATGGTGTTCTTTTAAGGGAGAGCAAACATATTCTCATGTCATCTTTACCTTTAATCAAATTTTTCAGGGGGGAATTCATTAGAATTTGTGTACAATGGGAATGATAAAAAAGGAAGAGTTTTTTTGTAGGTCTTCTCATGCTCATAACTCCGAAGAACTTCAGAATATTTTTCTGGTCTATTTGGTAAGGACATACTTTACCTTCAGTGCTCAGGGAGTGTGTAACTTTCATGACATTGCATAAGTACCTCTCAGGGGAGTTGTAGAAGGTTTGGTTTTGTTTCTTATTTCAGTGGGAAAACAAATGTGCCTGAGAATTTACTGGAGTTTTAAGAGACATCTGATTAAATTGGAGAGTTTATTGCAATAAACAATATTTATCTGCTCATGGTAAACATCTTAACTACTAACCAGAGCTTGCAATCTTTTAAGCTAAGCTGTCACAGTCCCAATTTTCTCACTAGCTATCAGGCAGGTATTCAAGCTGGAGTCTTTCCCGTGGTTTATGTAGACTGACAGCCAATCTCACAAAAACTGTGGGGATAAGAACTTCAATAGACTATAATTTAGGTCACCAGAGACACTGAGTGTCGAGAGCACAAGGCTGGTTTCAGTGAAATTTGCACCTGCTTACACCAGATTTGCACTGTGTGTGAGGCTGAGCTTCCAGAGCTCTGGGGTGTGTGGCTGTTCCTGCCTGCTGGGAGGGTGCTGTGGGTAGGCCCCAATGAGCTGACCAGAACATGAACCAGACACCACAGCTGCTTTGTAATGGCCCTGATGACTCATATTAAGGTAAAAGACTTACTCAAAATCCAGGCATTTGCTATAACATGTTCCTACAGATTTGCCTACAGGCTGAGGCAGCAGCATTACAATGTCAGCTACAGGGTCTCAGTGATGGGAGACTTTCAGACCAACCAACCATGCCTTCAGACTAACCAACTACTCCTCTTTTCTTCTTGTCTGATTCACCACTGCTGAATCATCGATGGAACTGATAAAACAGAAGCAGGGAAGCTGATTTGCCATTTTTTAGATATGTCTACACCTTTGCTTTAGTACCGGAAGTGAGCCAGTGGGCTGTAAGACTGCTGCATCATGTCCTCTTAACACACGTTAACACCAGGGTTATTTCATCCTGTAATACTGTTGTTGCAAACTCTCTCCACTACAGGTTATCTTGAAAACCTCAAAGTTTTCTCCTAAGCCTCTGCATCCACACAGCCCAGGCTTGTCCAGCAGATGCCATGCCTTCCTGTGGTCTGCATTACACAGAGGATATCTCTATGACAGCTACTACTGTTTACATATGACTACTATTAAAGAGCTATTCAGTGAAGGATACTGTTCTCTTCACTCCTAGCTTCTTTTTGTTTTGTCCAACCTGTTCTTTTTGTACATAAGGGCAGAAATGCAGAGTTTTCTTCTTAGAGGCCCTTCTATATCACAAGCTTACAGAATAACTCCTCAGTCCAGAGCTGGCTTTCGCATAACACAGCTGGGAGCAGTGTCAGACCCAAATCACTGCACAGCTGCCTCCTTTCCATGCTATCTCCCATCAGTCTCTCTGAAGGATTCACTGCTATGCAGCTAAGATTATCTATCCTGTGGGATGTTCTCATTACAATAAATCTCTAAGAGGAATGAAGTGACTTGGTAGCAGAGCTGTAGTAGTACATTGCTTTTGCTGGTGCTTGCCTTACTGGTACTCTTGGACTTATTCTGGACTACATGGGGCATAAAATTCAGGCAAGAACTTCTCTAGAGGTTTGAGGGCCTGTTGGGGTTTGCACCGTGCATTCTGCTGGGTGTTGGGTGCATTGCTTCCAAAGATATGAGTTCACTCCTTGACTACTTTGCTGTCCAAAAGGTTTCTATTTGCTTCAGGTCTCATCCTGTTGAACACAAGCCCACAGAGTAGGTCATCCTCTTGATCTAGAAATCTACTTGAGAATGAAGTGGTGGCTTTAAGGCACATAAAGAAGCTTTTCCTTGTGTCTGTGGGCAGGAGTGGCATTTCTGAGGTAAAAATAGACAAGTGCTAGCATCTGAATAGGCCAACGGAATCTCCAGGCTTAATATAGAGGCTGGCATTTGGCCTGCTATAAATATTGCCATCACCCCACCTTGCCCATCCTGTTTGTAGAGTTCTCCATTATTGTCATGGCACCTTTCATCCCTCCTTCATTGCACAGCAGTGGGCACATGGCAGATGGCAACTCATTCCTCATGGGGCTCCATGGCTGTCACAGAGAAAAGTGGAGCCTCTCTCATGACTGTTGTTCTCATATGCCATGTCTCAGAACGGGCCAGTCTCTCTTGCTGCTGTGCCCTCCGGAACTGCAGGGCTGTCTTAGGTTAGATGCAGTGACATTTTCTCTATCTCTGCTGCCTCCTTGAGCATGAATTTTTGTATCCACCCTTTGCTCTCCCCTGCTCTCAAATGAAAATAAAGGAGTCTCTGTTGCGCCTTTAAGTTCCACAGACAGTCTGAAAGGACCAGAGCAGGCTCTCCTGACCCTGCCACTTCTCCATGTTTCACTGTGCTGTGTTTTTGCAGGTGAGTACATCTTAAAAGAGTCTCAGGCTTTGGTTTAGCTTTGGCTCAGCTTTGAAATACTCTGAAAAACATCAGTCTTGGTGTCCCTGACATAATTTTTTTCTCTCCAACTCTGAACCACAAGATGCATGGAAGTCAGGAGAGGAATCCCATTCTTGTGAGATTTCATGTTCCCTTAGCACCTCATCTGTGCCTCTTTACTTTTCACCTTTGGGCAGAAATGGAGCACTTTAGATCAAGGCTGAAAGATTGCTACTTGTGAAAGGAGGTTGTTTCTATGTTTTGTTTTGTTTGTTGTTGGGGTTTTGTTGTTGTTGTTTGTTTTTAAAACAACAAAACCAAACTTATGAGGTACTTACAGAGGTTTGGATTAAAGGAGTTCAGGGCAGATGCTGAGTTTTCTGAAGATATATGACAGTGATGGGTTCTCTCCAGCCTTTCAGATTAGGGTGAGGAGTGAAAAGCAGCAGTTGGTATAAAGTCTAGGCAACAAGCACACTGAGGTCTTCCTATACAATTTTCTTATATGTGGAGTATGCAAGAGAGAGAGAGCAAAGGGAATTCATGGGTATACCTGGTGTGAGCATGGTGTTCTAACATGGTCCCATATAATTAACAACCTAATTTGGGTATGATTCATCTCCTCTCTCCCATGAGCAGACAACAGAGTAAAACTGGGTTTCAAAAAAAGGTGGTCTCTAAGGACAGTGTTTTGCACAAGGTAAGACAAGCTCTCACTGCCTATCAGAGACACCAGCCTCTGTGAGAAGGTGACAAACCACACATCTGCAGCAAACGGTAGGAGCTCCATTTCCCCGTCAGTCTCCTTTGGCGAGGTGTTGCTGGTGGCTTTTCTTGTGGCAGATCAGAGTGCAAGGCACTGTGTTGTGGTTCTGGGTCTACTTCTCTGCTCCTGAGCTGCCACAGCCTCTTAGGGATTTTTATCTGCATTGCTCTGTCTACAGCAATGTCATGTTATGAGACACACACTTTGTATGTGCTGATGTCAGCATGAAAAGGAAATCGTCTTTTCACTTAAAGTGTTGTAAATCAGCCCAGTAAACCAGACTATACATTATGCTTTTGTTACTGAGAGTTAAATTACAAGGAAATGAACGGTGCATAATAATTCCCCATGTCACTGAATTCTCAACTTCTCAGCAAAATAGTCTCACACAAACAGGTTTACAACCCTCGGCCCATCGCTGGGGAAGAGGCGCTCTCTAGTGGTGCTTTGTCTGAAAAATTGCTGCTGGGTGGTGGCAGAACAGCTTAAAATAGATTCATCTCAATGTGGAGAGAGAGAGTGATTATGAGAAGTTGTATTCAGATAAGTCATGTTATCCCAGTCCAAGATTTGTATTGGTGAAATAATATATTCACAAAAAGACTAAAGGTATTGTTTTGTATTTATTGAAACTATTATTAGTTAAACATGTTTATCATGTTTGCAGCTTTATTTCATCAAGGATAACATAGTAACAAATATTTCAACTTTGAAAAGAAATGTTTATATCACTTCCAAACTGTATTTGGTGATCAGTACTTTTAGGGCTGTGGTTTCTCCAGCTGGGTTTGGTGGTTGAAGAGTGCAGAGCAAATGTGCACTGCTGGTCTGGTGTTTGAGGTTTAACAACAGAGGTTGAACAGATCCCTAAAACTAAGCTTGGAAACAGACAAAAACAGGTTCACATTGACATACCTCAGGTGGCCATCTCTGTGTGCAACAAGTGTGCAAGGCTGTGTACAGCCAGGTATAACTAATCTCTCTTTCATGGCAGATGTTTATAGCTGCTGTCAGAAGGAATCAAACAGCAATCCAATCATCTGCGACTGTCCCAGGGGAATGCCACCTAAGAAAGGGAGATCCTTCATGGACAAGTAATTCCTTCAGGGCACTCAGGAAAGCAATTTGTTTGCAGCATTCCCACCCTTCCCCACAGCCCTTCATCCCCCTGCAGAACCAGGCTCTGGGCAGCTCAGAGAGAGATGTGTCAGCAGGGGAAGGTGAGGCAGACAGGCAAGCATGTCACTAGTTTTCAGTCTCCTAAGCTTGACCCTAAAAAATGTCTGCACATTCAGGAAACCTTTTTCTGATACTGGTTCTTTGGGAAGGGTGACAACAGAGAGAGACTGAGCGAAAGGTTTAACTGGAAACAAGGGCAGGTAAAGAAGTTCTGAACTTTGAGCTTTTCCTTATCCCCTAAGGAGTCCTGAGGCACCTGCTAGTTTTAGGCAGTAAGCCTTGCAGCCTGCTGTGGCAGAAGGTTCAATTAAGGGCTTGATGTGTTTTGGGCATGATGTCCTGCTTAAGGACATGAGCTGGTCTGTGATTTCTAACACAAGGTGGTATTTGCTCAGTCCCTCTGAATTCAACGTGATCACACCACTTGTAAGCTGAGAAAAGCCCTGTTAGGGACATGCATCTTGCAGGATGAGTCACCCAGAACACTATCCCTCTTTGGTCTGCTGACCTTCCCCTGCTTCAGTTTCTACCAGATGCTAAAAAATTACACTACTTCAGAACTCTTTAGTGGAACTTTTTTGTGGAAGCTGAAGGCTTCAGAAGTCAAATTACAATGCAGCTACCTTGTTCCACAAAGCTGAAGGCTTCAGAAACTGATTTCCTAGAATGCACTGCTCTTCCACACCTAGGAAACTGAATGTCCATGCCATGCATACCTGATCCTAGCTGTATGATAATCAAGATAATACCTTTAGAAAAAAACTGTCAGGCTCAAAAGCTAAAACACCTTCTTCTTGCCCAAACATTTTAGGACCTTGACTCACAAATAGAAGACTGATGCTGTTACTGTTTCCAAAGGGTCCTTGGCCCCACCCCTGAGTGGTGCTGCAGTCTGTGGAACTGCATGTAAAACAAACTCCTGCAATGCTCAGCTCTACAGCTCAGTATTAATAACAAGATATTAGTAGCATGTTCAGGACACAAGAGGGATATGGCAGCACTTTGGGTGCAGCTTCATTTCCACAGTTCAGCTGTTCCTGTCAGAGGGGAGGAAGCCTCCAGGGGATATGCAAGGCAGGACTGAAGGGCTGCTGCTGCTGCTCTTCAAATTTAATCCAGTCCTTCCATGAGTCAACACCCTTTTGTGTTGCCTGTCTGTTGGAGTGTCCAGCCAGTAAGAGTGCAGGAAGAGGTAATCAGGGTGTTTTGTCATCTAAGGACTCATTGTCTGCATTTTGCAAAAAGGTAGACATTGGTAATGCAAGGAAATGAGAGATTAAAGGATGGTGATGTATGAAGAATTGATTATCTGAGCTTCTAAGTAAAATGAGAAATGGCTCTTCATTTGTAAACCTTTTTTCCCCTCTAATAAACACCGTAAGACATCATTTTGTATTAAAAGCTAATGTATGTGGCTCCCTTTTTAAGGGGAAGAAAAGAAAGAAAGAAAGAAAATGCTTTGTTTCTCAGAGGCACCATATGTACCACATGCTGCAGTTGCTATGGTAATTATTCGCATTATTGAATAGCACTGCAAGGGGTTATACAGAAATGAATCTGACTGGCCAAAGTGCTTGTTAGAATGACTATGTCCAGTTATTTGTAAAAGCCACCATGGAGCACTCAAGGAAAATAAGGATGTGAGGGAGAAGGAGGGGGTGGAGGAAGAGGAGAGGGGGAAGGCTTTTATACAGCTGAGACCAACACACTGACATCTTTTTCCTTCAGTGGGAGATGTCATTCCATAAGCCTTCTTGCAGAGGAAAAACTAGCAAATTAGCTTGTTTTTACTGAAGTTATTAAGTTGTTGCCATCAAGATATGGAGTAATTTCTTCACAAAAATACTAATGGGAGCCAAGTTTGAGGCTCCAGTAGAATTTCAAGTCTTAAATTTGATTTGCCGACTGGACTATGTTTGTACTTTTATTGTCCCCAGTTGTGTCAGTCCTTGTGTCCTGTAGGGCTGACTTTTCTAGGGGAGCACTCACCTCCTGACTCAACTGAAATCCTGAGAGGGTGAATCACTTGTGACGTAACAGCTTCCAAGATTGCAGCATTGGCCAAAGCCCACGTGATTTGAAGTTGCAGTCTAAGCATTATCCACAACTGAACAACTCTACTTTGGAGTTTTTCTGAAATAGAACATTGCAGTTAATGGAGCTATCCATGGAAGAACTATTCCTAGGCAATGTAAATAAATTAGCAGGAATTAATTTAGCTAATTAATTTGATTGCTTTAAATTGATAAAATTTTACCAAATGCATAAATCATGTCTGTGTATTTTCTATAAGGAGATGATTAATGTGCCTTGATGTCAGAGGCATAGATAAAGCTCAAGACCTTGTTCTAGTTAAATCTAGAGAAATGAACTCTTCCAGAGACACCAGAGATGACGGCCTTGGACTGTGTGTAGCTAAAGGCTATCTGTGTAGACTGGCATTTGCAGTGAGCAAGTTGTGTAGACCTGGGAAGGAGGTAACGAGGAAGGATGCTTACAGATCTGAGATACTAAAGTTCTGATTAACTTTGGTAGTAGAGTTTCTGGGCAATAACCAGAATTCAAAAAGGTATTTCCAGTTAAGAAATGGGATCTGAAAAACAGCAGAATGAAATTCTGGAGGAACAAGGTAGAGATGTCTACATCTTATTAGGAATAATCTGTTGCAAAAATGTCAGATGTGGAACAAAGACATATATAGAGATAGGATCCTTACAGAGGCAGGAGTCAAAAATATGGCACCATTACAACAAAAGCAGAAGTGCTAGCACATATATATTTGTGTGTGTGTGTGTATGTGTGTAAAAACATATAAATATTTATCAAAATATATAAAATTGACAATAAACTAGGGACAACAGTTTTTTTGCTGTATTTATTACTTGAAATAAGTATCCAGTTTGGGGTACTGTAATTGAAGGTATGGATTGCCTGGCTGGGGAGCAGAGGTGACTGACAGCAATCAATAGAAATTCAGAAAACATGGCTGGTGACCACAGACTGAAGGATTTAAGGTTGTTCAGTCTACCAGTTGGTACTTAGGGGAGATATGATAACTCTACAAACTGGAAAAAGCTTCCTTCAAAGCAAAGGAATAATCTATTTTCCTTGCCCATAAGTAGAGATGAAGAGAAGCAATGGGCTTAAATGGAGCATGAGATTTAATTCATGATTAGGAGAACCTTTTGCACTGTAAGGTTTGTGAAGGACAGAGCAGAGCTCCTGTCTTTGAGGTATGAAATGGGTAGAGATTTCTCTGTTCTAGAAGGAGGAGGTAAACAATGTCATCCTCAGAGGCCTTCCTATTATTACAAATAAATCCTCATGAATTCATAGCATAATATGTGTAATGACTCACAATCTTTACTTGAAATTTCAAACTTGCATCAGGACCAGGCTTTTGATTCAAATTCTTTATGGGCTGTGCTCCTTCTTTGAAACGGTCTCTCAAGGAAGTTAAAGAAGCCCTCACAGAATGAGAGAACTGGAGCACGGGGATAGGTAAGGAAGAATACCCTAAGAATCAGTGTTTGCCAAACAGGAGTACACTTAGCTTGGCTTAATTTGAGAAGAGTTTTAGTGACAATGACCCCTCCAGAAAGAAGGTTGTTTTCTAACTGAACATGCATATGAACTACTTTGAATTAACTATCTTGGTAGTGTTAGGATGAGCCTCTTTGCATTGGGAAAGAGGCTCTGCACAAGCTGAGAGGAATAACAGGAGCCATTGCCCCCTGTCTTGTAGGCCAGATTTTCAGGTGAGTAGAAAGGATGTCTGCACTGTAAAGGAGCAACACTCCCAGGATTGTTCTGCACTCTGCAGCCTGCTCTGTGCCATGACACACTTGGCCTCCCCAGCAATGGGGGTGAGTGTCCAGGAGGATCTCTGTTTCTCTTCCCACTGCAACGCTTTATCATGAGTGCAGGTCATGGTTAACCCCAGTCGTAGCTCCATCCACATGGAGCAGATGGCCTGTCTGGGCCTTGGTTTGGGTGCACAGCAGTGACCAGATGTGGCACCCAGCTAAGAGGGGTGGAGATGGAACCCCACTGAGAGGTCTCTCAGGGAGCAGATGTCTTCTTGTGCACTCTCTGGTAATCAAGTAAATTGCTTTAACAAGCTGTCCTCAGGGGTGTCTCTAACACCAAGGACTTTTCTGGCTCAAGTGTTTGTGCTTGGGCGAGATCGGATTTCACAGCTCCTTTCTTCCCTTGTTCCGAGCTTCCTTTTTGTGTGTTAGAGAGAGGTGTTTAATCTGAACATGGGATTTGGTCTGCCACCTTTGGAGAGCCATCTTCTAAGCAGATGGAAGTGAGACTCAGTAAGAAACCCCTGCAGCCAGGGACAGAAGCTTTTTTTAGCTGGCAAGCAGGGAGCTTCTTTTGCCTGCAATCCTGTGTCCATCTCCTCACCAGTTCCCGCTAATTATGTCAGCTTGTCTTTCACCCAACTTCCAGCCGCTCCTTTTCAGTGCCCACATCTGTGACTACCAATTAACACAACAGCAAGTTGGAACAGCACTACCAGACAGACCCCTGTAGCCATAATGGCATTAAAATACTGTTTTGACCTGAATGAATTCCTTTTGTTGGACAGTTGCAGCCTTATGGAGGTTGTAATTACAATGGTAGCCTTAGTTCTGCAGATATAATTTAGCAGTGATGTACTGAGAACAAACAGGATTACGAGGCAGACCATATGCCCAAATATTCACCACTTAGATAGTTTGAAAACCTTTAAGAAATCATTATAGCTGAATCTGTAATGTACAGTGTGTGATTACATGCTTGCTGCTAACAGCATAGCTTGTCACTTGCTATGGGAAGCAGGCAGCACACGAGCAGAATTTATTTTTGAGCAGCATGTGACATAAATAGTAATCTTCAGGGAGTTCACCATTAAAAACATCACCGGAGATTCAGCTGCAATCTAAAGTATTTGGTGAAGCAATGTTTTGAGAAGAGGTTGTAGCTTAGCACATAAAATATTTAGATAAGCCACTAAAGATGTGCTCAGCTTCCCATAAATGCGGAGGGCACCTGACAATGCATTATTAACAGCTTTGAAGTTCAGTGGTGGGAGGGCAGAAGAGCAGAATCAAGACAGAGGGAAAGCTTATGTTGGGTAAAGAGATTCAGTAGTAAGTGCTCCAAAGCCTGGGCCTGGAGGGGAGTGAAGGCAAAGAAAGCTGGTGGCTTAATAGGAAAGGATGCCCACCAGCCATTACTATAGCAATGAACAGTGCCTGGGAGGCATATTCAAGTTGCTGAGGGCAGAAATGTCAGAGAAAAAGATGCCTGAGGGGAGCTGAGAGGCTCAAGCAACTGATAAATGAAATGGGAATTGAGAATGGTTTGACAACTTTTCACCTTTTCTTGCAACCAAATAATTACTATCCTGAGAAGGCCGACTTGAAGGCTTAGGGTAGACTGAGTCTATTCTGGATATCTGTCTCCCATACCCAGCCCGTGGTTAGGTGCTCCCTGGGAGCTCTTCCTCAGGAATAGAAGCTGACTACTTCCTCTGCAATCTAGGAAAGCATTGAAGTGCCTGCTTTGAACAGCGTAGCCGACCAAGCAGTGGCATAAAACAGCCTGTTAGGTACCACAGTAGTGGGCACCAGAGCCCCGTGTGAGTCCCTGGTGGCAGCTGTGCTGTGCAGGATGGGCACAGGGGCAGGGCGGCATTGGGACCTGCTCAGGGTGCCAGTGTGTGCATGGGGAGCTGCAGCCCTGGGGGTGCCAACCAGCACCCTGCCTGCACACCAAATACACTTCAAACATTGCATCTCTGTTCTAGCTTTCCAAGTCTTTCGGAATGAATGACTTTCTCAGGAAAGATTTCATGGGGTTTATATGAAGCTGGTGGCATTTGACAGCTACTGATCTGGAGACATGTAATATATTTTGGATTAAGTTGAGCTGATTGCTACAATCAGAATGGGAAGGAAAGAAAAAAAATTAAGTATTTGTGCTTTTAAAAGGAAATTAAGGTGTTTAAAGCTTCTTCAGTATGTAAACTTAACAGAACTGCACATCAGTAACTGTTTTTTGAAAGGCTCTGTGGAGGACCTATGTCTTCCCCTGTTGCCAAAAGAGGCACCTTAGTAGAAGGTACAGGGAGCCAGGAAGATTTTAACTTCATAGCTTTGAGTGCCAGATCTTTCAGAGCCCATATTTTGCACATATGATATCCTGTCCTTCTGTTATTGCCACAAGCTTCCATGACAAGATCTGGAGAAGCATATTCAAGTGGAAGGGTGTATATTTCCTTATTTCTGGAAAGTGAAATATAACTCAGTGCAGGTATATCTGGGACAAGGAAGGAATATGATGGAGAACTGAGCTGAGGGAGAGAGAGATAAAGTGCTGTTTGATTATCCCCAAAATCTGGTTTGCAGCCACAAACATATTAATAAAATATGTTTTCTTAAGGTTACTAGGAATAAAACATCCTCAATTTTTGGATGAAGAGATTAAAATATTTCAGCTCTATATTCTAGTTTTACAAAGATTTTTAAAAATACCTGGAAAATTGAAACAAGTCAGATCAATCTCATTCACATTTTTTGACTAGGTGCTCAAGTATCTCACCCAGGTCAATAATGAAATAAAAAGATGAGCCTGGACAGATCAGTGCTGGGTCCTACTTCAAGCATCCCTCCATCTGGAGAGAGATCCACTAACAGTATGTATTCTTTGTCAGTGACTTTTAATCAGTCTGATACTCATTTTCCAGTGATTTCTTCAAAGCTTTACTTCTGTAGTTATCTGGAACAGCATCAGAGACCCTCACAGTACCTGCTTCCCCTGGATCCCCTCAAAAAGGGACTTTTGCTACACTATTCTCAGTGGCTATTGATGGGCCAAGATGCCATTTGTAGAGACTAAGGCAAATAATGTTTCAGTAAAGAAAATGAGAACTCATGAGAATCTGTGTGAAACCTCGACTAAACAGGAAATGCTTAGAGGTGCTGCTCTGAAGGCGCGTGTGAAGTCTGAGCATAGGCTGGGTTGGGATGCAGAGGAGAAGACCCCAGTCACAGACATCACTTGGATCATGGGCAGGATGGGGATAATATTCAGAGCAACTGGAAAGGAGGAGATGAGGGAGCATTGAAGTATAGTCTCACTCCAAAACAGCTGGAACACATACTTGAAATGCAATACTTGTATTTCAAGTTGACAACACATTCTGACACTTTCAAAGTAACATTGTTTCAGGCATGTTTCATGAACTGAGGCAGACTAGATAGCAAACAATTTCAGGCAAAAAGATAAAAGCAAGAAGGGGGCATTGTTTTCAAAATGCTGTTTTGTTTCAAACAAACTTTCCTCTTCTTTTTTCCACTTTTTGTACAGATGAAACTAGATTTCAAAGTGTTCCATACAAGCTCACATTTTGGAGACACCTGAAATACTTTTTCTTTGGGAAACTGACCATGGGTTGAAATTGCTTTAATTTGATTTTATTTCAGCCCTCAGTTGCAAGTGTTGACTTTCATGAGCATAATGATGCAAAGGAAGAGAAGGAGTTGGAAAACTGCAGGGGCTTAAGATGGAAGACAGCAGTGGGAGTGATAATAAAAATATTAGAAAGTTCTTTGCAGCGAGAAACTGTAAGAAGGAGAGCATAAGGGCACATGGGATAAGTATATCGAGGGGCCTGATAAGCAGAGCAGGTAACACCTTTCTCTATTTGGAGACAGGCTGAGGGAGCATCTAAAGCAGTGAAAAAGTCTGTGGATGCAGTGAGGATCCTTTCCTCCCATATCTCTTCATAATTTTTTTAATGTTTTTTGTGCCCCACACACTTTCCCTCTCCAAGAACAGTTCATTTTGCTTCTTGCAGCAAAACTGGCACCAAGTGTAATTATTTCCTGGTGCCTCTGAGCAGTTACTTGTGCCTCCCATCAGGGCCTTGAGTTCGGTTCAGAGAGACTCTCCTGTTCTTCTCCTCTGGGTGATGTGTAAATAATTTCCTGAGAGGTTTCTAAACTTCCCTGTAGGGTAGGTTTCTTCTTTCAGGCCTCGAGGTTTCACGACAACACACTCGCCCTGCTTTCAGAGCAGTTTATGCTTGCTCTGCTCTTTTCTCTTCTCTTTGGATATTCTTTTCTTCAAACAACTTCTGCAATATGTATAATTTCAATTACCCTGGAGGTTTACATTGTGCTTACAATGAAGCACTGAGCTGTGCTTCCAACTTCTGCCCATTATATTCTGACAAAGGATCTCAGAGGCAAGGCTATGTGACTGGTGAACAGTGTGTGAGGCAAAGTTCAAAGGGAAGGAGCTTATACAATACTTACTCATAACTCTTTTCCCTTTCCACACTCTAGCTCTGTCTTTTAATATTGAAATTCAAACTGCAATCAGGGGCTGAGTGACTTAACCTTAGCAAAGGTTTTTGCTAAAGGTAATAGGGGAAATGCAAATCGGCTGCTTGTTTATGTTCCTGGATAGTAAGAACATAGGCAATTGTTATTCCAAGCATTCACTTAAATACACTGAAGAGTTCTTTTTATAGAAGATTCATTTAACTGAAGAATACCCAACATGCAAGGGACTGTTTCATGGGAACTTCTGGATCTATAGGGCTTTTGGTTCGTTTCAGTGTTTGCCAGCTCCTCAACCCTTGTCCTTTCCCCATCAAAGTCCTAATTGTAACAGCCCTAAAATCCTGGAAAATTGCCCATGACAACCAAAGGTTCCATACATTAATTAAAACCGGAGGACTAACATTTCTTTGCTACAGGGAAACTGGTAGTGCCCACTGTGACTGGCAGTTCCTAAAAATAAAATGCACTGCACACAGATGGAACATCTCCCGCCTTTAGAAATGAGGGTTCCCCAGATGGGTGCCTCTGAAAGTAATTTAGTCTGGCCGTACTCCTATTCATCAGCGTGTGCAATCTGATAACATCTTGCAAGCACACCTGGCCAGGAGAGAGGATTGTATTATAAATGCCTAACAAAGGGAATCTCCCTTTCCTTTCTCTCCTCCTTCTGCACTTACTGAGCTAATTACTTCTTTTCTAAAAAGGGAGAAGCTTGTCTCTCTTCATCCTTCTCAAGCCTCCCATCTCTCTGGCTTGATCTGTGTGCTTTGACTGTGAAATGCAAGGTAAAAAGCTCACATTCACTTTCCAGTTGGAATTTCAAGGCT
The DNA here is from genome assembly GCF_047495875.1 of Pithys albifrons albifrons. Classification (NCBI taxonomy): domain Eukaryota; kingdom Metazoa; phylum Chordata; class Aves; order Passeriformes; family Thamnophilidae; genus Pithys; species Pithys albifrons. The sequence goes on along the minus strand of NC_092465.1, from coordinate 26,227,192 downwards.
GGATTTTTTCTAACTCAGCTTTCAGCTGTTAGTGGAGGGTCAAGTCACTGCAGACAAAAGCTTTCAAACTTCAGAAGAGATAATTCAGCCAGACTGGTTGAGGTGCTGATGGAAGGGAGATCTGACCGTGTCTCCCGTTGGTTAAGGATGACAGTGCAGATAAGAATGTGTTAACGGATACAGCCTTTTACCTTCTGTCACCTCACTTGGTCAGAATTGCCTTGTTGTCACCCTGGATGATCGTTCTCCCCGATATCAGGGATTTGGACAGAGGATCTGCTTCTCTGATTCCAGCTGAGCTATTGAACGGAAGTAGGATAGGTACAGCCTAACATGACTATTTTTGCCTTGAAAGAATAATATTCTGATTTCTTTTACGTGTCTGAAGTCTTTTTTTCCTGCAAGTGCTACTGCCTAACCTACTGATAACTACACCCAGGGTGGGACAGATCACAGTGTTCTTACAAAAAACTGCCTCTTCAAAATGATATTTTGGAGAATGACAGCAGGAGCATCAGCAGTCAGCTCAGGGATAACAGGTGTGCCAGTGTTTTTCTGGAAATTCATTGCTGCTTCTCCACTAATGCTTGCTTGCATGCTATCTCTTGCACAGCTTGAATGGACAGGGAAGAATTAATACTTTTAATTTCATTAAAAAGCTACTGAGGTAGCAAACAAATTCAGCAAGTAGTTTTCCTTACTATGCAAGCAGCATTTCCTTCAAAATTAAGTTTTTTTACTGATGATATTGTTGTGATGACTCAAAGCTCTGTTGAATTTAGGGTCTATTTGGGGTCCTAAACAAAGAAGGGGATTTCATAGCCTATATATTCCCCTTGGATAGGACAGGCCAAAATGCAGACCCTTGGTGGGTTTATTTTCCAGTCCAGATTCACACTGGGTTGTCTCTCCTGTCCAGGCAGAGACTGCCCAGCAGCATTTCGGGCTGTCATTGGCCATCACAGTTCAGTGGCAGAGGGTGTCTGTCTCCCACACTGACACATTGACTGTATTGCATATGCACAACCATTACTTGCCACTGTTTTACCCACTACTTACTTGCCAACCTTTTACCCACCATCAACCCAGTCTTGCAATCAATCAATTCATTGTTTTCAGGTTTTTTACATTTTTCTTGAAGTAGAGGGTTTGAATGTGCAAGAACTCCAAATCCAGGGAGCTGAAAGGTCAATTCTTTAGTTCTAGAAGTCATAACAACCAGTGTCATCTTTTAATGTATACTCTTTTAATGAGCAAACACCTACTTCACAATGCTAGAAAAATGTATTTCCTTAGCTCTATTTTTCAACCAGACATATATCCCTTATTGTTCCTTCTTGGCATGTTTCCCATAATGTTGATCTGCTCTTACTGAATTAGCCAGACCCTCACAGACAGCATTTCCCCCCTTTGCTATACATGCTTCATCAACACAACTAGAAATCTCTCCAAGTATGGTACCCTTTGCTGCTGCCTTGCTGCCCTTTCTTCCTCATACAACATAAAACCCATCTGTCAGAAACTAAAATTACTTGTTCTGTGAAGTGAAATCTTCAAAGCCCTTCAAATATCTAGTGTATAAAAACTCTTTTCTTTATCCCATTTAGGATTACAGCCAAAAAAAAAAAAAAAAGGCAAGACAGTTCCTTCCTTGCAAAGAAGATAGTTATTAACCTTCAGCATAAAAGCAGATACAATTCCAATGATGGACTTTTTTTCCAGAGGAATTGTGGGCAAGGTAATTGCTGAGGACAGCAACAAGCAAGTTGTAGAAGAGCAGCAGCTCCCACAAAGATTTGTCACACTTAAAGGAGAGAGTAAAATAAGCATTCTAACACTGCCCTACTTTGGAGCTACCAGAAATCCTAGTTTGCATCAGTGACTTGCAAATGTCCCCCTCCTGACACTGTGTCAAGTAAAACCTTTGCAGCTCAGCAGTTGCATCTGAATTTGGTGACTTTCACCAATATCTAAAAGGCATGATCTGAGAAGTGTTTGAAGCAGAGCTTTTTGGATTATATTTAAGTTTCAAGTCACTCAATATTCACTTTTGTAAGAGCAATATATTCATATATTCATATTACTGGCTTTCACTTTGTTATTTTTATACTCATTGAGACATGACAAGGTTGATTAGAGTCAGTGGCCCAAACCCAAATGTGAGTAAAGTATCAGAGAGGAGTTGTAAAATATATCGTGTCTGAATCTTTGAAAATCTTTGGAGAGGAGGTTCATACTGCTTTGGAAAGACAGACTTGTGTTTCTAGCTTCTTACATCTACTCCATATAAAATGTGTGAGAGCAATTTGAAAAACATGATGAAAAGGAGAAACAGGTAGAACAGCAGGATGACTTGCCCAAAATCAGACATCTCCATGAAAGTGGAGAGAATATAAAGAAGCACAGACTGAACCACATATGTTGCTTAGAGAACTACAGAAAACAGAGATGCAATGACATGAAGCTTTGTAAGGCTTGAGAATATAGTTTACAACAAATACATAAGTCAACATAAGTTTTAAAGAACCTTATCAACATCTAACTTCCTTTTTCTTAGTATTCTTCAGATTTTGCTGAACCTCTGAGCAGAGAGTCTCTGCACATTTTTCTGCTCCTAAGGATGAAACTGGTGACAGCTTTCCAACCAGAAGTGGTTCCTACCCTTGGAACTTTCCCGATTTTTCTATGGCTATTTGTTTACTTCAGCACTTGCAGGTTTAGACGTCTGAGCAGATCCTTCGGGCCCTCATTCTGCTGCTGCTGGCGAAGCCACTGACAAAGCTCTTTTTAGCCTGAAGACTGACTGGCATGATCCCTCTTGGGAATTATCCAGAACAAGTCATCCACATTCTGAGAAAAGATCAAATTATTTGGTCAGTGCCTTGTCCAGAGAGAAAAATGCAGGTGCTGACAGTTCTTACCCTTCTGCCTTAGCTGCACAAAGAAGCACCAACAGCAGCAGGTAGAGTCCCTCTCCAGCAGAGGAGGAAGAGTTAACACTTGGACAAAGCTGAAAGGAAATAAAAAAAAGAATATTTTGAACCTCTCTAATTGCTGACCCTATCATATTATTAGTGCCAAAATAATGCCACTCTTCACTGCAGCAGGTCTTGCTCTTTTGGGGGATTCATTTATTACCATTAACCTGGACATGCTCATTTTGCTGAGTCAATACTGGGTCACACAGATCCAACTACATATTTATCAGTTAGTGGATTTAATCACATAATTGTGATTAAATTATATTAAGCACATCTTAAGTCCCTATGTGTAGGGGCGGGCAGAAGGGCATTCTCTAAGTTCCTGCAGGAACTGCTGGGCTCTGAGCTCTGCTGATCTATGTGATTGCTGGAAGGCCTCAACTAAGCTTCTTGATAGCTCATGTGGAATAAAAACCACTGCCAGCAAGGCCTTGTTCCCTAAACACAGTTTGTATCAGACAAAGAAATAACAAATTATCTTCCCCAATTAAGAGAATATCACAAAAACCCCAACCTACTGCTGCACTTATTCCTTATTTTGTAAGATGAGATAGAGAATAAGAAGAGGGGGGGTGAGGGTTGAAGTTAGGGAGGTTTTTCTTTTCTTTTGCCTGTCCCCAGGTATCATTCACCACTGGGAAAGAGCTCAGACTGTCAGCTGGTTTATGTGGCACATACACACAATAAAATCCACCAGTGGCTGCTACAGAAAAGGGATGTGTTTTCTCACGGAGAGGCAATCCCAAGGGCAGCTTGTGTGTGTTGACTGGGTTTCCAAAACAAGCAGCCCAGCTCTGGAGTGCCCTAGAGGACAGTCTGAATGTGCACCTGAGCTCACTGCAACCTGAGCTCTGGCTGTGACACGCTCACAGATCTGCCATCCAGAATGCTTGTAAATATGGCATTTTCTGATTTTCAAAAGACCTTGAAAGCACCGGATCATGCTCCAGCTATTCAGGGAGGTTCTTCATCCTAGGCATTAACCTAATGGGGGTGTGACCCCATCTCTTTCTTACAGTGGGCCAGGGAAGGAAGGGGACTAAAGCTTTGGATCGGATGATTTAAATGTCCTAAAATGGAAAAGGCTGGTGCAATGTTGTTTATTTTAACTAAAGGTATTTCCATGGCCCTTATCACTGCACCATCTGAGCCAAGGCCAAAACTCCACTTTCCTGTCAGGTCCGCAAGGCTGAAAACAGACAGCTGAGGGATAAGTGTAAGGTGAGTGGATGCAGCTGGAGACTGTTAACCTATGGGGCATCACTGAAACATGCAAAAGGAGGAAAAGAAAAGGTGCGGGTGAAATGAAGTTTGGGAAGGGATTTGGTGGGGACCTTAGAGCCTGGTGTCTGTCTGTTTTTATTGGGAGAGTGTGTCATATCTGTGAGACACAAGAGGATATTTTGCTCTGGACCAATAGGTCTTTTTCATGTTTCTGTGGCAGGGCTGTTTCTCACCCATCAGTAGTTCCCTCAGTTCTGCTGCATCTGCCCTGAAGAATAGGTGAGACTGAGAGTTACTCCGTGCCTAGGAGGAAGCAGAGATCTAAAATGGGATATCCTCAGTCTTCAGGGTAAGTGGTCTCTCAAGCAGAGTATTGAGAAGAATATGCCCTTGAGCATGTCCTGAGGTTTATTTGGAAGGTGTTATTTTCACCCTGCCAAAACTGTGGGTTTTGTGAGAAACTAGTAAGTGTGAGACTAGTTTGGCAGAGGAGTTTGTGTTCATTTCTCCCTGGAAGAACAAGCATCCTTCTCCCTACCTGGCACCTTACTTGAGAGCCTGTTTACTGTGTCCCTCAGAGCCCTGTGCAAAGGTCTCAGCTTTCAAAAGTATAGCCTCTTCCTTGCAAGATTAGCAGGAAATGCCTGGGCAGTTTGGCTTCTCTCTTCTGGGAATTGTGTTGGGGTTTTTTTCCTGAGGGACCTTTCTTTGCATAGTTTCCTGGCCTGAAGGGTGATTGTATTCCATTCTGCCAAAGTTAGATCTTTCAGTGGAAAATGGTTTTCTTTTGTGGTTAGTCTTGAAATAATCCTACAGAAATAGCTAATGTAGGCCTCGATTCCTACATGACTGTGTTCTGCCAGCTGCTGTTTTTATAATCACCCTGTCTAGTACCACTTTCTTGAGGCTTTCCTCCTGTACCTTGTTACACTAATTAGCTGTCTTGCCTTGATTTGGATGGTGAAGTCCTGCACAGTGAGTGTTTCTTTCCTAACTTACAGTTTCTATCACTGAGGCTTTCTGGAAGGAAAAAAAAATTGTCATATGTAGCAGAAGTAGATGAGTAGAAATTACTTCTGCATTTAAATAGCTATTGAGTGGCCTTTAAATGACACTAACGAGAGGTACTGCTATGTGGTTAATAGAGATTTGGTGGTTGGGGAGGTGGAAAACCAAGATATGTGAGTTCAGTTTCTGTGTCAGCAAGTCATGACACCTCTGTGGGTCTCAGCTTGCTTTTATAGAATAGAGATACAGTTCTCTGAGATTATCAGTGCTTTGCATCAGAGACTATATGTGTCTATGTGCAGGCATGTAAGAAACCCCATTTCTGGATCTTAGTGTGAAATTATTGCAAGAGTAATAATGTGAGAGGCTTTCACAGAAGGAAAAGAGCCTTTGCACTGGGGTATTTGCAGCCCCTTTGAAAGTTCCTACCACTAGCCCATAGACAGGTAAGACCTGCTCACATGTTGCTTTGGCTAAGTCTCAGTGGGAACTTTGAAAATGCCTTAGACTATGGTGGTCACTTCATCAAAGGTTAAAAAACCTTGCAGCAATCAGTGATACCATGAAAGGGGTGAATTTCAACTATAACTGAAGTAGTTTGTCACACATTTATAGGCTGAAATGGTCTCTGTATAAAACTGCCTGATGAATAACACAGGACAAAGAAAGTATACTCTATGTATTTCTTACTAACTTGGAAAGTAGACTAAATTTAGCTAAATCAGTTGCATAGTACAAATTATGTAAAGTCACAAAGTCTGATTTTTAAACTCAATAAATGTATGAGTGTTGGCAGTGTTCTATATTATTTTTATCTCAAGCAAAGGATTAACTGTCCACCAGTAGTTTTTACAGTGTGAGCCAGGAGCTAGTCTGAAAACTAGGACTTTGGGCTTCATACAGAAAAGGTTCCACAACATGAGACTAATTGGGGCACAGCACTCTTCCTCATATACATTTTTTAAAATGTCTATGTCCATGGAAAACACAAAGCAGTGCCCATAACCTGTGGGGATTTTTATTTTGTTTTTTAAATAAACAGTGTCTATTACAAGCCTTTCTGCCTTTGTCTTAGCTCTGAGACCTCTCTCATCCTTGGGCCCACAAAAACTGCAGCTCATCAAAACTGGTCCTGACTCTGAGAGACTGCAAAGTGGAAAGCAAAACTGAATTGTGCAGAGTAACATCTCCTCTGGTACCTCCCTCCTGTATCTGTAATCAGTGTCTTAAGGACAGGATGTAGCAGAGCTACAGCTGAGCTCCCCCTTCAGGACCCTGGTTTGGCACCATTACCATATGGTGGGCTTGTTTAATTAACTGGGGGAGGTTTGGCATTTTATTACCTACCCCATCTGCTTAATCCTTTGTATTTTCTTTGCATCTCAAGTTATGTCTGATGACATTTTCAAATCCAAACCACCAGTTTTCTAGAACAGTGTATCTCCAAAACAATGGCAATTTAAAGAACATTTTGAAATCAAAAGAGTAGCAGTTCCTGCTCCCTTTACTGAAACTCACTTATTTCCTCGTGGCATCCATTTCTTCATGAAGGGAGATACACATAATTACATGTTTATTACTGTCTCTCAGTTGCTTTTTTGGCTTGTCTTACCACCCCAATCAGTTCTGAATATTTATAATTAGTTTTCAGACAACACTTTTGGGTTTGAGGTTGTTTTTTTTTAATCTGGATCTGCAAATACTTGCTCCTCTATGTACCCAGGCTCAGCTTGGGGTGTTGAAAATGCCAGTGGTTTTACCAAGGAAGGCCATCCTTGCAGGGGGAAGTCAAGCACAGCAGTTAAGGTAAAGGTTGTGACTGCTCTCCAGAGCAGGCTCAGCTTGTCTTTCAGTGTGGGGTGGCTGATTGCTCTGTGTCTTGCTTCTCCCTGTGTGTGCTTGTCCTTCTTTTTCCTGGACACTTGTGTTCAGCAGTGATATTCCAGAGCCTTTGAACAGCTGTCTGCCACCCCCCTGGGTACTGCCTTGGCTTTTCTGTGCTATCTGAGAAACAAATATGAAACAATTAACAGGAAGATCAAAATCACTCAGTGCTTTTGGAATCCTTGAGAGGAATCTGTCTGGGCCTTGAGCACATTCCAGTGCTGACTCAGGCTTTTCTTAGTTTTCCTTTTTTCTGTTCTCATGAACTTCAATTTCTCTTTGTTTCACAGAAGACTCTGCCCCCTTCCCCCACAACAAAGGAATATCAAACTTTGTCAGCTGATCAGCATCTGCCACTTACATTTTCACTATGTCTGATCAATCACTCTGCCACAGCCCAGTGGACATTTGGGATTGCCTTTCTGCTACTGCCCTACTGGATGGTGATGAGGAAACCATTTCTGTCACCCATGCCTCAGTTTCTGAGTCACTAAAACACCGCTTGTTCTCTGCCAGAATCGCATGATAAAGAGAATTCTATATGGTAGCTACTTTTATTTATGTCAAGTGACTGACATTCTATTTTACAGATGCTTATGATGATTGTTTCACATAATTGTTATTGAAATTAAAGGTTATTTCTTTTTCAACTAATAAAAAGAACACTGTAATTTTTTACGATAGCTGAACATTATCCACCTTCTGACAGAAAATGGTTTGGAGGGATCTGCTTTTCCAATTTTTACTTCTCGCTCCCAAAGAGTTCACTTTGATTGTGGAAGAATACTATTTTTTTTCAGCAGAAATGTTATAGCCTTTTACAACAGCATCTCTTACAATTATGTCTTTACCTTGTCATTCTTAATGAGAGAAAATTACCAATTCTCTCCAGTGTTTTGTTTTGACAACTTTTAGTAATTCTGAACTCAGATCATTTGAAACATGACAATTCCTCACTCCTTCAAGCTCAATCCTATCTGATTTTCTTGACCAGTGCATGGAAAATTTTTCCTGTGAATTACACAGGGCTACACTTGAGTGCTCCAGCAAAACTCCATTTAACTCACAAAATAAAGGATGGGTCTGTTTACAAGTTATTATGACAGGATCTCACTTGTGCTGAGACACACTCTGCCTAAATGGAGCTGACCAAAGTGGTGCTGGGATAGACATGAATGGGTTTCTACTGCCAGAAGACATCAAAGACTGGGGAATAGTGTTGTGGTGTCAGGTGCAACATCCCTCCTAACACAGTGCGCTCCCAGTATTTCAGCAGGCTGATATCTGCGGGTGAAGCTACTGCTCATCCTAGGAAGTTGCCCAGACTTGTTTTAACATGTTCAAATGACGTGAACATGTTGTATCCCTCTCTAACACTTTTAAATATAATGTGATTACAGACCATTCTTATTTCAGCTGACTTCAGCACTGGTGAAGTTTTGGTTCTCTGGTCTCTTATTAGTATAATATTCTGTCCTTTCATTACACTGCTGGAAAAGAGCAGGCAGGACAGCGGCATGGTTATAGGAAGTAGTCAGGACCACCCCTCTGTAGGAACAAAAACCTTAGCACAAGGAGCAGCAAATCTGAGAGATATTTCTGTAGTGAGCTCTGTGGATGGGCTGTCACATTTTGAGCTATCTGTATCTCCTTGGGAGCAAGGAATCCTCTTCTGGGTATGCAAGAGAGGAAGAGATTTCACTAGACTATTATGAGTGTAAAGGCTGAAATTATTTTTCTCACATCTAGCCATGCCTGGGATATTTTGCTCTGAGCACAGCGATGTGGATGTTGATATGAAATGCAGATATCTCTGCATGGGTCAGCACAGCTGGACAGAGGCTTCTTGACTTACATCAGGAAGTGACTTGACAGAAGACAGTTGCACGGGGGCTGCTGCAGAGCTGGTAGGGTTAGAAGACATTTGTTCAGTCTCAGGGCAGGAGAAGTATGGAGACTAGAAACTCCCAGAAAGTGTGGGAGAGTATATGCAGAGGTTTCATCTGTTCCCACCTTTGCAAACATGACCTAAATAGACCTCTAGACTAGCTGAACAGCCAGAGGGTCTCACTAAACAGGTTTTTCATGTAGGAGCACATCTTAAAGCACTTTCCTCTCCAAACCTTTCTTCAGTTTTAATTCTTCCAGGTAGTAGTCTTAGAAAGGCCACTTGGAAAAGCTTTCCCTTTGCTGAAGGAGTTGATGGGCATATTCTGATGACACTTTGGTACTTCACTTATAACAGAGGGCAGTTAAGATGAGAGAGAGTATAACATCTCTGTAAAATGCTGGTACCATTGTCCACCACGCTTTCAGACTCCTTTATTTAAGAGGAAAGACCTAAGTCATGAAAAACTTAAGCCAAGATTGCTGGTTGTCATTTTTCTCCCTCATGCTGCTTTGTGGGCAGATTTGTGCTGGGCTGGCTGTTTTCAGATGTAAAGCTTGCTGAGTTTCTTCCTGGAACATCCTGACACAGTAAACAAGGGAAAGCAGAGGCAAAGCTTTTCCGGTGCAGCCAGCTGGAGTGCCTGCGCTTTCTCACTTCTTAGTGCATTCTTACCCTTGACCCCAGTGTGCTATCCAGTTCCCTCTGTCAGGTTCTCCTGAAAGCTGTGATTTCCTCTCCTGACAGGCAGCAGGAAGATGAGAAAGCTGTTGGGCAACCTTTGCTCTGGAGAGAACTGGGGGGGTTATTAACAAAGCATGCCTGACAGGCAGGGTTTAGGAAATAGTGGTAAGATCAGGAAGAGGAAGGAAAGTAAACAGTTCAGTAGCTTAGGGTGTGTTTGTCATTGCAAAATCAGCCCAGGCTGGCAGCTTTTTAAGCTGTTCTTTCCCTTGCAGTGTCTCCATTGCAGACTTGGTGCCACATATGAGGTCATACCATTTGTACCAGCAGCTGAGTTGGATTCAACACCTTGAGCTGAGACTCTGTGCTGAACCAGTCCAAAGCTTGGAGGCACTTCAGCACCAAACAGGAGAGTAAGATGAGCCAATTTACTCTGTCCTCAGATGTGAGGGTGTGGTAAAAGCAAAGTCTGTTTCCACTGTCTCATAACTACTGCAGCGAGAAGCCACCTATTTTACAAGGGAATAAAACCAGAAATAGAACTTGTATCATTAATTTCCGCTAACCTGACTTGGTAAAACCAGCTAGGACATCTAACTGGGAGCTATGAAACCCCATCCTCTGGGCAGTTTGCAGCTCAGCTTTTGATATAGGTTTTTTCTAATTATCACTGACAGGCAGATCCAGGGTAAGATTATACATTTGAGTTCTTGTTTTTTCTCTCCCCTCCCCTTCTTCATATCATGTGTCAGCTCTAGTTTCCAAATACATTTCCATGTCAAATCACTAAGCTTCATCCATCATGAGCACATTTGTGCAAGTCCTAATGAAATAACCCTGCTGCCATGTCTCTCTGGGAAGGTGGAGACTCCAGTCGTAATGTGACATGACAATGGAAGCACCATGAGACTGGGTAGTGAGATTATATCTTTTCCATTTGTGCAGTAACTGTTGTTTAGTATGGCTTGTCAGTCTGTCAGATAAAGGCACACAGCCATCTATGAAGAATTATTAATGAAGATTCAGACATTTTTTTCTGCTGGAAACACATCACTTCATTTTTCCTCTCAATGATTTTTTACATTAGAAAACCAAAAATAGACCTGTGTTTATAAGGGAAGACCTTCAATATCTGGCAAGTTTTGCTTTTCCTGTAGTCCATTGCCCAGAGAAAGGTTAAATGCACAAACCCTTTTTCTAGTGGTGTGAGCTGAGTATTTCAGAGCCATGAACATGAATACGAGGTGTGCATCTTTGTCTGTTAAGCACATTCAGTCCACTAAGCCCTCCTATCATCCAAACATAAAGCAAAGACCAAAAAGTCCCTCCAGCCTCTGATAATTTACGCTTTTGAAGAAAGGGGAGGGCAAGAAAAAGAAGTGCTAATCACACCAGCTTGGATAAATTTGGTGTTTTCAAATGCTGTACAACTTCCTCCATTTTTCTCTCGCTTTTTGAAGCAGTCCTGCTGTCAGGAGCTGGGCAGTGCTGGAGCAACATCTTTCCTTTGCATCAGGACATGTTGGGGGACGCCGGGGACATGAGAAGCATGCTGGGGGTGAAATGCCGCACAGGCAGCAGTCTGTTGATGACCCACATTATTGCTTTATGACTTAGAAAACTTATTTCTACAGATGACCTTGACTGGGCTTGCCCTCTAGCTTTTGAAAATAAATGGCCGAAACCCGGACATATTACTGTCTGTTGAAGAGGGCTTTCTTGCTTCCTCTCCCCCACAACATAGAGGGTCCAAAAACTGTTTAGGTCCCAAGAACTTCTGTGTTTCAGATGCCAAGGGAGAAAGTATGTATGGTTGATTGCAGTATTTTTCCATTTCCCATTAGCATGAGAGTGAGATTCTCATGTGCTGTGGGTGACCTGCCCTTTCCAACGGGCATATGCCAAAGGCACCAGAGTAGGTGTTTGACATGACACATGCAGTGAAGCTCCCTATATACACATTCACATGTGTGCACACACACATCCCCCACTAGTTCAGAGACCACATTAGGAATGGGTGTTTCATTTTCCCCCTCTCACTTCCCAGAGGATGGAACAGAGTTTATGTCCAAATGCACAATCCTCAGCAGTGCCTTTGCATTGCCTGGGGCAAAATTTCCAGTGTGACAATGGCCAACACTAAAACCCCAAGAAAAGCAAAGATTGTACTCTTCTCTCTGGCAAAGGATATGAATGTGGTTCCACACAATTTAACATAACTAACTGATTTTTCAGATATGCTAGGGCTGTATTCTACGCTTACTGCTTTCCAAAACCAAACCAAGTCAACAGAATGCTCTGCAGTGTAAAGCAAAACAAAACCACAAAAACTTCATGTGTAGTCACCACAAAAAAATTTGCTAAGTACCAGCAGAAATGAGGAGTTAATGGGTTCCATATGTGGCAGCTAACCTGGGCTTTATAAGATTTTCCATGAGTTTTCTGGAAAAAAATTCTATAGCAGAAAATAAGATCAAAAATCCATTTTCTTGTTAAAGTGGACAGCTAGCATTCAGGCTATTCTATAAATACAGGCTAACAATCCTGGATAGGATTCTCACTCTAAAAATACCAGATGACAGCCTCTAGTATTCCTGAGCAGTAAGACACTTCAAGCTTTAATCAGCTTCTCAACAAGACAAGATCAGAAAGAGTTCAGAAAATATTTACCTTTTATCTTACTCTACATCTTATGGAGATGCAGATTTTTTTAGGTTCTTCCTAAATATTTTTGTATTTATATGCTGCAGTTAGGTCACATGCCTTCCTTCTTGTATGGTGTACGCATAGCTCACAATAAGTTGATGAACTTGGTGATGCCTTCAACAGATGTTCCAATGTTGCCATAGCATTCACTGGCGTTTGATCCTTACTGGTATGGTTATGCATTGTATTGGACTGTACAAAACCTGAGGAGGCTGAGTTTGGTTTGTTTTTCCCCCTGTTCGTTTTAAGTGTGCCAGGAGCAGCAAGGATAAGAAATACTGCTTTCCTGTACTGACATCAATTCAGTGAGAAAGGTCAAGCCACTGGAATTCTGTTTACTATTGCATAAGAGAAGGATGGTCTGAAAACTAAAAGCAGCGTTTTTCTCTCAGCAATTGTCTGGAGTGCAGATGTGCTGGGGGATTTTACATGTGTGATTTTAAGGGCTTAGGCTGGTAGAAGTAGCATTTGGGGAATTTTGAGCTGGAACTCCTGACAAAGCATGTCTCCCAAGGCAAACTGGTAACAAAAATACTACAGGCTGAAGCAGCATCTCTGTCTCTTGGTATCCATGCAGCTTCCATGCTGGCATTCAGAAGATTGTCTTTTAATGATTTCCATGTTTTTAACACAGCCTCATACACAATTAGGAGGGCTCTTCAAAACTTTCTCACATCCCCCCAGGAAAGTTCCTCAGTGTCAAAGCCAGTGATTACCCCCAAGAGCAGGACAGAAAGTTGCTGTTCCTTTGAGACCACTTGTGGAACTTGCTTTAACATTTTGAGGGCACCTTTAGCCTCTATTTGGAGGTTAGAAGTTTAAACAATATTAGTAGATAACTTGTCACATTGTCATATTCTCAGTTTCTCTTGACTCTGAGATTCTGGGTAGCTTCCTTCATTTCTGTCTGTAGCCTCTATGGGATCTTCAGGTGGAAAGTTCTGAAGAAGTGTGAAGTGTCACAGCTGAAGAAAAATGAGAGAGATGAAGAATGCAGGAAAGTGTGAGGATAAACTGTAGGTGTTTATGTGGGAGATATTATTTTGTTGAATCACTCTATATTACAGTCTGAGCTGACCGTGGAGATTTATCTGTTCCTGTATGACTTTCCCAGAAATAACTAATAAAGATCTGGGCCATTAAAAGCAGCTCTGTCAGGGGGAGACAAATGGAAAGAGAGAAAGAAAAGTTTTGTGGGGTAAGAGATGCCACGATGACTGGCAAATCTGGAGAAGCCTGTGGGACAGTTCTCAATAAAAAATCACAAGGACAGCCAGGAAGACCAGCATGACATTGTGTCAGTGGGTGATGCAGGAGGAAGATATGGGCATAGGTTTCCCGTATCTCGCTGCCCTGTATGGAGTGCACCAAAGAGCATCTTTGTCGTGCCTCCTGGCTAAGCCATGTGGTGACTTCAGTGGGCATGGCAAAGATAGCTCAAAAGCTGAGCACAACAAAAGTTAAGAGACTGCTTTAGATTGCCAGAATTAGCACCTTTTGAAGTGCCCTGGGACTGTAGGAGGAGCAGGTTTCCTCTGTGGCAGGCAGAGGACAAGTCACTGAAGTGGCACAGAGTGATCAGTGCTGTAGCTGCCTGCGCAGACCATGGGAGGAGACACTGAGGAGTAAGCCCAGGCAGGGAGCAGGCCCAAAGCCAGACACGTGGGGTGCAATCTCACAGGATGCATCTGACAACACTGGAAAATGCAAATAGTGCATGAGAAACCATAGGCAGCCTCCCACTGGAGTGCGTGGGCAGGAGTTCCAGCACTGCGAGCAGCGGTGGGACAATGAGCCACCACCAGGTGACACGAGCTTGAACCTGCAGCTTGAACTTGCAGCTAGTGTCTCCAGGTGAGCCTTGGGACAGCTTCTCCCAGGGAACATGATTTTTTGGGTTCCCCGGGTTGAGGCAGGCTTTGGCAAACCATTAAACACCCTTTGCAGGAATAGACGATTTCTTCTTGTGTGCCTGAGACATTTTCCCTTCCTCACAAACATGGCTGCTCCTCAGGAACATGGAACCTCTCTGAACATTTCTATCCCTTTCAGAATTGGCAGTATAGAGAGTTTTCTTTGTCGAGTAAAACCCTTGGCCAGCTTACCTCTAGCCAACCATTGCAATTAATCCAAGTTTCTGCTCACTGATCTATTTATTCCTTAATTATTCAGTGACCTTAGCAGACTTTACTTGTACACAGGGGGAAGAAAAGCCATGGGAAGTTGTTTTTTGGTTGGGTTTTTGTTTGTTTGTTTGTTTGTTTCAGGATTGATTTGTTTGAGTTTCTCCATGGACAGTAGACAGATCTTTGTCCAAGGCTGTCTGTATGTGAACAGAACATCACCAAGACTGAATAACCCCCACTGTTAGCCTTCTGCCACTATCCCTTGGCACACAGGTCGAGTTTGGAAATAGAGAGGCAGCAAAAAATCCCAGATGTTGAAAATTAAATTTGCAGGCTGACAAGGATACAGGAAGACCACTGAACAAAAAAAAAATGTTTCCTGGATGATCACAGCCAGTGGACAGAAAAACCCATGCACTGTAAGTGGAAGAAGATGACAGTCTTCTGCATTTCTCTGTTCAGCCTTTAGCACATTTGTGCTTCTGCCAAATCCTGTTACCTCGTCATTTGCAGGGGTTCTGGAAATTAGCCTTTTTTCTAAACCTGACTGCAAAATCTTTTAGAGTAGATCTTTAACATCTATTGCATCTTGGTTCATCTTTGTAGATCATCTTTTTTGTCTGAGATTTCTTCAGAACTAATATTTTCCTGCTGTTTCTGATTATGCTTCTTCCTTTTTTCAAGGGTCTTAATTGGTTCCTTCTATTATCAAATTCAGTGTTTTCATCCTCCCCTCCTAGTTGCACTCAGCTTTGCCCCAATGTGCTCCCTCAGCACATCTAACATCATGGCAAACATGGTACCTCAGCTCAGCAAGCTCATGGGTGTATAATCTTCTCTTGTAGCGTAAATCCTCATCTTTAGAACTACATATATTACAGTGAAGTGCAAGGGAAAGGTAGAGCTGGAGGAGCCCTCAGCACTGCAGGAAGGTGTAGGAATAGCTGTCTTTGCCTGGGTGTGAGACAAGACTCAGTATGTCAGAGGACTCTGTAGTGTCGTTGGAGGTCTGCAGAGGAGGGAAGAAAGCAGGCTGAGCTACATGTGGCCAAAAGCTGTGCTGACCCACTGAATGCATTGTCAGTCCTTCTGTGTAACTGAGAACCTGTTTGGTGGTGGAGACAAATGAAAAATGCTGGAGGACAACAGGCCTTACACATTCCTCTGCAGAGTGGCACATGCTGCCACGCTGGTGGACTGACAGTGAAACGCTGTATTGACACCAGACAAGCTCCAGATACAGAGAAGCCCAAGGCCAGTGGGGGAGGAGATTGAAATTTAGGGCGTATGAGGAGTCAGTATG
This sequence comes from Pithys albifrons albifrons, assembly GCF_047495875.1. Lineage (NCBI taxonomy): Eukaryota > Metazoa > Chordata > Aves > Passeriformes > Thamnophilidae > Pithys > Pithys albifrons. Next base: position 26,211,388 of record NC_092465.1, on the reverse strand, counting down.
AACCACTGAGATAATGCAGAAATTCCGTCTGACATCAGAAATTATGTAGTCAGGAGAAGATAAAGCTCTCCCAAGGACAGGTAATAATTGTTTCTTAGTGTAACAGATCAGAGATTAAGCACTCCCACCAGAAATCTGCCACGCTGGAAACAGTAGCTTCCTGTGCTGATGCTAAATACTTGAATTGAAGACTGCAACTGTCCACAACATCCTCGTCCATTTATCTCCAAAGAGAAAGGATTAAATTTCCATCCAGCTTAAGTTAATTTTGAACTTGGAGACAGTGCTACTTCTTTCTTCTCTCTCTGGTCATTTCCTCATAGATGAATGGAGGAGATTGGGTAAAGCAAACCAGAAGGAACAGCAGAGGATCTGCCAAGATGGGGACATGCAGGGGGGAACACTGATTTAAGAGAACTTGCTGCTGACCTCTTGGAAGAGCTTGTAGCAGTGTCTGTAGTGTCCTGCTCTCTGGTGTAGACAAGGAAAAGAGAAATGAAGAAAGTGACTACTAGTTGGTCTCCTTTTCACCTCACACATCTTTGCTCCAGTTTTGTTTTCGCTTGAAGTGCTATTACTGAGCAGGGTGCTATATAACACTCAGCTTGCTATATAGAGCAAGAGAGCCAGGGAGCTTTAAATTAGAAGTAGTTACACTGTTTTGGTTTCCCCCCCCTGCCTGAGGAAGCAAGCAGAGCTTTGGTCTGTTTTCACATCTGCTCCATGAGTGCACTGTACAGATCCCATACCCAGAGACCTGTTACAACCCCACCTCCTTCTAACACACCAGCACATGTACCAGCATAAACGCAAAGCAAATAATTGGGTTATTTTCTCTCTGTGAAGTGGATTTATTCCTCCCCCTCCCCATTCCCCACAAGCCTCACAACCCTTTTGCCCCCCTTTGGCAAGCCCCTTACACTTGTACTCTGGAAACACAGTAGTAGCTAACATTTGTGCCTTTGGCAATAAAACCGCAGGCCTCGCAACCCCCAAATGGCAAAAAGACATTTCCATTCCAATCCCAGTTTTAAATTAAACTGTAATGAAAAATCAGCAGTGGCAGCTGGGACCAGCGACAGTGATTGTCTCGAGGAACAAAGAAAGAGAAGGAGGAGGAGAGAGGGAAAGACTGCAAGGAAAGCTCAGCCTGGTAATAAAGCAGCTGGTAAACCTTCAAGTAAAAAGAAATTAGAAAAACAAATGTAGTGGAGGGAAGCAGACGCCTGCCCGCCCCGCGGCCCGGCGGAGGGACCCGCGGGAGCCGCGCGGTGCGGTGCGGGACAGACTCCCAAGGGAGCCGCGTGGTGCGGTGCGGAGCCGACACCCGCGGGGCACCGAATCCGGCTCTGTCCCTGCGGTCGAGCGACACCCCCGGAGCGCCACCCGCCCGCAGGGACAGTCACGGTCCCCTCGGGCCGTGTCGCACGGGGAACTTCGTACGGGCGGCCACGACGCACAGGACCGATCGGGAATGCCTCTCCCGGAGTTTCGGTACGGTTCTCGATGAGAAATGGAAAGCTAGCCATCCAAACTCTCGGGTTTGTTTTTCATGTGTCTGCTCTTCAAGAAGTCAAAGTTTTCTTTGGCAAGCAGACACTTTATTTTGGCCCAGTGGGAGGGTAAAACAAGGAAGACAGACCAACTTTGTGAGGGATGTAGGTCTGAAATGTGAGATTTGTTTGAGGGTTTGCTGGTTTTTTTCTCTATAATGTATACAGCAATTCAGCCAAAGACCTGACTTACATTTTCCTGGCATACCATAAAGCGACAGTTGCAAGAATGCAGTGCTCCATCCTGTCCTTATGGACAAAATTATGACATCCATGAACTACAAAAGAATTTATATGCTTTTGTTTTTCTCAGGTTTTATTATTTTTTTTCATTTCACCACCCCTGCATGAGACTGAAGGATGAAAAAATGAGAAACTTTTTGCTCTAAAGAATTTGTAGTGAGAGAAAGCAGGCCCTGGGAGGGGAAGCAGAAGTGCAAAGGTGCACAGGGATGCTCTAAAGGTCATGTAACACGTGAATAACATTTGTAAGAAAAGAACCGAGGTCTCTGGACAGTCCATTCCATGCCCTATGCACAGGATTACACAGACTTTTCAGAGGCTCTGCCCCTCCTGGGGCCTGATGTAGATGTGATAGGTTGAGATTGAAGGGTTGATGGCACTCATGCAGCGCAGGTCAGTACTTAGACAGGACTGCCTGTAAGCTGGGTGCCAGTGCAGTGCAGATAACCTGAGGGCCACACCACTCACTGGCCTGTACAGGTTTGCAGTCAGCACACACAAGCGTAGGAGCTGCTCATCCACATTTCCCCTGCCAGACCTGACACAGCTTTGATGGGAATTGCAAGTTTTAGTCATCTTACTTATATACTGCAGAAAGAAGGGCTGATTCAAAACAAATTTGTAGTATCATTGATCTTTAATTTTTAACACCTTTGTACTTTTCTTCAGATGTTTATTACATGAGACTCTTTTATGGAGCTTTCCAAAGAAGTACAAAGATTAGTGTCTACAGAGCCATTGTACTCTCTACTCTTTTATATGAGTCTGAATCATGGGTCATCTACCGCCACCACCTGCGGCTCCTAAAACGCTTCCATCAGCGCTGCCTCCATACAATCCACTGGACTGATTACATGACCAATGTGTCTGTTCTTGAACAGGCAGGGGTCAGCAGTATCGAGGCCATGCTGATGAGAACGCAGCTGTGCTGGGCAGGGCACGTCTCCAGGATGGAGGATCACCGCCTCCCAAAGATTGTGCTCTATGGTGAACTTGCTACCGGCTGCCGCAAGAGAGGAGCCCTGAAGAAGAGATACAACGACTCCCTGAAACAACACCTCAGCCTTGGCCATCTTGACTGCCATCAATGGTCCACTCTGGCCTCCAGTCGGGATTCATGGAGACACACCATTCATGATGCTGCCTCTTCCTTTGAGAACGCATGCAGAATTATTCTTGAGGAGAAAAGAAAACAATGTCTTGCCAATACCACCTGGAGGAGACTTTCTGCTGTGCCTTTTGCAACCAGACTTGCCTATGCTGCAGCAGCCTTTTAAGCCACCAGTGCATTTGCAGCAAGCGTGGGTAGTGCCCTTCTCAAATCTTTGCTCATGAAGCCTAGCCATGAATGAATTTTTAACAGTATTTGGAAGAAAAATGAGCTGCTATCCATGTGTTCTCTTTAGATTGTCTGTAAGATACATGGCCAAAGTGGTACCTGAAATGAAGAACCCAATCCAAGTTCCTCAAAAATAGGTGATTAAGTCCTTTGGAAGTCCCAGAGTTGTAAGCAACTGCAGGGCCTAAATTTCCAGACTGCTGAACACCACAAGCTTTCTCGCTGAAGTCATAGGAAACCCCCATACTTATTTAAAAATTAGGCTAGTTATATTTGCATCTAAGTAAGAATTTAGAGCCCACAGTTAATTCAGAGGAATTGTTCATCTACTTAGAGAAGTCTCAGCCTATCTCCACTTCTGGCCAATGCCTCAGTTATACTAGATAGTAGTAATTGCTGTGGTGTCTGCCTGTGAAACATGCTGCTATCTATACAGCAAATTAAAAGGTGTTGCTCTATATTTTTGTGATTGTTTGGAAAAGCTGTTCAGGTTGTTTTGTTATAGGATAGAGGAATTAGATACCCAGCTTACAGGAAACTGATTGTGCTTCATTCCTTGGCAGTCTTTTAGAGAAGGATGATGGGAAAATTGCAGATAACATTTCAGAGTACCCCACTGCTGTATCTTATTCTCTGTTCTCCTTCACAAGACACACACTCTGTGGGTCTCATGTGGAAATAGTGGGTGTGATGTGGGTGAGGACAGCCTCACTAAACAGTGCCTTGAGCACCACACATCCTATTTGGCTGAAATGCTTATAATACAGATGATTCATTCAGTTTTGGGGGAGCAGCTGGTGGTACAGATCACTTGGAAGTGCACACAAGAGTTCAGAAGTGTGTGACTGCTTGATCTAAATGATCCCAGCAACTTGGGCCTTTCAACACAGTGCACAGGCTTTCCTCAAAATCCACATTCTTCATGGGAATTTTAGTCATACCCTAAACCTCAAACAAAGTGTCACCTCTTCTTGCTTCTTTACTCACTGTGTTGTCCTTAATGTTACTGCTGCTGTGCTTACACTTGTGGAGAAGGAAAGAGAGAGACATTCAGTCAAAACTGCAGCTACGTTCCACAGCTGGGTTTGTCTCTGCTGTTTGTTTGCTTTCTGTGTGAGCCATGTTGGTATATTTGCATGATAATGCACTTTTGAAGGTGCTCTTGGATGGGACTGAGTCTTTTTTGTTTGTACAGTGGTTTGAGCCTTTCCCAGTTGTGCATTGGCCAGAGGCCAAAATTCTGTTGCCTGTTCTGTGCCAACAACTTCCACTGACTCCCAAACAATGCAGAAACCCTGGGAGCAGCCTATGGCTGTGTTTGGCTGGGGACAGAGCTTAAAACTCAATCAGTGAGTTGCTAATTCTGTACAACGTTGTAAGCAAAGCAGTCCCAGAAATCAAAATAAACCGTGAAGACTTGAGACAGAGACAATCTCTATTGTTGCTAATTCGATGAACTTTCACTTCTCAAACACAACAACTTACTTACTGAGGCCAAATCTGAGGCACCGTAACTTGTTCCTTACAATTATTTTCTGTTGTGGAACCTCTGTGGAAAAAAAAAAAAGAAATAATCTGAGATTTCTCTGTGAAAGGTTTATAGACCCTGAACCATATCACAGAGATTTCTGACTAGAATTCCTGAGTTGTTTAGATTACAAGAGGTCATGCCTGCATCTGTGTTACTTAAAAGATCTAGTGGGCAAAGTTTCTATGCTGTGGAAATGACTTTGTGCACATACAAACATTCCTGTATCTTTTGATCTATGGGTAGGTTGCAGAAAACAGCTCAGCTATTAACTATAAGGACATGGAATAGGAATAAACTTGGATCTATTTGTAGTTTCATCAAAGCCAGGGCAAATGTCCCATCAATTTTCCAGAGGCCAGGCTTCAGCCTGGACAAGCACAGCAGATAATGCTCATGCAGTGGGATGGCTAAGCAATAAACCCCTGAAATCAGAGTCCAGAACTGTGTTTCATGAAGTTCACCATTAAAAACAGGCTTGGAATTGCTGAGTGCTGCTGGCTTTCTGCTCCATGCCCAAACTAGACATCTCTCTTAAACATGCCTCCATATGGGTGAATCCGAGATTTATAGCCCATACCTTGAAGAAGGGACAACCCTAAGTTCTGAATTACCAGAACTGATTTTATAGATCTTTTACCTGGTCGTTGTGAGCGTCATCATATTCTTACATAGTATGAAAAAAGCCCTTTAATTTCCAAATCTGGCACTGCAAGGTTTTGGTTATATGATTAGAAAGTAAAGACTGTACCCAAAGCTCACAAGATGCTCCTGGTCTGTCATCTGGGGTAACTGAAAGCAGCCCCAACCCCAAACTTTCTGTTATCACTGCTGACAGTTAGTACTTTCAGAAAATCATAGAACCACAGAGTGATTGAGGTTGAAAGGGACCTATAGAGGTCATCTAACTCAAAACCACTGCTCAAACAGTTGCCCAGAACATGTCCAGACAGCTTCTGAATATCTCCAAGGATGGAGACTCCACAAACTCCCTGGGCAACATGTGCCAGTGCTCAATCACCCACCCTCACAATGAAAAAATGATTTCTGATGTTCAGAGGGAACTTCCTGTGTTTCAGTTTGTGACCATTGCTCCTGGACCTGTCACTGGGTGCCACTGAAAAGAGCCTCACTCCAACCTCTTTGCACACCCTCCTTTCGGGTACTTCGGATACATTGACAAGATCTCCTTTCTCTTCTCCGGATTGAACAGTCCAGCTCCCTGAGCCTTTTCTCACAGGATTGATTCTCAGTCCCTTTGTCAACTCTGTGGCCATTGACTGGACTCTCTCCAGTGTGTCCGTGTCTCTCTTGGACTGGGGAGCCCAGAACTGTACACACAGCTCCAGGTGAGGCCTCACCGGGGATCAGTAGAGGGGAAGGATCACCTCACATCAACTGCTGGCACTACTCTGCTTGGTGCAGCCCGGGATGTTGTTAACCTTCTTTGCTGTAAGGGCACACTGCTGGCTCATGGTCAACCTGGGGCCCACCAGGACCCACAGGTTCCTTTTCTGCCAAGCTGCTTCCTAGCTGGGCAGTCCCCAGCATAAATGCTGACTCCATAGGAAATTTGTTTTCCTGAGGCATTGTTCTTTACAAGCCAAAGCCCCATTCTCTTCAAGTTTGTTGGTACTGGAGTGTTTTTTACTGAAAACTGCCAAAGAATTCAGCTGAAATTTGCTGGAGACAGTTGTCTTTTGATCAGAGAGAGAAATCAGATGGTATTTTAGGAGCTCAGAAATTAGCTCATATTCTTGCAAATCCAGCAGATAGCAGCTTGCTCAGTGCCATTCACACAGCTGTAGGGGAGAATATTAAAAAAACTTTCAAATTCTATTTATTAAACTTGCTAGAAAACTTGTCAGAGGAAAAAAACACCTCTTCAGCAACTCCATTGCCTCAGCTTATATGAGGTGCAATGGCAGAAAAAGAAATGTCTGCAGCTTTACTGGTGACAGTGAGGTGTTAAAGCAGTAGAGCAGGAATTAGGGCTCCTGACTCACTCTGTCACTGCCTTGGACTGTTTCTGAGAAGCTCTGACCTGGGCAGAGCTGACCCATTCAAGTAATCAAGATGACTGAAAGACTAATTTGTCCAGAGTTTATTTGACAGTGATGTATTTGACATCTGGCTCTCTTGCATATAACAAGTGATTCTGGATGGTTAAACTGTTTTGAGATCTTTTGAGTAAAAAAACTTCGTAATTACAAAGAGCTTATGTTTTAGCTATCCTACACTGGTAAGTTATTTGCAAAATACAATTTTAATTGCTTTTAAAAAAAGGTGATTTCCCTCTACCTTGAAAATAAAGGTTCAAAATCTCTAGCACATTCTTCCTTATTCTTCAAGAAAATTCAACTCTGTTTTGAATCTGCTTTAAGTGAGCAACAACAAAAAACATCCATAATTTTCCCAGCCAACTTTGTAGAAACTCAAAATACAGGTTTCAGCCTTTAAGATTCTTGATCTATTTCACAAGTAATTTCAAGTTCATATAAAATGCTAACTCACTGATATGGTTTCTTCTTTTTTTCCTTTTTTTTCCAAAACTATATTTAAAATGCATTTATTTCATTCCCACTGGACTGATGGTCATAATTTATCCGTTTTCTTTATCTGAGGGTTACTGTGAAAGAATAATTTGACAGAAACAGTAATCCACTTGAGAAAGCTAAAGTCTGTTTGATATTAATACAGAGAATGATTAATCAAAGGAAGAGTAGCCTTTCAGTAATAAGCAAAAAATGAGGTCATTAGCTGGGCAGCAGAGACCAGGGAGCACTTAAGGATATTCACTGGGGTCAACAGTGAATAAGGAAACTGCAGGAGTTTTCAATCCTTTAGAACGAAAATGGTCTTACTGAGCTAGATCAAAGATCTCCCTTGCTATGCAGCCTGTTTCTGGCACTGCCCAGTAGCAGATGTTTAGGGAAACAGGAGAGTTTAGAGTGCTCCTTCCTTGCTATATGGAAGTTACTAGACTAAGGACCTCATAAGCACACAAATCATTGTGTTTAAAAGCCGCTATAGGTGTATCTGCCACGAAAATGTCCAGCCATTTCTCAAACCATCTTTACTTTTGGCCTCGCCAATAATGAATGGCAATGAATAGCACAGTGCAACTGGGCATAGCGTGAAGTAGCAACCATGATATAATGCCATCAAAGATCCAGGCCTGAGAAATACTAGAGGCAGGAAGGGCCTAGTGTTTCTTTAGTTCATTTCTGTAGTGTCTTTTGAGGACTGAGAGTGTGTCTTGCTGTCCTCAAGTCTGCCACTACAAGCTTATAGACAGCTCGTGTGCTCCAGCAATTGGTGGTGCTGCAGGACTTGTTTTTATTGTGTACTGGTGCTTCCAGTCAGTGTCTGAAGGGGATAGGCTGGGAACAAATGCAGACAATGGATGCTTAAGTATGGGAATAGTGTCCAGAGCTATAGAGTACAGAAAGTGATAGGAAATGGAAGGACTGGGTGATAGAAAGAGTGTGAACCAGAAAGACCTGAATGACCTGCTGAACAACCTTGGCACAGGCAGTCCTGAAAGCAGTCTTGCTTTTAGTGCAGAACAGACAGAACAACACAGTGTGGGCCGTGAGCTGCAAGGCCAAGCTCTCCAGTGTCCTGAAGTATCAGCAGGTACCAGTCCAGTCAGTCTGGTGGTTCCCCCTCTCTGCAGGGGCTTTCACCACTTGTGTGGTGTGGCTTGGAGACCAGGCTGATTCCTTGTCCTGCTGAGCACTCCCAGACATGGGAATGAGCTCTTACTCCAAAGATAAAAGACAGTCCTTGGATGATGCTTCTGTCTGGATTTAGACATCCACAAAGATTTGAATCCTGCAGCAGGGTCTGCCCAAGCACTGAAATCAGTGAAACTGTGCAGATGCAGGAATTGACCCACTTGGATCCAGCCACAGGGACAGGGATCCTGCTGGGTCAGAGACAAGTTGCAGATAAATGTGCCTTCACAGGCCCAGGGTTCATGTCTTAGCTGTGTTACACATGCAAGGCGAGAGCTGAAGGCATCCAAGTCTCCTAGAAGACCCCCTCCCTTTCTGCTGCATATATTAAATACAAAGCATATTTCATCTGTAATAATTCTTAAAAGTCAAAACAACAAGTGCATATGTTCCATCTATTTTTAGCTTTTCTGCTTGTTTAAATCTTGGGTTCCTGACACTGCTTAGATCTGTGATAAAGGCAGACAGCAAGAACTTTATCGTGCTTTGATAGGGCTGGTTTTTGTCACACACTCTCTCCTTTGTCATCAGCCTTAGAAGACAAAAGCTGGAAATGATTCATTGGGAAATAACTGAAACTTGTTCTGCTAAAGAAAGAAAAAAAGAAAGACAAAAGGCAATAAAAAAAAAGAAAAAGACCCTTGAAACTGGCTGTGGCAGTGCCGTCATGATGAGGGGTACTGAACCCTGGAAGTGACTCAGATTGTTATAGGATCAGGCCGAAGAACAGCTTGTCTGCTTTGCACAAGAGTACAAACACCTGCTTAAATCCTGACAGTATAGCTCAAGGTCTGGAGATGCTTTTCTATATCTCTCTGCCCAGCCTCAGATGTATATACTAGATTCCATTTGATGGGGAGGGAGATACCAAAATCTTTTGTTCTCCTAAATTATCCTTTCCCTTCACTCCTGTGATACCTTGTGAGTACTGGAGCCATCTTCTTCTTGTCTCCTGCAAAACTCTCTCACTCTTTGCTTTTGCCTTCCTGTAGTGAGCAATGAGCCAGCTTTCTGTAACCTGTTACTCCCCAACAGACTGTAAGGGAAAGGCATCCATCCTGGTCATGCCAGGTATGTATTCTGGTACCATATAGTAGATAAAGGCAGGCCTTGCATCAGGATCACTCTGCTGTTTGCAAGGAATCCATAACTGTTTGCCATGATTAAAGCCTGATGTTCTCCATGTAGTGAGGACTGAACCAGCAGGATGCAGCTCACACAGCCTGACAGTACCTCCCATGGATGATGGAGAAGCTCTGTGAACCCTCTGCAGTACCTGATCCGTGTGCATTGTTCCAGTGATTGTGCTCCTGGCTGGATTTACAGAGTGAAATGACATTTTCCCGCAGCTCAAAGGCAAGGTCTCTGAAGGAAGGGGTAAAGGACTAATTGCTATTTTTATGCTCATTTCTAGCCTGTAGAGTCCTTCCCAGGCTCACAGTACCTTTCCACCTGATAGGACTGACTTTTCCAGGTTGATGGAGTAATTCTGACTTCTCTTGCATTCCTCCTGTTGTCTGTTGTAGTTTCAGGCCTTCTATTATGCAGGCAACAAGTCTGCATTTTCAAGTGTCTGGACTTTGTTATTGAGGCGAGAGACCTGTGCTTGGTTTGCATCTTCTAAAGTAGAAGGTGTGTTTACAAACCCTACATGGCTACTGTGTTCTGGGTCTAAGGCATCTTGTGCCTCCCAGGGGTGGTGGCTCTATTTTCACATGTGTAAATGCCTGTAGACATTAAGAAGGGAAGAGCTTCAGGTTTTACAAATTATTTGGAGCCTATTGAGGCTTTTGACACCCTAGAAAAAAGGTGGTCTGGAGGCAATGCTTTTGCAGTGGAAAAAGGACTTTGCTTGTTCTTTTGTCTCTTTTCTCTGACAGCACTGACATGATGTGAAAGTTTGGATTCGTAGCTTCATTTCAAACAACTGCTGACAGCAACCACTGCTACAGCTCTGCAGTTGAATAGGACTTCTATAAAAGGATGGTTTATTGCCCTGATACAGAGGGCACGGGCAGTGGCATGTGCCTCATTCCTAGCCCCACTCATGTCTCAAAGCTACATACAAACTTCTACATGGGCAGATAGTGATAGGATGAGGTTTTGAACTGAAAAAGAAGAGATTTAGATTAGCTATTAGGAAGAAATTCTTTACTCAGAGGGTGATGAGGCACTGGAACATGTTGCCCAGAAAACCTGTGGCTGCCCCATTCCTGACAGTGTTCAAGGCCAGGTGGGATAGGACCCTGAGCAGCCTGATCCAGTGGATGGGGGAGTTGGAACTGGATGAACACACAAGTCCCTTCAACCCAAGCCTTTCTATGCTTATTGTATGATTCTATGACATGGGAAAGTCACTCAACCTCTGGATTTTTTTTCCTAAAACTATATATGAGAGGAATGTTATAAGCTCAGAATCACATTCTCAGCTCCTACAATCAAGTTACAAAACACAACTGGCCTTTTCATCACTGCATATGCAAATACCTAATTTGTGCTTGCAATTGCATCTCTTGTTCCTATGCAATTAGGTGCACATATTTTAGAAAGCCAGACCTGCTAAAAAGTAGACAAAACCAGCTGTAACTGACATCCTGGTGAGCCAGTTACTCCATGTCTTTATAAAAAAAAATGGGGGATGGAAGAGATAAAGCACATTCTTGAAGGGAGACTGTGAAGCTCAGTTTCTTACTATTTGATTATTATCTTCAGGTGGCAAAGAGAAAAATGCATTAAGACACATGCAATGTTATGACTTGCACTGACTAAAAGTAGCATGTGCCAAGAATATGATGTACTGTAAATGCCTGTTGCTGTTATAATGCCATCAGCCAGGATAGCTGTGAAGGATTTGTTTTTATGTCTTGGCCTTTAATTTCATCATGATTTTTAAAAATTCCCAGAGAGTGTTGCAGCTGCTCCAGCATTAACAGCCTTGAAATAGAAATGTGTTACTTAGCAAGATACAGCTGCAGAGGAGAGAAAAAAAATCCCCAAACAACCCCAACATTTGGATTCATTAATCTACCAAGATTGTTATTCCTATTTGAAATTAATGTTGTTTAAATCTGTTTGCCTCCAAGCCATTTTATTTAGTTATGTTTTTCCTAAAGAGGTAACAATTTCTGAGATCTGCATAAAAAATGAACGCTGCCCAAGCAGCTCAGCAGCTCCTGCCTCTTGCTGGCTCCTACTTGTTTCAATATCAGAAACTGAGCCACTGAGATTGCTCTCTTGAGGCTCTTTATCCACAGTGGTGTAAATAACTATTCCTCCTTACTTTGCCCCTTCTGTAGATGTTTCCACCATCTTTGGCCTTTCCTAGGTACAGGGGATTTCATGCCACTATTATTAGGGGTTGGAAAAACAGAGTATTCGCACGTGTCCAGGTATAGACGACCTAGGGGAGCAATAGAAGAAGTTCAGCAGTTCCCAGATTGATTATCACCCTCTCCAAGACTGCTGTTAGAGAGCATATTTCTGCTCCCTTTGCTTTCAGTGCCATGAAACCATTGCCATCTTATGAATTTACTGGAGTCCTTCACTGTGTGGGGCTTGCATGAAAAACCCCATAAATACATAAATACAAGGGAACTTTTCTGACAACCATCATCAGAAAACGGGGCCTCGGACAGGGGTGGCCAATTTTTCCTCTCAGGGTCTGCTGAGAGCCACATGAGACCTGCAGTGAACTGAGCCATGGTGAGAGAGCTCCTTTGCCTGCTAGGCAGGATGAGCCATGGTACTGGTCCCTGCTCAGCTGGTGGCCAGGCTCAGAGCAAAGCAGTCCCTGCTAGCCCTGCACTTCCCTCAGCCAGCACTGATTTCTCCAGGAGCCAAGAGAGAGCCCCTGGCATTGCATGGCAGAGGCTGCCTCTTTGCCTGCCCATATCTAGAGTTGCCAATGAAAACAACTCTGAGCAGACCCTGAAGGTGCCTGACTCAGGTACTGTCCCCACCCACAGCTGCACAAAACCTTCCACTCAGCTCCATCAGCTTCACCTCGGGGCTGGCCCTGCATGAGTGGGGGATAGTGAGTGTCTTCTGGGAGTTCTGCCATCACCTGTGGCTGTAACCCCACACAGGCTCTCACGTGTGGCACCGGTGAGAGGCCATTAGGAGAGGAAACAAAGGAGTAAGAGAAAGCATCAGGCTGGGAAGGATTTTCCTTCCAATGTGTCCTGTGAGAACTCATTCCATAGTGCCTCCATCCACAGGAAGATGAGAGGAACGTGACTCCTGAAAAAAACCTGTGCTGCCACAAGGGTGTTCTTGGAAGCACAGCATGAGAGCGGGCAGTCCCAAAAAGCAATGTTTCAGACCTCGTGACATGCTCTGATATCCAGGGGATTTCCTCCTGCAGGCTGTAATATTCATGGACTTTCAAGAACTGTTATTCCTTCTAGTCCTGTGAGACCATCTAATTTATAGAAAACAGAAAACAGGAAACCTGTGGCATTTCCCAGGCCTCTCACAGTTTTCATGCTGATGCTATAATTCCATTTTCATGATCTAGAGAAAAATACATCTTTTGGTCAACTGATTATCATGTAGCATTTAGTATTACTCATGCCATTGACTCCCACAGTCCCACAATGTGCAGCCAAGCGTGCTTTACCTCCAGTATACCATGCACAGAAACCCAGCTGGATTAATATTTTATTCCTTATTTAAGAAGAGCTGCCCAAGGTTATCTTTTTCTGTCAGACTGTACTTCCCCCCTCTCTAAATAGTTCCTCTGCCCTCATATTGTTTCAACTTCTTATTTGGCAGCTCTACATTTTTCTCCCAGATAATTTATTCCTTGAAGAGCCCCATCAGTTCTCTTAGTTTGTTCTTTGTTGATGACATTCATGCACCCTAGCTCAAGTAGGCTGCAGCAGCTTTTTCTTCTTCCCTCAGAAGTTGCCTGCAGTACTTTAATAAGTCCTATAATCTCCTCTTTTTTGTAAAGAATGCAGATTCAGTTTACCTAACCTTTCCAAAAACTGCTGTGTGTCTGAGTCATATCTGTTGCCCTCTGGTACTTTTCTGTAATATCCTTCCTTTATAAGGTGACCAGAAAGGCATACAGCAATTCAACTGTGACCTCACATGTACTTAACCAATGCTACAATAATTTCCTGTAACTTATAATTGATACTGCAATATTAATGTTTCCCAGGATTTTGCAGAGCAGGGAGGTTACATTCCTTCTTCCTTGAGGCTTCCCCCAAATGCATTCTCCCAAGTTGGCTGTCCCTCATGCTGGCCCACAGCCTTCTGTTGTTAACCATGGGCTTCCACTGTCTCCTTATGTGAGCCTGGACAAGGTGCTGGGAATCGTGCTTCTCTTTACCCTTTCTGTACTCCTGGATGGCACTCCCCTTGGACAGGTACAGCTGTCACTTCCCTATATCCAGCTTTATCCTGAAGGGTTAATGCTATGAGGGTCCTTTTCATTCCGCCCTGTTCCCCATGAGTTTGAATGCTTCCAGACTGCACTGCTGCCTGTGCTGTGAGGGCACTGAATTAGGTATTTACTATTACCTGGACAGGAGATGATCATCTTCTTTTGAATCATGTATTGGATCTGACTGGTGGGGAATAAGTGCACAATAGCTCTAACAGTAAGGAAAGGAATAAGTCTGGGAAAAGAATGAGAAATTACTGAGTTTCAGTAATTGTAGAATATTGATGCAAAGTAGCCCTATGCTGGACACCTTCTGTAAAGTGCAAGGAATTTCTGACCACTCACATCCCAGCAAACTGCACACTTCAAAGGATAAAATCTGGCTCTTTGCACTAGAAAATACATTACATTTTTTTTAAGTGACTCTCAGCTTTTTCAAGTCTGAGAGAATGATTCTATACAGAGTAGAATTTATAGCCTATTACCATTCACTCTCACAGGTATTAGACCAGGTATCTCTAGCTGCAGTATTCTTGAAGGCAAATTTCAACATGGATAAAGGGAATCCCTTTCAGTTTTACAAAGTAATTGTGCACATTTATCTAGACACTCCAGACTGCAGGCTCCAAGTGCTATTAACCTACAAGGCAACCACTTGTGTGTGTACATAATGTTCTTTTCTGGCTTTCCTGCTTGAACAGTAACACACAGCTCTGCACCCACACACGCAGCCTCCTTTCATTCCTCTAATTACATCCCTCGAGTAGACATTAAGGCAGGTATGATGCTTGTTCTGTAAAGAGCAGCCAGGCTGGCTTAAGAGGTACTGACTGAGGTTTTGCTCTTCCACAGTGAGTGTGACAGCACTGCAACCAGGTCACAGGTCTACAGCACCTACATAGGTGAAAATACGATTTGTGCAGGGTATGATTGCAGCTCCCAGTCTATAATCACTTCATCCTGAAGTGTTACATAATTATCAGGAGGCCTGAGGTGACAGGACAAAAAAGGACACTTAAGAGGTGGAAAAATGACCTGAGATATACTCAGACAAAGGAGTACCTGCTAATTAATTTCACTGGAACTCTGTGCTACTCTAAGACTTTGAAGACTATTCCAAACTACACAAGCCTAGCAGTAGCTGAGCAGGATTTCAGTGATTTCAATTCCCAGCATTGCAGTGGCTGAGGGTGGCAGGCATCTCTGGAGATCATGTAGTCCTTACTTAGAACTGTTCCATCACATTCCTAGTGAAAAAGTTATTTCTTTGTTTCAATCGAATCTCCTATATTTTAATTTGTGCCCATTGCCTCTTGTGCTGCCAGTGGGCACCACTGAGAAGTCTCTCTGTCTTCTTTACTTAACCCATCAAATACCAATACACACTTGTAAGACCCCTCTGAGATTTCCCTTCTCCAGGCTAAATAATCCTAGCTCTTTCAGCCTCTCCTTACATATATATACAAGAGATTCTCTTATCCCTTTATCATTTTTGTGTCCCCGTGTCCAGGTGGAGGAGCTGTTCCAGTGTCACCATCCACATGCTTTGCTGGGGCCTCCTCAGAGCAGGTGGAGTGAGCACCTTCTGCATCACACACAAACTTAACTAGGTCTTCTTAGGCTCCCTTAGTAGACAGGAACAAACTGCAGTTCCTTTGTGAATTTGTGAACTAGTTTTTGGATTTGCATAACCAGTCTGATTTGGTGAACCTTCTGTGAACTTCAGCTATGCTTCATTCAGGGATGACTCAAGTTAAAAATATGCACACTTTTCTAGCTGTATTTCTGGGAGCTGAAGACTGTCCATCAAAGCCTTGGCTGCCCCAGGTGAATGCCCTTTCCCTGGGCTCAGTCCTTGGCTGCCCTGGATGGATGTAGCTGCACTGGCATCAGTGAGTGCTCAAGGAGCTGGGCTGTATTATTTTCTCCCCAACCTTCTCTCATTTTTTCCCTGTTTCTCTTTCACAAACATGGTGTTGGTTGCTCTCTGACTATGCAGCATATTACTCTCCCTTTTCTTCTCCCCTTTGTAAGATTTTCAGCCAGATCCTTAACTATCGAAATAGTTCATTGCTCCGCTGAGATCAGTTTGGTTTTACCTCCCAGAGCTGCACACAATTCAAGGGAGTTGTGCCAATTTTTAACAATTCATGATTTTTTTTTACCTTTGTTACAGCATCTCCCTCGTTCCTATTCTTGGATATTCAAGTTCTGTGGTGCTTGCTGCAAGAAAATCCTTCTCCCAGCAATAACTTCTTGAATAATGGAACTAAACCTACTCCTCGATAGTGCAGATGTCTTACTGGAGCTGCCTGGCTCATCCCTGCCTAGTCAACAGGCAGACTTGGCTAACAGTGAGTTACTACCTCAGCACACTCATAAGATGGGTTTTGTGCAATTTTATGATTTTTTTCTGTAACTACCTGTCTCCAACTCTTTAAAATAAGATTTTTTTCCCTTATTAATTAAGTTCTGTGGCCTTTATGAGGAAATTAAAGGAATATTATCTTTTTAAACCAAATTGGTATTTTACAGGTCTAATAAGTAAAAGTGTGATTTCAAAATTAAACACAATATTTCATCTTTGTCTGCTGTGCTCATTAAATATTTAATTAAATTCCAGGCTGAGATGGATTGATGGTTGGGAGTAGGGGGATGTGAGTTGCCTTTGCACCCACAAAAGTCTTTTATTGGAAAGACTCAAGATTCTGTCAAGAGAGCAGGCCTTCAAAGCCCAACTGTATGACACCACTGCTGTTGAAGAAACAATCAATTGTAACTTGTGAATTAAAGCCACTTTCAACTAAACCTTGTATTCACCTTACCCTCTCCTGGGTCTGGCTACAGGAGTGAGGGGAAAGGGCTGCCTGTACCACTGCCACTGGTGCACAAAAGACCTCCTCTGATCTCTAGGGTCCTCCAGGCCCTGTTGACCCAATGCACAACTCTGCTGCTTTCCTCTCATTCAGAAAGCAGAAAGTGAGATTTTCATTTTTTCCTCTCTGTCGGGCCAGAACTTGGTGAATTCAGATGATTCTCCTTCATGTTTTTCATTCCTTTATGCTGGAACTCTCTCTGCTGCCTGTGTCAGTCTGATCCACTGCAGAGTTGTTATTTTTTGTCTTCCTGTGCTGATGCCAGGCAAAGAGAGGCTGGTCCCCGTGCTGCCTGCACTGGCCATAGCAGCTCCCTGCTTGGAGGCTGGGAGTGTGCGCCAGGGGTTTGGTCTGTGTTCTCAGGAATGCCAGGGTAGCGGGAAGCAGGCCTTAGACAACAGTGCCACAGTCAGTAATTTTTCATTCTAGCATGCCCACCATTTGTTCATGTCCAAATTGTATGAGTATGAAATAAAGACTGTAATTGACTCATTTGTTAAACACTATACACAGATTCATAATGAGATCAGACCCTACTTGAAACTAGATAGGAATCCTCTTAATCAAGAAAGCTAATTTTCATTCCAAGTCTATTCCTTGTTGATTTAGACCTATTTTTTCTTGTGCCAACCTTATTCTTCACTGTAAACAGTTATTTCCCATAAGGATATGCCTATAACAATGTATTGATATGCAGCAAGCTGCTCCACCCACTTCTCCAGACCTGTTCCAGTCTGAAACTCTGCCTTGAATAGGTTTGGCCAGGATTCCAAACCAAGTCTCGGGCCTGGTCTGATGACATCCATGCCTCCTTATTTTCCTTGGAAACCTTTCACCCAGAACTTCTTATTTTTTGCCGTATTACATATTATGAGCCATATTACATTGCTGACTCACAATCACTGAGTGATCATATACAATATACCCAGGTTTTTCTCCTTCTTAGTAATTTCCAGCTAATGAGCCAATGCTGACAGTAGGAGTTCAGTTACTGGTCTCTAAGTGCATGACTTCACACTGCTTAACTTTATTCCATTTTTAGTTTTTGAGTTCTTCCCACTTAATAGACTGATAGTTTTTTCTTTTCGCTGACAGTGCCTTTCAACTTCGTGCATCTATTAATCACTTGGGCATGTACTGGGTCTTCATGCCAAGGTCATCAAAACACAGAAGATACAGAATGAGGTTGATTTAAAAAGCAGCTGTCGAGGGCTGACCCTAAGAAACCTCCTACCAGAAATATCTTCTGCACAAAGGGGCAATTGCCTCCATTGCCTTTAAGAAGTTTTTACAAGTTCTCTTACAATTTTAAAGCTGTCCAATTTCTCCACTTAAACCCATATCCTTCTATATTGTGTCATATTAGATGCATTGTTGAAATCCAATTAGTAAAAAGCAGGTCATTGCCTTGAAAAGTAAAATTTTGTATTGCATTTTCTTTAAATGTCATGTCAATAGTTCTTCATTCTAAAATACACTCTTTAACCTTGCATAGCATAGAGGTCAGGTTAGCACATTTCTCTGTTTGGAAAATGAAAAGTACCCAGAGTGTGCAGCTAGATATGCATCCATATTGTATATTGTGGACTATCTAGATGCAATGTCAGCACTCAACATGTAAGAATGAACTCTGTGTGCTAGAGCTATGACTGTCATCCTGAGGAAGTGACAGAAACAGGCAGAGTAAGCTGGTATTAAATGCTAAATCATATGGCAGCTCATGAGCTCACCTTTCACCTCTGGGAAGCTGGCTTTAATAGAAATCCATTGCAGGGAGAAAAATTTGCCTTCAGCTCCCCCCTCTGCAGCTCTGCACAGCCTGGGCAATTGGGGTGTGTTGGGGTGGTGGGCTCTGGCAGGTGCTGCAGCTTGCACAGGGCTGGGGGCTCTTCTATGAGGGGCTGTCAGACCTCACAGCGTTTGAAAGCAGTACTTAGAGGCTGATGCCACCTTACTAGCCCAGGCTCTGGGGAGTGTGAGGTGGGAGGTTTTGACCATCCAAGGAAGTGTGTGTGTGTGTGCAGGGAGCCATCTGCCCCATTTAGCCATGCTTACCCTGGACAGCCCACCAGGAAGCTGAAGGTGGCCGTGGGCCTGGCGCTGTGGCAGCTGCCAGGGCTGTGTGTGAAGCCAGGGCTGGGGGAGGCAGGGGGAGGTGCTGTGCCCCCACCTGTGACTCCATTGGGCAGGGTTTGGGGGACACTGGCCTTTTCCTCATGTGCAGTACCTGTGAGCTGTGTGAGAGCTGCAGCAGAGAAGAAAGAACTAACCATCAGGGCTGAGTGTGCCCTTCGGGTTTTGAGAAAGAAAATGCCGACAAAAAGCAGGCGCAGCTACAAGGAAAGAGTTATGCAACCTCCTTCACTCCCCTTCATTTGTGTTGCACAGATGCTGGGAAAGCTCACACACACAGACAGCAGCAATGCTGATATATACTCCTCATACATCACACTTGCTGTTTCCTTCCCAACCAATCTCCTTCCATCATTTGCTGTACAGGGGTTCTGCATCAGATTGATCCAAAAACAGTTGATCTCTGCTCTGCTCTTGCACAGCCAGCCTGGCCACTCCTGCCTGTCACATTCTGCCTGGCTGTCCAGGGCTACTATTTTATCACTGCTGGTTTGACCAGCCAAGTCACCTGCCCAGTCATTTCATGTTCTTTATTTTCTGGATTACACTGTTCTCTTGAGTGTGTTGCCTAACTTGCATGAAGTGCTGTCTCAGTTTCTGCCTTAGTTATTTCAAATATCAATCACTCCACAACCACCTTTACTGCTATTAACCTTTTTCCTGTCTTCCGAATCAAAACCCATTTCTCACTTCCATATGTCGACACCAGCAACAAGCATCGATTAAATGTCTTTCATTTTTAAAGCACACAGCCTTGCTACCCTCGCTTATATCTTAATGCTTCCCATATGCTTCTCATCAGACTCTAAATTCCTCTCTTTGCTTCCTCTGAGAAGTCATTCTTCATTATAATAAGTTGCCCCAAGTAAATTTATTCATCATCTTTTTCTATGACAGCCACGTTCTTTCACTACGGGAAATTAAACACTGTACCATATGGCCAGAGCAGCAAACTTTAGTACTCACTTGCTCAATTGTTTTAACACTTTGCCGCCTTCATACAACAGTCTGTTTGCCACTAGTGTGTCAGGCTTCCGCCTGACATATGCATTAGACACATTAATAGGAAGGAGGAAATTAAGTGAAGTTGACAATGTGAAGAAAGAACAGTATGATCCCATTAAGTTCCAAAAATTCACTATTCCGACTATTTTTCACTGGGTTGGGGACAAAAAAAAGCCCCTTAAACTAATTCCTCTGAACACGCTGTATCATTAGCCTGCTGTGCCGCCATATGACACCTTTCAAAATCAGAACAATGTGAGAATTCAGAAGTCTGGGGACACCATATACATGGCTCTGCTGTGCATCCCTTTTGTGAGGCTTGTGCTGTCATTCGCTTTACTTTTCAAGCTGCAGTTGTTCCTTGAGCCACAATAAATCCTGTCTAATTAAGGACACACTATCAAATACTGCTACAAGCTTAATTTTCTTCATGTTTGTCTTAAGAATTTGGCTCTTCTGACAGAAGCTTTTTGATAAATGTAGCAAATTGCATTTAATAGTATAGGAGGAATACAATCTTCCTTCCCTGGAGTCCTTGAGTCTCTTCTGATGTTGACTCCTTGAATATGTTTCTTATATATTTATGAATCTCTACTCAGGAGATAAAAAAATTTTTAAAGAAATTGGTGCTGAAGACAGTTACATGCTATATGTATTTTATTTCATTGCAGAAGCATGGAATCCTTTTGCTTTGGCTATTATCTATCTCTGGACCAAATCTTAAGCTAGAAGGCAACACCCCTGCCTAGAATTATTACTGCTTATGCCAGGGCTGAATTTGGCCCCTCTCTGCAAATTTCCTCCTGCTCATTTATTGCATTTCTGCTTTGGTCAGGCAGCTAGGGAAAAAATGGTACATTCTGCTATGCTGAGTTTCTATTCCTGTTTGTGATTTACAGATGGGAGTGATGCAAGAGCCAAGCAGCCCCTGGTTAATGACAGTTGAGCTCCTTGGATGTGACTCTGCCCCCTCATCACTGTGGATTGAGTCTCTGCAGATGGGTTTCCTCTGAGATTTAGTGGAGCACAGGCTGCTGGATGGAGCCACTGTGTGAGTTTGTGTAACTTTAGATTTGCTCCAGCTCCCAGCTCTTTGGTTTTGTCTCATGGTAGAGGATGAACTTCTGTTCTACCACTTACTTCCATGCCCATTGCTGGAGCCTGGTGATCCCAGCAGTTGTGTGTGGAGCAGCCAGAGAGAGTCTCAGCAAGGCACTGGGCAGAGAGAGAGATGGAAAGATTGAGAAGTCAGCATGGCATGTGACTCTTGTGGGCCAGTGCTATTTTTACTCCATCAAATATCCAACAGGCATTTTCCTCAAAAAATGGCGTTCTGAAATTACAAAGTTTTGAAATGTTATGAAACTTTATTGATTTTTACTCTGCTGAACATGAAAAAAAATAATAGCTTTACCAGCATTATTCATGCATCAGATAATAATACATAGTTTTGCATTTTATCAATTCAGTGTTATCCTGTGGGAACTGAACTTTTCTACACTATTATTCCTGCTGTTGTAAGTTAAGTATTGACAATGTTCTCAGCAGTTTATGTAAGAGAAAAAAGATGTAATAATACAGCAAAAAGGCACTTTGCATCCTGCATGGGGCTGCAGAAGGCACTATGAATAACCTGTGATCTTAAGGAAAAATCAATTACAGTCTCTGAAAGCTCAAGATTGGTTTTCAAGGCTGTTGCTAGGGGGAAGGACTAGCTGGTGCTCCTGGAATTCCAGGCAGGTGTGGGCAGCTGCTCAAATGGCAGAAGTCCACAGAGTCCATTTGGGCTCTCTTTTTGTAAAAGCACCTGCTTTTGCCAAGATTGCTGCAAATTTAAAGCACTGCTCATCTAATGTAAAATAACATTATCCAAGGATCTCCATTACATTTCTTCTTTCTGGATCCAATATTCAGCATGGGTGTGTAATAACCAATAAAATGAATATCTGAAATAAAATTAAGTGATAAAATGAAGCCTTTCAGAAGTACTTCCTATACCTCAAGAAGTGATGATTTTGTTCAGTGCAAGATTTCCTTTATACTGTTTTTGTATTATCTCTATTGCTCAGTGTGCAGAGTTTCTGCATTATCATGAAGATAGATTTGGGAGCACAAAGCTTCAAAGGATTGGAAGGGAGGTCATCCATTGTGGCCCTTAGTCCAAAGGAAGGAAGGATTGTACTTTTGCCACTTTGACTCCCTGTAATGTGGATGGTCCAATCTCCCTGGTCAGTCTATTCCAGTGCTTTATGCCCAGAGAGAGGGCCCTTCCGAGTACCTTACCTAGGTCTGCCATGCAGCAATTTTCAGTTTATTACTTCTCATTATATCTTCCATGAGCAAACAGGTTATCCCTCTCATTGTGAATCAGACTTTTATGTATTGGAAGACTGTTATTATACCCTCTCCAAGTCTCTTTTAGAATAAGCAATCCCAATTTATGTCCTCTTTCCCTGTAAATCACATGTTTCTAGACATCTGATCATTCTTGGTTCTCTCCTTTGGGCTCTTTTCAACTGGTCTCTGTCTTCCTAAAAGCCTTTTCCTGCCATTCAGGAAGACTTCACTTGAGGCAGTCAGAGAATAATATTTTCCTTTAAGTACTCTCCATGGATAAGTGAATAGGCTGCTAAACTGGCTCACATAGCTGTTCTCAAATTTAAAGTATAACCTTCTTTGAATAGCAGTGGTCCAGTGGAAAAAGGAATTACACAGCTCTGAAGTGTATTCATTCACCTGCAAAATGAGCTGCCATTACAACTAGAGACTCAATCTAAAGACATTTCTGAGTGAGTCAACATGAATACACATCCACATGAAATTAAATGAGTCCACTGCATGTGTGCCACTGAACAGGCAAATAGCAGAGACAAGGTGTATCGGGGAGTTGATGCACTCACTGCTGGTGGAGCAGCTCGGGGTAGGATTGCTTTGCTGGCCATTGTGCAAATGTAAAGTACATGGCAAACACTGCCTTGAAGTCCAAACAACCTAAAGAGAAAGAGCAAGCACTGATAGGATTTCACAAATGAGAGAAACAAAACTTGGGAAAGGAACCAATTTGCTCAGGATTGTTGTGGCAAAAAAGTAATTGATACTCACTTTCCTGAGCCCACCTCTTGCCATGTCCATGGGACATTTTTCTTTGCCATAAATGAATATTTATCCAGTCCTTGGAGTTTGCATGGTACTGTCTTTATGACCCTGAAGGCACCCAAAATAGGGTTTCTTTCATAGACTCTAATGAGCACACAGGAGTCAGATTTGCCATGAAAGACAGCAATATCTATGTGTACAGTTTTCTTTTCATTTTCTCTGACTTTAGAGATACCGAGTTGTCAAAGGGAAGGCTGTGACATTACATGCAAAGATGAGATCATCTCCTTTACTGCATTCTTAGTCTACACCTGTGCCAGTAGTTTGGCATGAGATCCAATTCCTATTGATTTGAATGGATCAGCAGGCTCCCCTTGGGCTGTTGTAAAGCCCTAGGAAAGAGGGAATGAAAGTCAGAGGTTTTCATACTTTCAATATTATGAATATTCTGCTAGCAAGGATTTGAATGGCTCTTTCTCAGAGTCTCAGCTGGCTTTGTGAGGAGTTTCTTCATTCCAGTGGGCCCTTTTCCCCTCTCTTCTTCTCCATCCTACAGTCAACAGCATTGCAGATGCTAAGGATCTTCTACTTTCAGTGTTTCAGAGTTATTACAGCAATCTGTCTGGAAGCAGCCTTGCCCTGGGAAAGAGGAAGGAGCTGAGCAGCCACAAATGCTGCAGGCCAGCTCCCTTGTATGTTCTTAAAGCTTGTAGCCTCTGGCCCAGGCAGTCCAAGTCTCCAGGAGACACCCAGCTGCTGTACTACCATGCTCACTCCTAAGAAGGATAAGGAAGCCAGCTCACCATATAGCACACCAGGAATTCCTGAAGTTTGTTCTCCTGCCATGAGGTCTTCAGGGAGAATAGCTTTCCCTTTGTCTTTCTTCTCCAAAAACTGTGTCCTTCTTTTAGAAGGCATGCTTATCTGAAATGAAAGCTTCAAAATCTTTCACTGGTTGGTTGGAGTTTACCTTCCCAAGAAGTCAATCTGACAGGCACACTTCTGGGGTGTATTGGGAGCACTCAGAGTAGGGCTCTTCTCCACAAGGAAGAATGCATGACTGAATTGCAGCCAGAGAATGAGATGAGAAAACAGCCACCTGCTGCAAAGCTCCAAATCACCCAGCACGAGCCCACCCTCTCCCCCTTGTACCCCTGCCATCTCCACATCCCCCAGCCCTCACTCCTGCCCAGCTCCCAGAGTCTGCACAGCAAAAGTCAAACCCCTTGGGTTTTAGCAGTTGCAGTTTGAGAGAGGGACACGTATTTTGCAAGCTTTTCCAGGCTTGTGGTTTGCACTGTATTCCCTCTGAGCATAATTAACATAGGGAGGAAATGAATCTTGCAAAATGAGTCTTAGTGTGCTTAGCTGCTGTTCAGCTCAGTTAAAATTGCTCATGGTTTCGGGGTGTTGGGCAGCAGAAAAGATGGCATTTGGATGTGCCACATTTCCCAGTCACTTCATCCAAACAAAACACTGGTACAGAAAATGAGCCAACAAAATGTGAGAAGCCAGAAAATGCCCACTGCAATCAGATTCCATACCACGCTCTTGTTCCTCCAACCAGGAACTTTTTCTTCTTTCTTTTTCCTTCATCTTTTTTCTCTCTAGTGCCATATGTACAGCTTGAGGTTATATTGGAATATATAAATCTCATGTGAGCCACAGAGCATTAAGGCACCATTATCCTTTTAATTTAATTATCTCAGTTCCTACACTAAAACATTTAAAACTAATTGAACATCTGAGGTTTCCCTGTGAAGTTTATTTCCTAAACATTATTGAAGTACTGTTGATAAAGCCAGGAGATGCAAAGTCAGCACTTCCTAAAAAAGCCTGATTTATTAGAGTAGAAATGCTTTTTTCTATGAGTAGAATCCAAATGCCAAATAGTTCTTATCATTTTATGTTTCCATGCCATGTTTCATACTTGATTTCCAAGAACAACTACTTAACTTCCATGAAGTAGTGCCAGTTCTCCTTGTCCTTGTAGTATCACTTTAAGATGCCTGCCAGTTTGTTCTTTTTAACTATGAATTTACGTTGTCTCTTGGTATTTTCTTTGCCTTGATTTGAACTGTTTGGCTTTCCTTGTTCTTGATGTCCCAGGCTGTCTCTAACAATTCATTCATGTTGCTAATGGTTCCCAAATGTTACAAAAGGCTGTATTTCTCAGTAGAAATGTATTTTATATTCTTGGAGAAGTTCATAGCATAGAAGACTTGTGTAGCACAGAATGATCACTCTATTTCTTCCCAACATGTCAAATCAGTAGAACAGTTTCACGTGCTTATAGGCTGCTTTGCCATTCAAGACAGTTCTGGCTCTGAGTTTCCATCAATTGCAATAATGTTGGATCCAGCTGCAGAATTTGGACTAGAACTTAAGTTTGGTGTTTTCTTTTGGCAGATAATGAAGAAACAAGCTGTTTGTTTGGTTGGGGTTTTGTTTGTTTTCTTTTTCAGAATAAAGAATGGCACACATTCTACAAGCATTAAACAGCTTTGCTTTTCTATAAGGAGAAATATAGATGAAGAGAGATGGAAAGATCAGAGGTTTCCAGCTTTTGTGTGTTTTGTACAGGTAGTAGCAACCTTAAACATAATGACAACTATCAAAGCAACGAGGGAAGCTGGTTTGCTCCTGAAAATGAGGTCACTAATCTGAGTAATAACAAAGCCTCACTCCCAATTTCAATTTTCAGTTGGTGAGCTTGGATCTAAAGCTGAACTCAGACCCTTATCTGACAAAGACCTGGCTGTGTTGTTTTCTCAATACAATAAATTGAAGTAGGCATACAAAAGACAGAAGTTTTTAAGCTTCATACTGTTGTGTTACCATTACAAGTAGTTCTGTTGAAGGCACTGAAACATCAGTTCAAGGTCAGCAGGCAAGACCTGGCCTGTTAGATCACTTGGAATTTGAGCTGACCATGCCAATGGTATTTGGTAGCTGGTTTACATGTGACATCAGATTTCAAGTGAGGAAAACCAATCTAAATCAGGTAACCAGTGAAAACATTAGTCTTTCCCTTTTTTAAAATAAATTACCAGCAGTTACCATAGTAACTGCTAACAGTAGAGCATTTTGACTGTCTTTACTATGAATGGCAAAGTAAAATGTTCTCTTTCCTTGGGAGAACCAAGGAATGTTTATTCAACGCAATGGATTAGCTAATTACTGCTTGCATAGCAATTCATCTTCAAGACATAGATGGACAGGAGATGGCTCAGCTCCTTTCCTGTGGTCAGCTAAAAACTGCAAAGCCAAAGCATGATTTGTTGTCCCAGTTTGCTGGACTGCCTAGAAAGGAGAATGACACAGCAGACCTGAAGGCTGGCCTTTGAAATGTAGAGGAGGTTATGTGTAGGAAAGCCAAGCATGTCCCATTGTCAGAGCTCTCAGATAAACCATTTCCTCCAACTAATTCTTAACTGGAGAAATAGTCTCAGCCTATCCAAGTAGGATTGCCTTTTTTTTTTTTTAAAGTTGGTTGTGGCCTGATCCAGTTACATACATTTACTATCATGTGTTTCTGCACATGCAGTGGAATGCAAGTCATGATCATAGAAACAGAGAACAATTTTTGTTGGAAGAGACCTTTGGAGATCTCTGATCTGATTTCCCTCCCAAAGCAGGGCCAGCTTAAAAATTATACTACCTCACTCAGAGCCTTAATTTTCTCACTGCAAACATTTCTGCTAAATCTTTGATGAGGACTTCTGAATACACAACCAAAGCTTTCTCTGAGAGGCTGTTGCACGTTTCCAAGACGGGGACAGACTCTAGGAAGCTGAATCTAGTGCTTTATGAGGCGTTAACCCATAAAACTCACCCAGTAAGTGATCCCCTTATAAGAATTTGCAGTTACTGTTAAGATGTCCCAAAGCCAGGAAGAAAATACCAATATTGTACCAGACAGCAATCAGATCAGATCAGTACTTTAGGTCTTCTAAGATCTCTTTTGCCACAGTAACACAAGTGTCTGTTGGAATAGGTGTGCATCCCCAGGGACAGCAGTTAATGAGCAAGCTTCAATCTGGCTGTTGAGCACAGATACTGCTCATGCATTTCAAGCAGCCCCATGGGTTGCTGTGTGGTAAGAGCCATGGAGGAGACATGAGAGCACTTTGTGCGATCTCAGGAGCTGGCTACCACTTCTGGGCCCAGGGCTGGCAAACCCATCTCTGGGTCACTTCAGTGACACTTATTAACCTCTCAGGGTCTTCAGAGCTTGTGTCTTCCTTGTGTTTTTGTGATCCCAAAGTTCACTTAAGGGGAAGCTCTTTGAGAATGTGATCTGACACCACAGACTGGAGCTAACTGGGGAGTCAGACCTGGCTTCAGTTCTGTCTGGTCAGATTGCATGAAAAAAGACTTCAGAATCTTGTGAGAGCACAAGATAAAAGCTGGTGTCAAAAGAAACACTGTGTTCTCTCCTACCTTTTCTTTTGATGATGTAAGTCCTGGTGGTTTAATAGTGCTGGTAGTTAAACAGGAAAGTTTTAGCTGTAGTTAACTGTTTGCAGTGACAAATATTAATTAGTTTTACTTCAGCAACAATTCTTCAGTAATAGCTCTTCAATGGCAATTTCTATTTGACTGATTTATAAAGGATCTTTACCCTCTATTAAGAGACAAGTTAAACTTAAACTTAAATCTTATTACTCATAATTGGAGCTTGGAAAAAAATAGTATAGACTTCAGACTTTTAAATTTTAATTATGAGTACATTTAATAGTCATGAAAGTGAACAGCTAATTGCTTTGGTTTGAACTAGACACAATGCATGTTCTGTACAAGCTTCATCTTGTAGTTCAAGCATTCCACCTCAGCCATGAATCCTGTTAATCCAGTCTTGTGTGTGTTTTTTGCAACAGAACAGCCAGTTTGTCAGTGTGTTTTATGAGTTACACAAAAAAAAGAAGCAAAGCTAGCATCACCAGATTCTTTCTTTGTCCAAAAGCAGGCTTTGAGCTTACAGCTGCAGGAGGCAACTGCTCAAGTAATAGCCCATTGTTCTGCAGCAACCTTTTGCTTCTGCAGCTGAAACTTAAGAGAGGCAAAATCAAGTCCTTGTCCATAAACCTAGTGAATGTTATGTTGGTTTGGTTTTTTTTAAATTAATCCTAGTCATATTTTTAGTGTTGTACACATTTTAAAATATTTTATGTCTCTTTCTGGATCAATATTCTATCAAACATATGTCCGCTCTTCCTATGATTTTTTTTCCTGCTTTGGAGTTTGGGTGCTCTTGGATGTGATAATAACTTCCAGCTTGCAGGACTCAAAATTAATGACCAGAGTATTGAGAATTTTGCCATAGATGTTAATAATCGGGGGTTTTTTGTGCTGTTTTTGTTACTTCCATCTGTTACCACAGGAAGGATGACTTGGTAATAAACCCTGTCTATACTTTCACCACAAAACAAGAGAGAGGAAATGAGATGTCAGCAAAAATGCAAAGTGTGACACAATCATGTTTAGCAATATTCTTAGCAGTGACTTAAAGCCTCTTACAAATATGCTGTTGTTAATGCCCACATCTCAGAAGAGTTTGGGATAGTTCCAACAGGATAAGTTCATCCAGGATGCTGCTTTGGTGTCCACTGAGAACAGTCATCTCTGTTGTGTTGATTTACACTCCAATGCCACTTGAACTTCACCTTCAGGCTGAGATAGCCCTACACTGCAGGATTTTACAATACTGAGAAGCTATTGTGTGCTTTGCTTTGAAAAACTGTATCCAAATGGTGTATTTGTGCTAACAAGAGGCCCACATTTCCATCAGTTGATTCCAATTTGCAAGTCAGCCATCCCGGTGGCTCTGCTGGCACAAAGTCGAGATTCTGCTCTCAGTCTGCAAAGGTCTGGGCTTTACTCCAGTATCTAGCAAGAGAATCAATACTCTTCATGACTGCCCTCTATACATTCAGACATGGGATATCTGGGCCCCAGCAGACACTCACCCTTTCCTTTTTCCTATCTTACAAACTCAGCTGGATTCTCCAGAGCTCTGAAACCACATGCAGGTGGCTCCTAATTTTAATATCATCTCCATGATGACTATCACGATGTGTATGAGAGAGAAAATCCCACACCTCTCTGATACAATGAGCTTGGCTTCTGCTGGGTTTCTGAGCAGACATGAATGTGCAGTGCTAGACAGGAACAAGCTGAGCAGCTGCAAGACTTCAGGTGCTTTTGTGGGAAGGAATGAGAGTTGGGGAATATGGGACATGTGGGGGAATCTTACTTGTCCTCTAGTGGGGTTATAGGCTCTTTAACCATGGTGTTAGCTAGGCAGGTGCTGCCCTCAAGGCTAAAACATTCCACATTTGCAACCTCTTTCAAAACACTGCAGTAGTCTTAGACCCAATGAGAAGTAGCTTGTGGAGTGTAAAAGACAGGAGTTTCAAGACCACACTTCCAGTGTCTTCTGTCATTCCTCTCAGTACTACATAGATTCTGTGCTTGCCCCTGCATCTGCTCTCCCTTCAAGAAGGCACAGTGTGGAAAAAGTGAAGCTTCCATTTACTGGTCAGCCTAGATGTGCCATCAGGCCCATGAAATCCTTTCTGCTAAATGTGGCCTTGTAATTGTTAAGTCCTTCCTCAAAACACCCAAAGGACCACAGAGACTTTAACTGTGCAGGTTATTCTCCTGCTCATACCCCCTCCCTGGGCAGTGGCTCATAGCAGATCATAACAGGTCATTGTCAGTAGTCCAAGCTCATGTTCAGAAGAGTGAAGTTAGATCCATGGAAGTCTGACAGGTCAAGGTACCTCAGTTTATTAAGGCCTTTGGTTTATTAACCAGAGCTGCATCTCTTTGCTGTGTCATCTGGATGTGCTGCAACTTCTGAAAAGCCTTCAAAAGTAGTTTTGAAAACAGTGTGGAATAAAAAATATAAAGTCTTTCAGTGACATCTTCTAATAGCACTTAAAACTTCTATTAATATTATGAATGAATCCAGCACATAATCTGCTGCTGAATCAAAATTTCCAGCACTGTGTTCCAACTGCATTAAAAGCTATATTTCCATTAATGTAAAGAATGAATCCAGCATGTAATATATTGCTGAATCAGAATTTCTGCAACAGGTTGGTTAAGAGACTGCAATCGACTCCTATAACTCAAATATCTGGAGCCTGACCCAATGCTACAGCCACTGCAATTAAAAAGGCAGCAGTAGGTATGAAAAGTACATCTATCTGTGGAGGAAAATCTATTTCTCTAAACAGTGATGTGGACAGGAAGTGAAGAAGTTTGAAAAACTGGCTCTGAAAGTAAAACAGTCACCTCTTTGATAAAACAGGCTGCTATTGCAGTCTGTTTTCTTGGGAAGATGGAAGAGCATGTAAAAAATTTAGTATTTCTATTTAAAATTTTATTACCATCTTATTTCGCTTCTTCAAGAAAATATACAGGAGAAAGTACAATAAAAGTTTGAAAGAAATGCAAGAAGTTTGAGAGAATGTACAGTAGTATGTTCCGATTATTCAGAAATTGCCTTCAGACTCTCTCCTGTGAAACCCTGTTCTCTGAATGTTTGCATCCCTCTCTCATGTACTTTGTTATAAAAAATAACAAAATAACAAAATATAACTGAACTTGTGAGGTTTATTTCCTAATTTGAGAAGATGACTATTCTCTTCAAGGAAGGCATTCTTCCTTTGCTGACAGAAGTTACAGGTAAAGGAATCTTCAGAGATCTCAGCAGCTCTCTCCCAATCCAAGAGACATAAGAACATAAGGAGGCAGCAGCTGAGTTTGAGAGAGGCAGAGATCGGGCAGGGTTAACAGGTTCCCTGGGAGAGCAGACCCTCTCAGGCTTTCAGGACACAAAGGGTCCTGGCAGGAATTTCCCTTCCCTGAAACCAGGACCTACATCTTCAAATTCTCTTCCCATGTGCCTTGGAGGGAGAGAGAAGGACCTTGGATTTTTGGGTTTGAGCTCCTTCTTCCCCTCCCTTCCTCTCTCTCAGCAAAGTGCTGCTGGTAGTGACACATACCTGTGTTGTCCCTCCCATGAGATGGCAATAAATAATTCTATCTAAAGTTAAACCCTACAATTTCACTTCTACTTTGTTGAGACTGGATTTTACTAACAGGTTTATTGCCAAGCTTGATATCTTGGGAATTAGCATTACTCCATCTCTGTCTTTATTATCGGCCCCATTATTTTAACCTCTGTCTATAGTATTCCTCACTATCAGTTTTATCTTTTTGTTATAATTTTATATCATCTTCTACATTTTTTGCATTTCCCTTTTTATTTTTACTAATGCAAATTTATTTTGTCATTCCTTTACTATTAACAGTCTTCTTCCATCCAGAGCTTTAATTTTAGCTCGTCTTGGCTTCCTCAGGAGTGCTCAGACATCCCCAGTCAAAGGCAGCTGAGGATATGCAGTCCCTTGCAGGATCAGACCCAGACAGGAGAGGAACTTGTATGCTCTCTAGATGTATTAAACTAATTGCTTTGACTTCCACGTTCTCATTGTGGGTTCAAAGGGCAACAACCGGGCCCTGTGTGAGAATTTCAAGGGAGATGGCTGAGCCCAGGACAGCCTGGGAGCAGGTTTCAATTATTTTATTAGACAAAGGGTAAAGAGTCATGCTTGGGAGGAGACATGAGTGTTTCTTGACGTGGGATTTAGAGTGTAGCAAGGAAGACTTGAGGGCTTTTTGACCTGGTATCTTTCTCAAGCACTATCTCACTTCTTTTAAAAAGAAAAAATGGAAAAGAAGAAAGGATAGAAATGTCTCCTAGGCATTTTATAACAAATTCTGACACCAAGACGAGCTTCAGAAGCACTTGTGTAGGTACAGCGAGCAAACCCTGGGGCACACAGAAATTCGTGCTAAAATGATAAGGGGTTTTGTTCCCTGGGAACAGGTTCCCTGTCCTGATACTTCCAGCAATGAATCAGGAAGCAAACTTCCATGTTTTGGACAGGCTTATGTATTAAGAGTTATTGCCTGGAAAGGCCATTAAGAAAATAACTGTAGTAAAGCTGTGAATCAATTATGGAACAATATTTGAAATACAATTTTAGTTTATAGATGCTTTCAAGCAATAAATGTGATGAGTTAATTCTCTTATTTCTAGAGCTGCAAAGATGAGATTAGAACTTGCAGATTTCTGGCACCTTGTCCGTGCTGAGTCCACAGACAATTAAAATTCTACAGCATTTACTGTGCTAATGCATGGAACATGGTAAGTGTTTTAGTAGTACTGTTACAGATTTCTGCTTCCCCACTTGATGTAATTTAGTTTCCCATCATGAACCCCAAATAACTGCTGTGGAGGAAAAATTTACTGTGAAAGAATAATTAAAAACCCTAAACAAGGCAAAAAACCTCCACCCAACTATAATTTATGCAAATTCCAAAATATTGAGTGCAACTGGCTGTCTGTTCAGTGGCATAGACAGTGTGAGCCAGGAACAAAAGCCTTTTTCTTTTACACCTTTTAATGCTGCTTGGGTTGTCAGGAGTCATTTAAATGAAGTTGTCTGCTTAGCCTTGAAAACAAGGAGTGGAACTGTTTAATATGAAACCTGGGACTGAACTGTAAAATGTGCGAAAAATAGTACAGCAACTACTACAAAACTTCCAGTAGTTTTTATTCAAAGTTGCTTTCAGAACAAAAGCTACAAAAGAGTCATTTCAAGAAATACACCTCAACCAAGAGGAGGTACATGAAGAACCATAGAAGGGTGAGCTTAGCTTCAAACACCACTTTCATACTTTTAACAAAAAGTGGTAAGTACAATCCAGTGTATTCTCCAAACATTCACAATATGAATCAGTATGTCCATGAGTAGGTGTAAATAGGCTATGATAACAATTTAGCTCTATTCCTACCGCCTACACTGCTGCAGTATTTGAATACTACAGAATCGTTAGTGGATTTTCTCTCTCTGATGTTATTTCCCCTCCTCCTCATAAGACAGGGAAATAACCCTCCTCACAGGTAAGTGGGTGTTAAGCCTGACAGAGAAAATGGGGTTGTTTTTTGGAATGGAGGATGTGTGTCCTGGGGGCAACCACACTGGTGTGGTTTGCTCATCACCAGTCCCTGCATGGCTGACTACACAGCCTGCATAGGGCCACACAGAAAGTTCATCCAGAAACTGAATTTTCTGAGCCAGTGCTGAAGTTCTTGTGCAGAACTGATTTTCTGAATAATCTGATTCTTTCTAACAGAATGAATTCCTTTGCCTAGTCCTATGAAGAGCAATGGTAGGGTTTGGTCTGGTCTCCATGCAATAAATATGTGGTCCTGAAAGGCATTCTTTTATGGGCATTAGGAAAATTAGAGCCTTGAAAAATCCAGGAGAGTTTCTTTTGAGGCCTTCCCCTGGAAAGACTTATGGTTACTGTCTCTGTGTTCCTTACAGCATTAAACACTGAACTTTACTGTGTGAATTTTCCTTGGGAAACCTTCATATTATGAAAACAGTGAGGACATGATAGTTCCTCCTGTGCCATAAAACATTAACCTTCAGCTATTTTTCCACTGCTATGCCTGTTAAAATTGGATACACTAATTCTTTCACCATATAGTGCAATTTTGTGTCTCGTAAGTGTTAGAGTGACTCAGAATCCATGGACCACTACACATTAAGGTTTGATTTTCCTTCTTTTATTTTTCATGTTATACTTTAAAAAAAAAAAGTGTTCTTGCAGCTTGATCAAAACAGAGAAAACAAAAATGTTTCATTCAAAAAACACTGGAATGGGATGTTTGCGCAATGCCAAGAGTGCAATCCCTTCCCCCTTTTGTTTGGTTGCCTAAGTAAACTTGAGCCAAACTGATGAAGTTTGGTGAAGGGCATTTGGTGTGTGGGAATTGCATCTTCTGACAGCAAATGGTTCCAACAACAATTCAAGCTGCATTTTCCAGCAGGTTTTCTGTGTGCAGCCTCCACCTCAGGACTCCTGCAAGGTGGTGGCATTGAGAAGCTTTCAAGTATTCTCTAGTCCTTTTTCAAATCAACTTTTCAGGTGCCCTCATTCTATGCAGCCTCCAGACAGCTGATGAGTGATCATAGCATTAGGGTCTGCCTAACCCATAGAAGAGGGAACATGGGGATACAGAAGTGCACTCCTGAGCCAGACCAA
The DNA here is from genome assembly GCF_047495875.1 of Pithys albifrons albifrons. Classification (NCBI taxonomy): domain Eukaryota; kingdom Metazoa; phylum Chordata; class Aves; order Passeriformes; family Thamnophilidae; genus Pithys; species Pithys albifrons. The sequence continues at coordinate 26,177,350 of NC_092465.1, read as the reverse complement.
TGGTCTGTCATGCCATGTTCTCTCTCCAGCGATGACAAGTAAAAGCAATTGTATAGGGAGACCACACAGGCTTGGCTGTAGTCTGCAGTCTATACCCCTTGTACTCCTGAATGTCGAAATCCTCCTGTGGCAGCAAACAACAGAAATTCCCTATGTGTTTCAAAAAGAAGCACTCACTTTTCTGTTCTAACCCATTCTCACACTGGTTTCATCATGCACTCCTGTTTCTCAAATTACAGGACTTGGTATAAACAGTTCTGCCTTTACCTGAGGAAGTGCAGTGTGCAGACAGTGGAGGGGGAGGAGGAGAGAGGAGGAAAGAGCATTACATGGGTTTCTTACAATTCCCTGATCACGGAATTGTGTAAAAATATGTCCATTAGTAGATTAACTAAAGCTCTAGAAGAAGCCACCAAATTAGTGGCTTAAATGTGGGCTTACCCTGCCTACATAAAAACATGTGGGCTCTCTGCCTTGTACAGAAAGCTTGTCCAGTACTTAGCCTACATTTTCCTTTCTTGAAAATTATTTTTATATTTGTAAGCATAAACTCATAGACCACACTAAGTAATTGCTTTCCTTTCTTGATTTTCATTTTCTCCACGTATTTATCTTGTCTCACCCATGGCTGTCACTGTGTCAGGTTATGCAGTACAAGGGATTTTTATAGCTTGTTCTCTATTCACTACATTCTCTCCATCCTATGGCAATTTTACTTGTGTTTTTACTTCATTCTGATTTCCCTGAATAGGATTTGTCTGTTGGCTGTCTTGTGGATGTTTTATTTCAAGAGGCATTTGATGTCTGCTATTTCTCAGCTCTCTGACTGGTTTCTCTTAAGGTCCATGAAGGTTTCTAATTCCAGAGACGCCCATATTTTTTGTAGCCTCACTGCTTGAAGTGGAGGCCAAGAGACAAAATAGAGAAATAAAATCAAATATATGCCTGTGAACTACCATCTTCTATTAGTGGCTTTATGCAACTGTCTTCTATTAGAGGCTTCATGCTGCTGTTACCAGAGACGTTTTTGAATCAAAACCTTGGAATTAAAACTGTGGAGCCCCGGGGGGAAGGGAGTTGCTTTGGATGTGAAATGTTAAGCCTGTGTCCCTCTGGCTGCTCTCCCGCCGCTTCCTTTGAGGCGCGTTGCGTTGAGGAGGAAATGGCTCCAAGGATGCAGCGTTGGTGCCCTCCTGTGGGGGGAAAAGGGATGGGAGCTGAGGGAAGGAATTGGGACCTAGCAGCGGGACAACGTCTGAAGCAGATCAGAACGGATTTTTTGGGCAAGAGGTGGAAATGGGGAGCTCACTCGGCTATGCAAAAATGCTCATTTCAAGGATTTATAGACGGGCACCAATGAGATTTCAGCAGGTTGCTTGCGGCAATCTCCGAGGACTGCCAGCCTCACAGCTGGTGTGTGGGGGTGGCACTGTGGGCACAGCCAAGAGGTGCTGGCGTCGGTGCCACCACAGGCAGCGTGCTGTGCCCTGCAGAGCGACAAACCCACCCCAGAGGGGGCAGCTGCCTCAGCAGGGCCTTGCCTGGGTCCTTGGGCACGGCCATGAGCTGGGGACAGCTCAGCTCACACGTGCTCCAGGTTTACAAAGGAGGTTCAGCGTTCCCTGGCCCTAATTTCTTTGGATTCCATTGCGTGGCACTGAGAGCTTGCACCTCATCAGCTCACATGGGTCACTCTGAAAGGGGACTACAGACGTCTTTGTTTTATCTATGTAATCCTTGTTCACAGCATCTTATACCTGCATCTCTGTGTTCCGGCTTTTCAAGACCTCTTTTGAGTACAGAAAACAGAGTCCACATAATGTAACAGAATGCATAGTTCTCCTGCATTTCAGCTCAGTGTGTTTCCCATTCTTTTGTCCATAAGCTAAAAGCCCTTGGGGTTTTTGTTGTTGAAGGGTTTGTATGCGATATTTTTATGAAATCATGAGCACAGACTGTTGTAGCAAATGAAAACATCTAGGTTCTTCACCTGAGGTGCCAAGGTCAGTCTCCTAGCAAGTAATCTGAGACATCTTTGGCTTCTTTCTGCAGTTCATAGTTCTGGTTTTAGCTGTTTGAAGAAAATGCCCACAGATGGTGAACAATTTCTTGATGCAAGAGTTTGTCTGTGATAAATAGATGTTCAGAAAAAAGTAGTTGCATCTTTCTTTAAGCACAAGAAAGAAGTCTATGAGCCAGCAGAATCCAGCATTAAAAGACTTTAATGGAATACAGAGTGGCTTGATTAAATCAACATGAAGTAACAAACAAGTAGTAAACTTAAATCCCTTCTCACAGGCTTGATGGTTATAAGATTTCACTGGAAGCTTTTTTCTGGCTGCAAGGTTTCTTGAAGATTTCAAACCCATGGTTTAGTTAATTTGCATGTGATAACTATACTTCTTTAGGCAGATCCCAGACTCCCTATTTCAAGTTCAGTTAACTGAGGGGACTATATTTTCAAGGGGAGTCCTCAAACCTACTGCAGTCTTAGCTAGATCTCAAGGTTCCTTGTGATTGTTCATAAGCAGTAGCTGTGCTGTCTGACCAATCACTGGGGTAGCGGCAAGGAAATTAGTATTATAGTTTTAAACCAGCTATGAGTTATAGCTGAAACTATTTAAAGTAGAAGATGGGGGAAAGTATTGTCTGTCATTCAAGTAAATAGAGGATGTCACTTCAACAGAAAGGTAGAGAGAAAGATTTCTTCATGCAGGTGGCATGGAACATGATGTATGACATTTCAATAACCACTTGCTACATTTTTCTTAACCCTTCGGTAAAGACATGGTGTGTTTAAAATGGGAACCTCCACCAGGCAATCAAAGACTCCCACTATGAAATGGAAGAAAATGGGGAAGAAGGAAAGCAAACTGTCATGCTACTGTCAAATCTTCCAACCATGTCTTTGATCTTGAAGGGGTTGTTTTGGTTTTTTTGCTTGTTTTTTTTTTGTTTGTTTGTTTGTTTGTTTTACTTTCAGTAGCACTGATTCTACAGCAAAAATAGAGCAGCAAACCCGGCTTGCCCTTTCCATCTCTGCTCTTTTCTATGGGATGAGTTCTGCCACAAACTTTCTTACAAGGCAGGTCACCTTTTCGGCATCCAGTTTTTTCAAGCCATCTGCATCTCATTATCAATTAGATACAGTCCTTCCTCAAAGCATTTCACTACAAGTGTCAAAGTCTTGTAGCATCTTTATCTGCAGAGTGATGCGTGTCAAATCTGCCTTATCACAATCTGCCACCAGGGTTTTTACATGTGTAACTTTCATTATAGTTGACAAGAGTGATATATGCAAATCTACCACACAGCAAGTAAAAAAACCTGTCTGTTTTAAATAATCTGACTTGTGGAAATACCCTCTGTACACAACAGTGAAACTAATGCAAGATTGAAAGAAACAATATCTATTAAGAGTCAAATGCACTATGCCAAAATGAAGACTACCAAGTCTGCTTTAAAATAATTAGTTAGATCTGTCTCTGCTCCTTCTTGAGGCAAATAAGAGAATATTCTATGATTTCAGGGTTGAGATTATTAGATGGGCAAGCCAACATCTACAATGGGCAGTAGCAGCTACATTGTGTCACTTGAGATATTATAGATTAAAACATGAAAAAGACAATTGGAGAAAATCAGGGAAGGACCTAGTGAAAATGTGTAAAGGTGAAATTTTGTACAGGACCCCAGAGGTAGTGAGCTTGATCCACCTTGTCACCAAACCTCCACTCAGAATCAACATGCCATGCTGTACTCTGGCCACAGGAGTGTTTTACTGGCAAATAAAGGAAATGTATGTAACAAGGTGCAAGGTATGTTGTTCATATACATTAAAGACAGTGAAACTACCACATCAGCTGCTGACTAAAAGCTTCCAAATTTGTTGTTGGCTTAGACTGAAATGAAGTCAGTCTGGTGCCATGTATGTGGGAGTGCACAAGGCGCAGTTTGAGTTTACAGGATATGAAGGAGTGAGCAGTTGGTTATCAGCAAACAGAATTAGAACAGGAGCTCTAATCTATTATAACTATAAACTGTTTGGCTCTTTTCTAGGACTTCTTAGACATGAATTTGCTTTCTGGGTTCAGTTCCCACAAACTTACTGTTTCTCTCAGTCAGGCTTCAGAGCCAAATTCTGATCTTCATTTATTCCTCTGTAAATTTGGAATAATTCATTTGTGGCTGTTGTTCCAAGCTTCCTAAATGAGTTCAAAAGGGCATGCAGTTTGCCTCATTTCTTCATCTGTAAAAAGAGGAAGGATTCTCCTCACAACTTACATGTTGCTTGTTTGTAGCAGAAACAGAAACATACTGTGTGCATGTCGGTGAAATCTTAGCTGGTGTCTGTACCTGCTGATACAACACAAGCAATGGATCACTACTCCCAAAAGATTTGAGCAAGTTCAAGGTGCAGTCCCAAATTCCAAACACTGTGACAGCAAGAGAGCCATGTGCAGTTACTCAGAAAAGAGACTGACCAGAACGATTTACCCACAAAAATAAGGATTTGAGATTTTAACTCTGAAAGCAATCAACTAGCAAAACAAACTTTCAAAAGAAGGAGTGGGATTTCACTGTTCCTTTCTGGTTTGAAGTCAGGCTGCAGATGTATTTCTGGATGTTATATTTTAATCAAACACAACTTTCTGTCTTCCATACAGTGACAGGCTAGAGAAATTCTATATTCCATCCATTTAAAGAAACTGAATTAAATAAGATGGTGTATTAAACCTTTCAAGTCACTCAGAACTAAACAGGGCAGACAAAACTTAATAGAGACTAAGAATGAAGAACATACAAGGCACATTCATACACGAACCTGCAAAAGACCGAGCACTAATTTGCTGCAGACCAACAGCAACATGTTATTGTGTCATTTCCGACAGACTCAATTTCAATAATAAAAGCAAAGAGAGACCACATTTGCACAAAGTAATGCAATAACCTTCTCAGTGTCTCAGTGCTCCCAGCTCTCTCTAAAAACATAACAAAGTGATTTGCAAAGACACCTTTCATTAAGAGTTCAGACTACAAACAATTTGGTGATTAACATGTACGTTTTTCCTAAAATGAGAGCTGTTTGAAAGCAAGTAACATGAATTCAACAGCACATCTGAATAGATCATAAATCTATGCAATATTTTAATGTTTAATTTTCAAATTTACCAGGGGAAAAAAAATAACCTAAAAGTACTATCTAAATCATCTTTGATGTTTAGCCATATTTGTTACGGCTCATATTTGTTGAACATATATGAGCAAATTTTGGAATCATGTGCCTGAAATGGATGTTTTAATCTTGAAAGTCCTGTTATCTAAAAGTGACTACATTTCAAAACCAAAACTGGGACACTTTTGCACTGACGCGTTTTAGGATTGTGAAATGTTTCTGTGAAAGAGAGAGATACTTCTTGTAAAAAATTAGTATTTTGCACACACTGAAAACATTAGATGTGGCAGTGATGTACACCTTTTCTTCTGAATAAGTATTTCTGATAGTTAAATGTCTGACTGGCAGTTTTCTCTTAGCATTGGAAACCCCCACTAACATTTAGTCTCTGAAAAAAAAAGAACAACTTAATGAGGACTGGGCTCATCTGTTTTTTCTCTTGCCTCCCAATACTGACCATCTCACCAGAAACCCACTCCATAGGTTGGTTTATCTTGTTATGAGGAGAGAACATTGTGTCTTGGGCAAACATGATGTAGCCGTTTATTTTGAAAAAGTTTGACTTGAGAAGATGAGGTGTAAAAGATTTTCTTGCCCCATGAGACAACATCACACAGAAACTGGGCTTGCACCAACATAAAAATTCAGAGCCCATATGTATTTTAATAAGGAACTCACATATGTTGAATTGCACCATAATTGGTACAAGTAAGAGTGGTACTATTAATTTGGGCAACATGGTCTCAGTTTTATGCTATCAGAATCTGGCCTGTAAAGTAGTTTTTTATGGAGAAAGTCAGAAGGAAAGATACAGAGAGAAAGGGGTTATAATGTATTCTTTGTGCATTTAAGAGTTCTTTGTTTAAAGTAATGTTTCCTGTGTTGTTCCTGTGGAAGACTATAATGAGTTGGCTGATTTTGTCAAGATCTTTACTTGTGAACAGAAAATTATAAAATATGCTATTTAAAAATAGTTCAGCATTGCAAAATTCAAGTTGATTAATTTCTTCTCAAACAGTAATGCATGTGGTCTGTTATGAGTGGCTCTGTGCCCAGATGATTTGTGCTCATGGATAGTGTTTATTTTTGGTGTTAGCCAGGTGATGATTCTTCATACAAGGACCTCGTGAGCAGCAGAAAATGACAGAGCTTTTAGGAAAACACCTTTGGTTTAGTACTCTCCATAAAATGCTTAGAAGAAGCTGAGATGGGACGTCAGAAAATAGTAGGTCAAAGAGAGATTTCTCTCTTTCTGGAACAAGATTTTTAGGATTGCTGAGAGCTGTTGGGATGAAAGCAGATTCTAGGTAGCTGGAATTAGGACTGGGGTATGCAGCTAGTGGATAAGTGGTAGGATAAGAACTTTATTTCTCTTATTTTCCTTTTAAGGAAAAGTCTTTTCAAGGACCAACTGCACTGTCTCACAGTCCCCTTGGAGGCAGAGGGTTTTGGGGAGTGGGCATTACTTTGTAGATCTTTGGTTGAAAGCAATAGGATACAGAAGGTTTGCTCCATGAGCTGACTTCAATCTATGGGGCTGGGCACAGAGGGGAACACGAAATCCTTAACAAGCCCTGCATGAAGAACCCATCAAGTACATCAGGCTGAGAGATGCTGTTTTGTGTGTGTTCTGAGTTGTGTATCAAGTCTCGTTCTGGGTGCTTTGATAGTGATATTTAAGAAGCTGTATCTGCAGTTTTTACATAGTGATAAGTCTTAAATTGTAAAATGGTAAAGTTGGCAAAAAGTGAAAGAGAAATCTTTCTGAGAGAGAATATTGGCAGCTGCTAACATGAGCTCTGCAAAATAAATTATCTGTATCAGGATGTCCTAGTGAGCATTACATTTCAGCACAAAACTCCTTGGGGCCCAGTTATGCTTCTAGAACTGAATTCTGGCATAGTGAAAAATATACAGAAAAAGCACAGCAAAGTACCTTTTGTGAGTTACTTGTACTTCAGTACTTTAGTTCTTGCAGACAGCTGTTACGTAGCAGCGTTTCAGGTTGCTATAAAGTACCATTCTGCCCGGGGGTGACTGCAACCAGATTGCCCATTTCTGTGGAACTGCAGGTGTGTTTGTCATGTTGTTACTTCCTACCTGCAGGTAGAAGAAGATGCTGTAGGAAAACAGAATCAAAAGAACAGTTAGTACTGACAGGCTGGGAAAGTTGGAAGAAGAGAAGGCTGCATGGAGACCCCATAGCACCTTCCAGAATCTGAAGGGGGCCTGCAGGGAAGCTGGAGAGGGACTCTTCATCGGGAACTGCAGTGATAGGACAAGCAGTAATGGGTTCAAACTGAAAGAGGGGAAATGTAGCTTTGATATGAGGAAGAAATTCTTTACTGTGAGGGTGGTGAGACACTGGAATGGGTTGCCCACAGAAGCTGTGGATGCCACATCCTTGGCAATGTTCAAGGCCAGGCTGGATGGGGCTTTGAGCAACCTGGTCTAGCAAAAGGTGTCCCTGCCCATGGCAGCGGGGCTGGAACTAAATAATCTATAAGGTCCCTTTCAACTCTATGATTCTATGACCCAAGAGCAGAATGAGAGGGAGTGGGGGGGTTTATGGTGTGGACTTTAGTGCAGGGAATGTGTTACAAAATCTGGATGTTGTATTTTGCAAATAGGCCAGTCAGGGAAATACCTTTGTACTAAATTAACATGGCAAGGAAGTGATGAGAAAAAACTCCCCAGCCAGTCCTGCTAATAAGTCTTATCTTTGATCTTAAAGGGCTTAAAGCAGATTACTTTCCATGGCTGTGTAAACCATTTGTGCTTGTAAATCAAAAGTGTGTGCTCCACATCCTGTTACCTTCAGATCTGCCTCAATAGCCACAGGCTGTGCAAGGCCAAAAGACATGCCTCTATCCTAAATGGAAAAAACCCCTGAAGGTCCCTTTGATCTAAATTGAATCTCATTCAAAATCTGTATAAAGCCTTATGTCTGTGGCACATAACACGCTTCGTGGCCTTATTCCATTGCATTCACACCAATGTCCTGTGGTTTCCTTGTCATTTTTCGCAATCAAGTCACGTGAAATATATTGTTGCCTACCTTGTAGTGATAATCTTGATACCACATTTTCCTGTTGCAAAAACATTTTTTTTCAGGGTGATTTCATCTAAAAGTTTGAACCCAGCAGAAAGGAAACAAAATGCGAGGGTTTTTAAAGATTGTACTACATCACACTGAGAGTTTGTTCTAACTGCTGCATCCTAAATTTGTGTTGGGATCAAAGTGGGCTAAGGGAATGATGTAAGGAACTAGACCGTATCTTCTTATGACTGACACCATCAATATCCCAGAGATATGGGTTACTTTGATTTTAATTAGAGTTGTAAATTTATGCCCCTTGTGCTTCCACTTGAGAAAATTTTGAGTCATTTCATGATGAGTGGGTGTCACACAGACTACTGTATTAGACTGGGGTTTAGACTTGAACCCAGATTCCCTGTCTCCATGTCCATTTTCACTCTGCCCTTCTCCTTGCATAGGCAGAGGGCTGGCAGCTGGCACACTGTGCTCTATGGGGTGGGCAATGCAAAAGTAACTGACTGAAACTCTTTTGTTCAAGAACCAGAGGCCATTTTGGGGCACAGTGGCAGCAAAGCCACAGTCAGGCATTTGCCTGCTGTCAGTTTGCCTGTCCCCAGTATGGAAAGGTCTCCTAACCCCTGACCATGGTCACTGCACCATTCTTCGCTTCTCCCAGTTAGAAATTGTGACAGGTTGCCACAGCTAAAAGACAACTGTCCTATGATGACAGGATGAGTTAAAACAGAAGCAGTTCTATCATGCAACTCTTTTGATGAGTTTCAGGTATTCACTGGAGTCACTGATGTCACTGAAATAGTGACTCAGTTTATGTGATTCTTGAGTCACCTGAGCTGAAACTGGTAATATGTGTGCCAGTAAATCATGTTTCAAGTTTAATTTTCAGTGATCTGAGCCCATTGCCACCTGCACCCCTCACCCTCCCCCACCCCCCTACCTTAAACTAGACTGAAAGCGTCACCTGATAAAATCAAATTATGAGCCTTCCTGAGAAGATAGTCTTGACCAAGACTTCTCCAGGTCTCACTTCATATAAAGACTTAAATAAATAAATAAAAATCCAAGGCAGCATATCCACTACAGGAGCTTTTCCTATTTCAGCTTTCTGGGTTGAAAGCAAGATCCAGATCCTGCCCCTATACTTCCCACTCATTTGAAAGCAGAAGCCATGTCCTGACAATGAGCAAAACAGCTTTCTAGTACCTGGGGGAATGGGGCAAGCTGTGTCTTACACCATCTTGCTCCCTGGTGTGTCATACTGGGTGCCAGGTACAGTCCTGCTCCGTAGGCAGAGCACAGCTGCAGCTCTGGGTGGTCACTCTGGGTGGGCTCCAGGGAGGTCACACTGTGTGCTTGTCTGAGCCTGGCGCTGCGGTGGCCTGGGAGCCTGGCCACCAGCTCACCTGGCTCTTCCCTTGATCACACTGGAAGCTGAGGTTTATGAGTTCTAAACAGCATGTGGTAGGCATCCCTCAGTGACCTAAACTCCAAGTGCATGTGTGAGAGGAGCAATTAATTACCATTGAAAGTAGCCATGGGGAGACACAGAGTTGCACTAAATCTCTGACAGCTGTGAGTAGGGGTATGTTCTAGGTCTGCTCTGCTCTTAAGTGAACCCCTTCAGATACGAGCACTGAAACCAGTCTGTAATCTTGAAATCCTTTGCCTCTGTTATGGGCTCTATTTTCTTTTCCTGCTTTAAAGCTACCAGATCTTAAACCTTCTTTTAAAGTCTTTCCCTATGGAAGGAGAAACAAAAAGAAAGGGAAAATGGAAAAGAAAATAAGAAGGGAAGGACCTTCCTTTACCAAAGGAAGTTCTGTGAATGTGCTAGAATTCAAAAGAACCTTGAAAAAGGTTATTAACAGATATAAACCAGTGACATTTTCAAAGCAGGTGTAGTTACTAGAGTGCTGAGAACAAGGTGCCAAATAAAAGATTACCAAGGAGAGCACTGGCTTTTTACTTTCAAGAATTAAAAAAGTCAACTACAAACAAGGACAGGGTTTACATGGTTGAAACTGCTACAGTTGTAAAGAGTAAAGGAAGTAGAGAAGAGGAACCTGATCTGGGTTAGGCCATTGTGAGACAGGTTAGTTTTACCTCACTGATGATGTGTTGTTGCAATAGTGAATACAGTGAAGCTGGCAAGCAAGTCATTAGCAAGAGAAGTAGCTGGGGTGACACACTAAATTCAGCAGCTGGGTGGAAGTCTTGGAAGTGTGTGAAGATGTTTGGACAGGGATGCTTTCAGGAGACAATGTAAGCAATGAGAGCTGTTACCCTGCTTTGTGCAGCAAAGCCTGTGCTGGAGTTTGCCCATAAATCATGAGTTCAGGTTTTACAATCCTATCAGTTAAATCCTTCAATCTTTCACATTCTTGGGAAGAGGATTTAGTGGAAATACACTATCCCTACAGCTGGAACAACATCTCTGAAGGAACTGCTTTTCAGATCTCCTGAGGGAGGCAAAAAATGGGCATAATTTATGCTGCACTGCTATTATTCATCCCTTCAGGAATTATTGTTCCACATGAGCAAAGGTAGGACAAGTAAGCTGAGTTGCCTGAGGTACTGCTGAGCAGTGAACAGATGGTTGGAAAGAAAATCTATAACAGTGCTTAGTTTTTTCCAGGGATGGTAAACTAGCCCTTATTTAAAGTAATTCTGCTGAGCTGCTGCTCATTAATTTCTCTTCACCACAGAGACTCACAAAACATTTCTCTGGTGTGTATACAGGGATGTTGTAGCACACGTGGCATGGAGGGGACTTTCAATTCGTGAGTTGTGCTGTTTATCTCTTCAAGGAAAGAACAAATAGTGTTTGTTGCTAACACAGGACAACTTGCATTATGTTCCTGTGAGTTATGTTGACACTAATCAGCGCAAAGGAGGCCATCGTAACATTCCCTCTTGGTAAAGTTATGGTCAAGCTAAACCCTAAGTCATCAGAAGGCCTTTGGATTTTGAATAAGAATAGTTACTCATGCAGTTAAATTTAAATTTATGATTCTTCCATATGGCAGAACTATAGCATGACATGTCCTTCAGTGGGTTCCTGATGCACTGTGGTAAGTGTGATGTGTGTAGGGCACACACCTGACAGCCTGGCTCACAAAACTGTGCCCTTTCTGAGACAGAGTCTAGAGACTGACAAGCCTGGTGTAATGGTAGGACATTATGAACAAGGCAGGCAGTTAAATGCCACCCTGACACCTGATCCTGTCAGATCTTGGAAGCCAAGCAGGGTCAGGCCCAGTTAGTGTTTGGATGGGAGACCTCTTGGGAATACCAAGGGCTGTAGGTTCTAGTCCTGAGGACTTCACTGTCACTGTCCAAGCTCACTCGGCCATGGCAGATGGACCTGAGGAGTTAAATGGTGGGGCCAGTTCTGTGCATGCTGTGCCTCACCTAAAACATCCACTGCACAGGCTGGAAAGCCACACCCACGTGGGGAGAGCCCCTTCCCAAATATTCATTTACAAAGCCTGGCCATGATGATGATGATGATGAACAAGGTGGATTCTGCCCTCTCAGGGAAGTGTTTGTCTCTGATGTACAGTAAAAAAAGGAATGCCACAAGAAGAATTAATTTTCATATGTAAGTTTTCATTACATATACATGTCCTCCCAAAGCCTTTAAAGCGAGGTCAGGACATGAGGCCCACCATTTGTGAGAAAGAGGTAGCTGAGAAAAAAGGATAAGAAACTTTCCCATAGGGAACAGAGACTTAGATTAAGTGTGACTCTCATTCTTTGTGGTTCTGACATGTGTGTTGAAGCCTGAGCTACAACTGTTTGAAGTCTTACTTAACAGGATGAGTAGAGAAAAAAGCTTCTATGTAAAGGCTCCTCCTGTGTTGCTTATCACCAACTTTCTAATGCTACAATTTACATTGATTAAATGCCTTTACAATATGACCTGTCTTCCAACAAGGGATGTTCCAACCAGTATTCATGGATTAAAGCAGGGAATCTGAGGGCAGAAATTTATTTTGCAAGGACGCAGAGTGACCAACACTGTTATAGGTCCAGCTGAGGAGTTTTGAAGAATGTTATAGGTACAAACAAAGCATAGGAGAAGTTGGCTGCTCAGGAATATAGACACTGCTCAGTTCACTTGCATTTTATGAAGATACTTCAATATGAAAAAGACATTTTCAGATGTGTTTCCCTGAAATTAGATTTACTCATTCCAGAGCCTTCCATTCCAAAAGCATGTTTATGTTTACAAATCTTACTAACTAGCACTTCAGCCTGCGATGGAAAATATTTGCTGAGTCCATCCAGCACTTCCAGAACACCCAAGGCAGTGATCTTTGGAGTTAGCAGAATAATTTTTAACAGTTTGACTGTTGCTCAGTGGACTTGACCAGTATCCTGTGCTTAAATAGTTGTACTCCTGTCTGGTTGAACTTAATACACCATTTCTTTTTCAAGGGTTGTATACTGTGTGGGAAATCTTGAGATCTTTCTGTCTAAGATGGAGTTTTTTCACAATAAGAAAGAGGAAGTTCCTTTCTTCAAAATTAAACATTTTTAGCTATCCTGTAATCTTAGCTCTGATTCCCCAGGAGAGCCATTTCCTCTCTGTTTTTTGACACCTTTTTTGTGTATGTGCTGGAGGGGAAATGAAAATTTGCTACCTACTCTGCAAAATGACATGAGGGAGAAAAGCCTTCTTAGAATACATGTTTTAACTTTTGCAAGTCCAGATTAAGCTGAGAGACTCAAAATTATGATGATTGATGCAAAGATACCCAGGAAGGAAGGTTGGTAAAATCATAACAGTTTTTTTGGTCAGGTTTGGGTTTGTAGTAAAACACTTGCACTGATTGGTTCCCCCAAAAATAATATCCCTAGAGGCCAGAGGCCAGAGTAGTTGAGCTTTCTTTAAAAAGGCCACAGACTCCCTGCCAATTTCTAGCATTCACAAATGGTCCACACAGTGTGTTTTAAGGATGCAGAGAAACATAGAAATAATATGTGCCTTTCTAAGAAGAAAATCTTATGTTGGTCTCATTAGGGACTATCACTCTGTTTTGCAGTAGCAGGTCACAAAATGTGGGGGGAAAGTCGGTTAAATTCCAAGGCCAGAAGTTTCCCAATAGCAACTGCATCGCCTTCTAGCAGCAAAGGCCTCTCTTTAACTCTCCTTCCAAGCATGACAATTTTCAGGGTTCCCTTTCACTGAGATATACAACAGCCACTATGTTGATAGGGTTGGATATGTTGCCTATCTGTGATAGCTGCCTGGGGGAAGCTGCAGTGCCATGTTTCAAGTCTTTCAAAATGTAAATCTGTCCCTAGCTATGCAGAGACATAGCAAGGCCATCTATTGGTAGGGCTCTGAATGCTGTTTCCCTATCCTGAGCTTTTTACCCTCCTCTGTAAGAAAGGTTTTCTTCATTACTCTTTGCTGTTGAGGAATCAGGCTCTCCTCAAAATAAAAACAACATCCTGGCAGCAATTAAGAACCCTGTTTTAACCTCGTTGTTCTGACACCATCCTGCTCCTCCCCAGACATGGCTATGCTATTCCTCCCTTGGTGAACGACCAAGGTAATGAAGTTTTTCCATAATGGCAACCCCCCCTGTATCAATATGCTTTAGAGACTTCAAATCCCACAGCCTAGGAGGGGGGCTGCCAGTGTTCACAGATGAAGAATTGGATCTATGAACAAGAGGCCCAGAGGCTTTATACACACCACATCACTCTCCCCCGATCTGACTGCTCAACTCTACATGGTCTTTCCCTTCATGAAACTGAAATAACCCCTGTAACTCCAGTAACTGTCAGAATAGGGCACGATATATCTCACCAACTTTGTGCCTATAAATCTTTTATCAAAAGCTGGAAGACACTGATCATCCTCGAATTAGTAATATCCTTCCCATTCTGGAATTATTGTTAAAATAATAACACCGTGTCCGCCTGTCTTGTCATAGACTTAGAATTTTAAATAATGTAATTTTCTGACATTTCCAGGTCTTTTATTTGGACCATAAAGCAGAAATAATTGTTTATATGCCATCCAGAATGGACTGATGATAGTAAAGTGTATATATATATATATGTATATTTATATGTGTATGTGTGTGTATGTGTATATGTATGCATATGTATGTATGTATATATGTATATGTTATATATGTATGTATATATGTACATATGTGTATATATAAAAATTACATAATAGAGAGTATTTATTTATATATAACATATATAACGTAAAATACAGATTATAATTATTTTCTTATCATCTGTAACTCTGGTACACGAGTGGCATTTATATTGAAGTTTTCAACCAACACTCAACCCAGTTTTCAGAAGCCAAAACCACGTATGCATTTTAGCAGTTCCTAGAACAACAATGCCGTGTACAACTAGGACATCTCAGAGGCCACACTGGGCTGTCTGCATCCTTTTGACTCAGACAGAGACAAGGACATAGCAGCAATCATGGCTGTGGCTCCACAGTATCTGGTGTTTGTCACCAGTTTTTCTCACCGAGAAAATCTTTCCCAATGAGTAACATACTAAAGACCCACATGTACCAGGATGAAAACACTCTTGGAGTACATGAGAGTGCCATGCAGTAGAAAACAAACAAACAAACAAACATGATCTTTATTTCACTGGGAGAAACTATCCCAATATTGACCTGCACAGGATTTTGAAATTACATGATTTTACTGTGCATTGACTTTTTTACCAGATTATCCCAATTCCTCATTTTGATCATTCTTATAATTGTACACTATCACTTCTCCAGATGACATAAGAGACATGGACATGGTTGCAAATCATGGATTATTGACTGTGCTACCCTTCTCTTTTTATGGGTGATAATATTCCAGGGCACAGAGCTGGTAATGCCTTGCCTCCCACTTCACACTGCTCAGATTGTTTCCACAGAGACACTGGGTCCTGCATGGGGACCCCTGCCCTGCCCTGTCCTGGGGGACACAGAAGGGCACCCCTGCCCTGAGGGACTCCTTGCTTTCACTGTCACACCCATGGTGGGGATCCACAGGTAGAAACCCCATACTTCAGGATGCAGGGAAACAACTAGAATAGAAAAACCCATCAGTATACTCCTGAATATAATTATGGGAGACCCAAATATATTTTGGGCCCCAGTATATATTATGGTGCTCTGAACCCACTTGTCGTTGCTGGGGAAGGATCTATACCATAGGGTTACTGATCTTAGGAATAATTTCTTATGATGGGCACCTTCCCATGACAGCTATGCTTCCACTGCTACAGTGATCAGACATATCCCAGGAGTCAGGGAACAAAGTTATATTGTTACTTCAGCTCATTTTGATACTAGGATTAGGGGTGTCCATGAACTAGAAGAGGAAAAGAGTGGCAGGCCCACAGAGCACAGCGTTACTAGGCCAACCTTGTTCCTCTGCTAGCTGTGCTGCATCAGCCATATGTAGGAGCCTGATTCCTGCTTTGCCTTCTCTTTACTCCAGTTTCAGGTGTCACCAGGGGTCACTGAAGTCCTCAATTGTGCAGCCTCAGTTCTTGCTAAGGAATTAATTCCCATCAGAATGAATCCTTTCTCTGAGGTTCCAGTATTGAGAGAGGAGTACTGAGCTGTGAAACTGGAGAGAGGAGTTTATGGTGGCCTGTTTGGGATCTTTTGAGTTCCATGGGCTTGCTTACAGTCTCTGCTGATGTGATTGAGTTCTGTACAGTACCCAAATTGTTTGTGCCTGACGTAAGTGGGCTCCAGTTGCCCAGACACACCCATCAGAGTTTGGGCTTTGTGGTAATCAGGCTCTGCCACACAGTTGCTTGTGGTCAAAAGGCGAAGGTCAAGATGAAAGCTGGATGTTGGTGCCCTATCAGCTCACACACAGTGAGAGCACACAAGCTGTGGCTTCACAGGACACACAGAGGCAGTGGCTGAGGTGACACTACCACAGCTGCCCAATTACAGCTGGGTGAGCTGGGAGCAGGAAGAGTTTGGAAGATGTGTATAGGTGGGGAAGATTTTTATGATTTTATTCTATTTGCACTGTGTGTACCAGAAGGCCTGAAAGGAGTCAGGGCCTTGCTACACTTGCACAGCATAACACTTTCTCACTCAACTGAGGAACCTCCACATTAAAGGCAGAACACAAGCCTGAAGGAACAGGAGGGGAAGAGTGAGATAGAATATTAGAGAGATCAAAATGATTTTTGAGAAATATAATTTAGCTCCTTCAATTTTTCTTTAGAAGTGAGGATACACAAGTATTTGTTTGGCAACATGGCAGGCTTATAAAAAAGTGTGTATCAATTCCATGTTCCTCAGAAACACTTCTGCATATTTGATAGATTGAGTCATTTGATCATCAAAGTTGTAATGTGCTTAGATAAGATATAACTTTCAAAAAGAGATTTAGTTTGTAGGCGTTTTGGTTCCTGGAAGCTGCGTGGATAACAATTCACTGAAATATTGCTAATTTTATCATGGTAATATTGAAATTAATATTCCCAAAATACAACCAATCTTGATAAAAGATTCTGACTGTTGCTTCCCTGAAGATGATGATTTTGATCCCAGGCCATCCTGAGAAGCTGTCTGGGTTTGTAGAGAAGGCAGACTGTGGGTAGCATCTTATGCTTTGAATACAGTCAGGGAGAGTTCCATCTTCTCGCAGATCCACTTACTCCGTGCCGTTGGGGCTGTGCATGTGTGGTTTGGCTACGAGAACATTTCACTTATTTCATGTCACTGGTAGCCCCACAGAGCAGTGGCACACTGAGAAAGGCTTTTTTGGTTGGCCTCACCAGGTGAACTTCCAAACAAGGTCTTGATTCTCCACATGTGAACTCACATTTATGTTATTTTCATTTGCTGTTATTTACAAGCACTATTACCTGTGAGGTGTTTTGCAGTGCTGTATAAATATCCTAAGCATTGCTCTGCATGTGTTCAGTGGACTACCCTGGAGTTACCCACAGGTGCAGTGTCATCAGAATTGTGCTCTAGGCCCAGATGATGTGTACAAAATCAGAGACCAGCTGCTTTTCATGCTTTTTGCCTTGGTTTTCAACCTTTTTTGATGAAGCAGAGGGAAGTATATGTTAGAAGTCTGTGTTGGGAAAGGGCCTGGCATCTGAGATGGTTTTCTGCAACTTCCAACACCCTGGGAATTTTTCAAAGTTCACAACACTCAGTTCAGACTCAGGCTATTTTCTGTGCTGAAGTCCCTTGCCAGTAGTCTGAGAAATCTGTGAAAATCCGTGGTCCTGACAAAGCTTGAAGAGTCAGAGAAAAATTGTGAAGATAGTTCTGATTGTCCAACCCTTATACAGGACCCCAGAGAGCTACCTGGAAGGGAAGCTCCCAGGTACCTCTGGGGACAGTAGGGGAGATCCTTCAGTGAGAGTTTTACTTTAGCAGTGCTGCAACAAGCATGAAAAGTGGTTAGCAGTGAACAACCAGAAACCAGAGAAAAACAGCCTGACCATTTTATTTGAGTTCATCTTACATAAGTTGCCTCTGCAAATAAAGGGATTGAATTGGTCTCAAATCTTTAAGCAAACCTACTGAAAACCACAGAGCTTTACCAAATATTTGACTACAATGCAAGCACGTACTGAAAGTACCGTGAAATTTGCATTATTTTGATGTCAAATCAAAAGTAGCCAGATGTGGCAAAAGTATTCACAGATTTACTGTATTTTAAGAAAATGTGACCTAAATCTCATCCTTGGTTAAGAAAGTACAGATCATTTGACTTTTGCACAGTTTGGAGTTTCATTAAAGTTTGTTCGTATAGTGTATGTGTGAAATAAACTGGCTTTGCAAAGCATTACTTGAATGCAATACTTATCCACAGGAACAAGTTTGAACTCTCTTCGAATCAGTTTGGCATCTCAGCATTTTCTTTTCCCTTCCTCCCTCCAAGGGACCCAGTTAAGTTGACAGACATTGATCAAATCTTCCCTGAAATGCAAAGGGTAGCCCTCATCTGCCTTGTAGAGCAGGGCTCATGTCTCCCACCCTGCTTCCTGTATGAGCAGAGCTACATGGAAAGCCCTTTCTGCTCTTCCCTTTCTCCAGTACTGCTCAGAACCATGAGCAGAGGCAGCTGCAGGTGAGGAAATTAAGCATTTGGATCACAAGGTCTCAGCTGGGAATTCTGTAACCCAAAGGATTGAGGTAGTAGAAGGGGGAGGATGGGAAGAGAACACTACCCTTCTTCCTTCTGCACATGCTTGAAACCTCAAAGCTCTTACTGCTAGCCAGACTCCACTGATTCCAGTGTCTTTCCTGCTTCCCTCACTGCACTAAAAGCTTGCTGCCAACCTGGCTTTTGCCTGTGTGTTTGAGGGGCAGTAACTGGGGGTAGCTCTAAACACGCTCAGCAAGTTCCTTACAGAAGTATTAGTCTGTGACACAGAAGACACAGGAAACACTGCTGATGAGTGAGATACCAGACACTGGTGTATAAAATGGTTGCAAAAAAACCCTCCTGAAGTTCTAAACTTTCCTAGGTGTTAATTTGCCCTTGGCAGATGTGGGTCACCATCTGTCTGCAGGCACGAGTCCAGCCAGCACCCAGCTGTAAAATGCCTAATTAGGTGATTTGTAATTGTGTCAGTAACATGTGGCTCACCCATTGTGGAGTATTTTAACGAGCATACTCTGGGTTATCAAACAGCCCCTCCAAGGAGGGGTGATTGAAACGTCCTGAAACAGGCTGGAGGTTCACTGGGGAGAGGGAGAGTGTAGGAGAGAGAAATCTCTGCAGTCCATGAGTCACTGGCAGACCCCTGAAGACGCCAAACCCTAGTTCTGTTTAAAAATCTGTTTTGGTACTTTATCCCTAAATTTCTCTCACAAAGTTCATTAGCAGTCCCTGGGATGGTACTGTGAGGCTGCACCCAGTGGGCTGCAGGAACCTGCTCCACCCCTTCTTCATGACTGTGACCCTCTGCAGTGAAGACGCTGATGAAGTGCTCCCCCCAGGCCAGTGGGATGCGACGCCACAGCACTTTAGTCAGCTCTGGCATCCTCTGCCCTACACAAACAGCTACACATCAGGTTGAAGAAGGCTGAATGTCTCAGTTTCTCAACTCTTTGTTAGGTCTCAGGTCACACAGGACGTAAACAGCTTACTGAAGAACGAACCATTCTCTAGGTACATGTCCTAACCACTTTCAAAAAATCTCTTTCTGACCTTAAATCCATTTATCCTGTGACAATACTTGTGAATTCAGCTGCTGGGGTAGGACTTCAGGGACCTACTCTGTGTAGGCAAAGGAATCGCACTTTTCTGCTAGTAGATTCTTGGGGCAAGATCTCTGAACCCCTCAAGGTGCCACAGGCCCAAGCAGTCCTTTCTGCTCAGTCACATTTAAATGTCTGAAAATTGCCCTTGCTCCAGACTCAGATTTTTTATCTGCGTTTGCCAGCACTATGCAAAGCAGAGAAAGTACACCTTAAAAATTACTCAGAAGGGATTCCATGGCCATGGGGTGGGATGCTCTGGTGAGCCATCAGAGTGATCTGACTGAACACCTGCACTTAAAAACCCCACCACATAAGTGTTATTCTGCTGGCTTAGCTGCAGCAATGTTTATCTGCATATTTATCTTCTGTGGAAGGAGAGCTGTGATCTGTGTGCTGGGGGTATTTGGGTTCACCTGGAGATTTCTGTTTGAATTAATAGTTGTGCATAGTGACAGAAATTTTCTTAAAACATTTAGAGGCTTCTTTTCTCACCAAATAAAACATGTTTTCATCATCTTGAGTGAAGAGGATATTTCTTTTATTCAAATTTTCAGTGGAAATTATGAATCATGAGTCACTGTTCAACATGGGTGGCTGTTTTCTTTAGTATGTCTATATTTTCCAGTGAAGAGCATACATCTAAACAAAGAGATTACCAACCAACCCACTTAGCAGGAAGGAAAGACAGGGTCTGTTTCATCTGGGTTGGATACCTGATGCAGATGAAGTTTCCTTTAGCTTTTGAAGCTGGTGATGGTGGGGTAGGAAGTGCTTCATAGCCCTTTGCATTGGCTACATGAAAAAGGAACAAGAAATGCAGAAAAGATGCTCAGCAGCATCTCTTGTAGTCCCTCAGTGTGGCTCCTTGGCCAGGCCAGGCTGCTGCAGATACAGAGGGTGCCTCTGGCTGACAGCACAGCCCAGTCAGGGTTGAGCAGCTCCTTCACAGACAGAGAAGCCATGGGTAGTAGCTGATGTTTGGAAGGGCAGTGTCTCCATCAGACCCTTATAAAGGATGAAGTCCAAGGCCAGGGAGTGTTCTGCTGAATAAATATATTGTGCTTGAAAGAGGTCCTTATTCACTGGCTGCATGTTTTAGTCAGTCCATTGAGTGAAAAACATGGCATTTTGGGGAAGTAAAGATATCTATTTGCCCTGGAAGTATGCCTTAAGAATTGCTTCTTTTAGTCTGTTATAGTCCTTAGAATTTACTGACTGGTTCAAGTTTTGTCGGACAACTTGGTGGATGCCAGGTATTTTTCTGGAAGCTACATGTCCTCACAGGCAATGTTTGCCAGCTTTTACTGCAAATGGGGACTGTGCCGTGGTCATGAGGTTTTGCAACTCTCCAAATCCTAAATCCTTTACTTTAGTTTATCTTCCTTGCACTCCTGGAACCCACACATCCCTCTAACACCGCCATGGACATGTCTATGATTTCTCTTTCGTAACCACTGTATCTCCAAGCAGGGGCTTCTGCCATGCCCCTCCCCTGAGCCTCCCCTTTCTGCACAGGTGAGCCACTATAAAGTCCTGCTGCCAAGAGCCAACGTCCCAGAGAGCTTCCCTGCTGCAGGAAGGGCAGTCCTGGCTGGGCCTCTGAAGCACAGGCATTATGAGGAGCCAGGGCATGAGATGGATTTGCATGGAGCTGTGATTGTGACTGAACAGCACAGACACAGAGAGGAATAGGGATGGAAATGCAAGCACTGGTCTGGCCTTCAAGGATGTTGGTAGCTAGAGCTGCCAGGTATGGCTCAGTTTCCCGTGAGCAGCAGCACTAAGCTCTGATTCCCTTGAGATTCTGCTGTCTCTTTGTCTTGTGGTCATGGTCCTGCCCAGCTGGGTGGGAGCCACAGCCCGGTCTGGTCAGTAGGAGGATCTACAGGTAGGAGGATCAATAGGCACTTCTGCTGGCACTCAGCCAGATGCTTAATACAACATCTGTTTTTTCAGTCAGGCCCAGAGAGCCTTAATGAGCAAATCCTTTCAAATCCTTTTCTTTCGTTTCTTTTTTCTTTTCTTTCTTTTCTTTTCTTTTCTTTTCTTTTCTTTTCTTTTCTTTTCTTTTCTTTTCTTTTCTTTTCTTTTCTTTTCTTTTCTTTTCTTTTCTTTTCTTTTCTTTTTCTTCTCTTTTCTTTCTTTCTCTTCTTTTTTTTTTTTTTTTGTTGAGGGGAAGTGGGTCATAGTGATGGTTGGATTCGTTTGGTGGTTGTTTTGGAGGGAAAGTGTTTATTTTTCAAAGGGAAAATTATTTGACCCAATAGATAAAAACAAGCAGTTTCCATCTTGCGGAGGAGGAAAGTAGCCCAGCAAAAGACTGAGAACCCCAGATTTGAACTTCCTCCTCCAAAATTTGGCTTCAGGTGCCTGAAAATCCTATGCAGTGTCCTCATGCTCCATATGTTGTGTTCAAACTGCCACCTTTGGAAGGCAATATTCTCCCTCCTGTTCTCATCAGGTGGTGCTAACAAAATTTCCACTTTTCCCAGTGTTTCAGAGATTTTTTCAGAATAATCCTAGGACGGCAAATGAGCCTTTCTTACCTTCAGGGGAAAAGGGAATAGCCCCTTGCAAGTCTCTGCACAATCCAGACATTAAATCCTGGCCTCAATTCTGGGAGATGGCAACACACTATTATAAACTGCAGTGAAACTTGCTGCTGCAGTGCATTGGGACAGAGGATAAAATATCACTGGTGATGGATTTGCCAACAGTGTACTAAAAACTGGGAGGAGTGTTGCAGGATTTAATACGTGGAAGACGTTCGATATTTCAAAGCTGTTAGTGTTTGCAGTTTTTAAAAATGATTATGCTTGATGTGGGCAGCAGCTAAATCTTTCTTGTTGATAATCAGAGCTGATTTATCTCTTTTTAAACATTGATCTCGAGCCATACAAGATCTTTTTACCCCCAGGAGGAATGAAATAACTCAGGCATACTCATTTAGATGAAATTCACCTCCTGACCTCTTCTTCATATCTCCAGTTCATACCTGTCCAGTTATTTTTTCCAGAAAAGCCATTTAATCCTTCCTATTTCTCGCTCTGCTCCAAGCAACCCCACACACTGAATTGTGAACTCATAGAACATAAATACAAATCTCAGACTTTCATCTATCAAGGAAATGGGGAATTTCTGTGACAGTGGGTAGACTGCTATAGCAATGATGGACTGGACAACTTGGGGGACTTAGGTATATGGAGTGTCTCATTGCAGTTAAAGTCAAACCAAAGGCAGAGGCCTAGATCCACCTCCCCATTAAACCTTGTATGGGCAGAAGTCCCTACTAACTGTATGGATTTATTTTTAACTAAAGAATTTTAATTACCTGTCTTTTTGTTGTTGTTTTATTATTGCTGTGTTCTTCTGCATGGAAGCTTAGAGGTTCAAATACATAGGGGAATTCCCACACTATAGAACACTTTATCAATAATGGTGTATGATATCAACAGTACTGATCCTCATTTTGAATGATTTGCCTCACTCAAGTCTGGGAGTCTCTTTTCCCCAGCCTTAAACAAACTTCTTAAGGTCTGTAAGAAATATGGTAGAGTTTTAGAACTATTTGAACTTTGAAGTTGGTGGAATACCTGTCCTAAGGAAAAACAGCCCTCTTAGTGTCATTTCATTCCCCATACTATATATTAGGTGTGAAATTGCAATCTTGAAGCTAATCATTGAACTTCAAGAGCATTCAGATTTGGGTTCATAATTCAGGCTGGGGAGATAAACTTGCAAAATACATATCAAGATTTGGATTTCAAACCATCTCAAGATATGCAGGTGTTCAAATTATGATGTACTTATCATTTATCCTTTCATGCATTTTGGAGTAGCTGAGGTTGTCATCCTGTTCATCTTTCACCTGTTCACTCTCTCTGTTTAGGAAGATTAATTTTTCTCAAGTTGTAATTTCTTTAATTTCAAGTCTTAACCTTCAAGCTTACGAGTAGTGCTTTGCCATACATACCTATTTGGTTGACTTACTGGCTTCATATGCTCCATACTGGTACAGACTGGGAAGACCCAAAGAGCATTACTGAGTGTAAATACATGGGGATTTATCATACCAGTGATAAATCAGAGAGGATGAAAAGATCTTACTGACACTGAGTCTTATATCAGATAATATATGACAGAAACTGCTTTTACATGACCACTATTGTTAGGGATTCAGCTCCTGGAAAAGCCCTAGCCAAAATATTTTTTTCAGTAATAATGAAACAATAGAAGACAAAGATGGAGAGGGAGAGGTTGTAGAACCCTCTTCATGGACTCTCGAACAATTGTAAAATTTCTGTGACCACCCTAAACCATCAGGTAACAAACAGAGAAAACATAGGTTGAGGTTGTTATTAGTAGTTTATTTTACCCTCAGACCTCTGACCTCTGATTTCCTGACTGTTATTTGAATGATTCTCAAACTTCTACTTGTTTTGAAAGTGGATTTTGTAGAGGAGTTGGCTGAAATAGTCCAATTTGGTTTTAGGTTTTTTTCCTGCTAAAATTGTCTTTTCCCAAAACTGGGAGTTTCCAAAGAGTTTTTACTTTTTGAATTGCTGACCTGTTAGAAATTGGCCCTTTTTGTTTGCTTGTTTTATTTTAATCCTTTCTAACAGTCTAACTCAGTTCATGTTATTTTTTCATGGTTTTTTTCTTTTATTTTTCGCATTTTGTCATCCTTTATCTTCTTCCAGCTCCATTTGATTTGGAGGTATTGGAGAATGGGAGAAAGAAATTGAAAAATGTCCCAAAATAATCCTGATCATTTTAAGTATCCTGCATAAGGGATTAAAGTAAAGGAACAATATGAAAAAGGCTTTCTTATGAAAATAAAATGAAATAAACAGATCCAAACAATGTCACTACCTCACTGCATAGAAACAGGTCCAAATTTTTTGTTTTCATTTTTTTAATAGTTTTTTTTCCTGCTTCCCACTGACACTGTGCAGGAATAAATTGCTCTGTTTTCTCTTCCCATTTTACTGTGGATTTTATAGATCTTAATTCTTTCACATGACATGTATGCATGCATGAACTTTCTTATGGACACATATGGCATAATAAAAATGTTTTATTAAGAATAAAAATATCTTTTCCCAAAAAGAAAGCAGTAATGGAACCTGAGACTTCCAAAAGCATTGTTATAACAAATATGAATCATTTATATCTCCAGTGCAGAACATATGTTTTTCAACTGTCTTCTTCAGACTTTCATCATTTGTCCTTTATCCACAGCATGTCAAGGCAAACCCCAAGTTTTTCTTTCTTTCAGAAACTCTCTATTTCTTGAATTTCCTCCTCAGGCTGGTGAAGGGTTCCAGGGGGTAGGATTGTCTTCTGTTACATAGGATCTTGAATCCAGTGTTTCTCATAGGTAGTAGAGGTGAGCTGTTTTCACCAATAGTTTTCAAAGGCAATAATTTCACCAATACTTTTTAAAAACTGAGAGATTGGTGTATTTGTGGTTTACAGGGAAGAGCTTTGTTTGCTGCAGAGGTGAGGTAATTTGGCAAAGGTTGTGTGGCAGAACAAAGGGAGAGAATGCCGCGTTACCCAGCACAGCGGGGTGCCCTCTCCATCCCTGACAAGGAGCTGGGGATCTCGGCAGGGTACGGGCTGCGTAATTGGCAGTCTGTACCCCATTCCATGCTTTACTCATTTCCCTTTCCTTAATGTCACAGTCAGCAATTTGCACCTTCTCTCCACAACACTTCGGTATATTCAGGTGTTCGTTGAGGAAAACCCTGTTCTTGAAATACCGGCTTATTTCCTCCTCACCCCCGTTTTCCCTACCAAATTTGCAAACAGCCTTCTCTGTGCCATATAAGCAGGCTGTGTATCTTTCTTAATAGTGTCCTCTGACCAATATTTGGTTTAAAGTATTATAGAGAGGGTCAGAATCAACGTACCACTCGACTTCCAGCAGCCAAACGGTGTCTGGCATGATAGGCAGGTTGGATTCCCATTTGGTCATTTCTGGTCAGAGTTTTGACAGATTTCACAAGGAGCATGAAGGGTTGATCGTTTCGCTCATACTGAAGCCCATATGGACTCTGTTGTATCTGTGCTGCAAGACATGTGACAAGGAGAGGTTGTGCCTCCTAGTTCAGGATCTGATCCTGCAGATTTGAGCTCAGCTAAAGAGCAATTGCAGTCTTGCAATATATTCCTCTGCTAGTAAAAGCATTCTGAATTTAATTAAATAAGGGGACCCCCAGGGTGTGAATGGCAAAGATGTATTGATAGCACAAATACAAAAAAGGCAGATGCAAATACCCGAGGTACTGTGTCACAGGGAAGTCTCTGCTGGACGCTGCTGGACTCTCTCAGGTTTTGTTCCCCTGCTAAACTAGCCCAAACAAAAGGGCATGTGCAATACATTGACAGTATGGCTGGGCCACAAGGATTGGCATTAGAGGTAGTCTTTTTTTTTGGTCACCTGTGTGAAGTTTATCATGAAGGAGACTAGAAAAGGAAAGTTCTCTCTGTAGCAGCGCTACAGCAATCTACTCTCAAGCAAACTCACTTTCTATATTTTCTTCAACTAAAAGCCGACATCTTTAGCACGTTGTTAGCACTTCATGTCCAAGTCAGTGGGTTGGGCAGGGTGCCAGTTAACAAACAAGGCTAGAGCAAAACTCAGCTCAGAGCAGGACTGAAGTGGGGGTCTCATGACTGAGCACAGGACCATCATGAGAGCTCAGGAAGGCTGGGAAAGGTGAGGAAATGCTGATTTCCCATTGTCCGGATTCAAGTAGCTGGAAAACTGCTTCCGAAATTTCCACGACACAAGCAACCTACACCTAGAATAGAAATGGGGAATCAGTTACTTGCAACATCCATAGGTCTGAATCAGTCCAAATTCTGCTTCTGTTCTCTATCCAAAACTGCTTCTGGCTACTAGGCAAGGGCTTGAGTAGCTTGGAAGTTCCTCATTCTCTACGGAATATTTGCCTTTAGCCAGTAACACTCAGTAAAACCAGCAAATCACTTCCCCAGGAAGATTTTGGGTACCACACATCATCTGAAAAACTGAATGGAGCAGTTTCTCATCTCTTCCCATGCATGAGATGGCACAGATGTGAAGCTGTTGCATTTCTAGGAACGAGCCCACCATTATGATTCAAAAGGTTTCCAGAGATTTTGCTTTTAATTTCATCTTCCTACAACTTGGCAGCATGAACTCCATTAACAAGCTATTGTAACAATCCCACCCAGACACCCACCCACGCACCCACCCAGAATCAGTGGCACAGACAGCAAGCAGTTCTTTCCCTCCCAGAGAAAGCCTTGCAACAGACACAAGCAGAGATACAAGTACAACTAGGCATAACACAACCTCAGATTCTTGGTTTCTTAGCTGCATTCACTGCTGCCATGGGCATGTATTCACTGTTGTACTCATGGGAGCTAGAGTCGTACCTCTGATTCTGCCAACAGAGGAAAAATGCCATTAATTAATTTGCGGTCACTAACCTCTGCCACTCCTGCCTCTATTCCTTAAGGAGGGCAGTTACTCTGGCTGTTTTCAGTGGGAATATTAAAGTCAGAATAGACAGGCACTCACATAGAAAACTTGCAATAAAACAAACTGAAAATAAAAACACACATTGAAAAAAAAAAAGCTAAAAATAGCTAATGTCCATGGTCTTTCTTCCTTCCAAATGGTTCTTTGTTTAAGTGGGTTTGCACCAGAACAGTGCTGGAATTGCTCCACTGATGATTTGTTTCCCCTTCCTGAAGAAAACAATCAGGTGAAATGCTTACCGAAGTAATTTTGCTGACCTGTGCAGCATTTCTTCCCTTTCCTTTGGTTCGCAGACTTTAAATCAATAAACAATTCTGTCTTCAAAAAATTAAATCTGAGCTGCTGCCATCGATGATTGAATTCCAGTGGTAAATTAACAACTCAGTCTTTTTGTCAAAAAACACATCATGTGCAGAATGAGTATGTGCCTGTCCCACTCTCTAAATCTCATTAAATCAAGTCCCCCATCCATGACCCTTGGAAGAGGGGCTCTGCATAATCTCCTATATTTGCTTACCTTGTTCCTTAAGCAACAGGCTACCACAGAGCAGACACAGAAAATCAGAGCAAACATGATCAGGCCAATAATTATCCATGACTCCTGTCCCAGTGAAAAGCAGTCTTCCTTATCTGGAGATGGGGAGGCAAAAAAAAAGTCATTACTGACAATTTGCATTTTTGCCTCCTACAGATAACTTCAAATTCTTTTCCTTCTTCTCTTCATATTAAGAAATTAGCAAAAGTGAGGTCTGTAGAAGGATTTTCCTGAGGTGAAGCACCATGTTGGAAAAGTGTATTCATCAGGAAGCAGAATACTGCAGTTTTCCAGGAGCGGTGATGCTGTTGGTACACAGGACTCAAAGCACAGACTGAAAAGAAACCAAGCCAGGCTTGAGAGCAAGATGGTATTTCAGATCTGAGCAAGGCTTAACTTGGCATTCAGTGAGAACCCCAGGTGATTTAATGGGCAGCCTGATTAGAAGAAGGGTAGACTTTAGCAGTCATGTTTGGATAGGAAGGCAAACTGAGATACACAAGATTACCCTTGCCAAGATCTGGGAGAAAATACGATAGGGCATGAAACATTTGGGAAGAACTATGAGCATCTGGCTATCCATGGAAATGGAAATGGACACTGTCACAGCTTGATTCTGAAAAGCTTGTTTAAATTCAGAGAGGGATGAGAAGTATTTTGACCCAACCACATAATTGTAGCGTTAGCATTTCAGCTTCCATCTTTGTTCATTCTCAACATTCAGCAACTTGACAAATGGACAAGAGAAATTTCTGCTGCAGGTAAAGGTGGGACTGCAATACTCCAGAAGCTGTTGGGTGTCACCAACGGCATGCAAAGCTCAGCATGGCCTGCAAAACCTGCCCAAGAAGATGAGTGAGTATGGAGAAGGCATGCTGAGCAGTCTGCCAACACAGCTCCGCT
Source organism: Pithys albifrons albifrons (assembly GCF_047495875.1). NCBI lineage: Eukaryota > Metazoa > Chordata > Aves > Passeriformes > Thamnophilidae > Pithys > Pithys albifrons. The sequence goes on along the minus strand of NC_092465.1, from coordinate 26,148,902 downwards.
GCTACCACCCCCTGCTAAGCAGTTTTAAGCGGTGCAAACCCTAGTTCCATTTTTCACTGCAGTATAGCTATGCCTGATGTCTACTGAAGTGAGGGGAGAGAAGAGAAGCAAACTTACCTTGGATGTATAAATAGGTTTCTGTCAGCCGGCAGTCTATATAAGGAGGGGGTAAGAATATCTCCAGACAGTAGGTATAAATGTCAATATGCTTTCTTTCCAGATTTTTAAGAATGAAAGTGGTGCTGCTGTTTGAATTCTTTATCTCACAGTAGGTGACATTACTCTTGGGGATAGCGTTCGTCTCACTCAAAAAGAATGTACAGATTTCCTTCTTTTCTTTCCCTTTGAAGAGGGTCATGCTGAACTCGCTCACATTTTTGGGGTTGGGGAATGTGAACTTGAAGGCTCCATTTTCAAATTCCACCATCACCTGGGGGTCAGAGATATGAGGCTGATCTGAAGACATGAAAACAATAAGTATAGTCACTCAGAGAGCAATGAAAAGAAGTCCTAAAGTGTTAAGAAACTCATTTAAACAAAGCAAGTGAGCCTTGCGATTGAAACTTGAGGCAGGTAGGTACTCAGAATGGTCTGGTGTAGAAAGCTGGCCTCACAATGAGATACCATTACCATGAAAGACATTATTGATAAAAAAAATAAGACCTGGCTTGTTATCTGCTATAAGGCTGGAGAAGTCACTGTTGGCATTAGATCATGGTACTTGTTACTGAAGTTACTAAATGATAAAGTTACTAAATGATAAAGTTACTAATGTTACTTACAATATCAGTTACTAGATGTTGTTTAAAGGCTCCCTTGGACCAAACACTATATAGACATATAATCCCTGCCTCAAACTGCCCTATTCATAGATAAGACAAGGTGAGACAAAGATGATGATTAATTATCTCTATTTATGGTTCATAGTCTGTACCCTAATGATCATGGAATTATAGAGTTGTGTAGGTTGGAAAAGACCCCTAAGATCATCAAGTGCAACCATTACCCAGCACTGCCAACTCCCCCACTAAACCATGTCCCTCAGAGCCACATCTAAGTTTTTTTTAAATCCCTTCAGGGATGGTGACTCCACCACTCTCCTGAGCAGCCTGTTCCAATGATTATCTGCTCTTTCAGTGAAGAAACTTTTCCTAATATCCAAGCTAAAACTCTTCTGGTGCAACTTGAAGCTGTTCCCTCTTGTCCTGTCATTTGTTGCTTGGTAGAAGAGACTGAACTCCATTTTTTTACAACCTCCTTTCAAGTAGTTGTAGAAAGTGATAAGCTTTCCCCTGAGCCTCCTCTCCTACAAAATAAAAACCACCAGCTCCCTCAGCCACTCCTTTTGCCAGCTCCATTGCCCTTCTCCCGACAAGTTACAGCATCTCAACAGGCTTCTTGTGGTGAGGGGCCCAAAACTGGACACAGCACTCCAGGTGTGGCATCCTCAGTGCTGAGGGCAGGGGGACAATCACTTCCCTCATCCTGCTGGCCATGCTATTACTGGTACAAGCCAGGATGTCACTGACCCTCTTGGCCACCTGGGCACACTGCAGGCTCATGGTCAGATGTTGCTGACCAGCACACCTGGGTTCTTTTCCACTGGGCTCCTTTCCAGCCCCTCTGCACCCAGGCCTGTAGCACCACATGGGATTGTTGTGACCCAAGAGCAGAACCCAGCACTTGGCCTTGCTGAGCCTCACACAGCTGGCCTCAACCCACTAAAGCAGCCTGTCCAGAGCCTCTGGAGAGCCTTCCTACCCTCCCACCTAACACTTCTAACTAACTTGCTGTTGTCTCCAAACTTATTGAGGATGCACTTAATCCCCTTGCCTGGGTCACTGATAAAGAACAGAACTGGCCCCAAAAATGAGTCCTGGGGAACCCCACCTGTGCCTGGCTGCCAGCTGGGTTTTACTCTGCCACTCTCTGGGCTCAGCCATCCAGACAGTTTGATGACATAGCTGAATATTTAAAATGGGATGTGAACCCAAAACTTCTACATAACTGCCTTAACCATGAGACGCAGCTTTTCTTTCTAGAGTAGATCGTGGTTTGAAGCATGTCATAGAAGTTCAACCCAATTACTTAGATGGCTATAGCACCTTTACCACTAACATAATGGGAGGAGTAGAAGACAAAGGTCCCTGTGTGACAGGGCATGCACATACATGCAATCCAGAAATCACATCTGACCTTCCCAGAAACTGTCTGAAAATCTCTCAGACATTGTGCAAATCTTATTTTGCAAATTTCTTGGAGAAGCAAAAGAAAGTAAACTGACCAAGGACCCCCATGCTACCTCACATTTGACCCTGTAAAGTCAGCAACCAATAGCATGGGAAACTCTCTCAGATAAAAGTATGTGAAACTGTGCTATAAGAAAAAAAGACAGTTTTTTTTCTTCAAGGGCAGTATTTTCTGATCTCAAAAGTCATTTAAAACCAAATTAGGCAATTGTGTCTTACCTATATTTTGGCACGGTTTTGATGAGCAGCTCTCAACTCCTGAAAAATACAAAATTGTTTCCTGTTTAAAATTCAAGAAGAGAGATGCAAGAACAAGGGCTGAGCCATGCAATGTTAAGATGCCAAAGCTATTTTTTTAAATTTATGTCATTAGGCTACTGATTCTTTCTGTGCTACACAATAAATTTATATGATGTAAAAAAAGAATGAAATTTAAAAATCAAAGTAGAAAGAAAATGCTTAAGACTTTATATTGATTGTACATATAGCATTTACAAATTCTTAAAACACCTCCACAAAGTAATAGGTGTACTTCATAAACAGAAGCTGAGACAAAAGTAAAATTTTTCCCAAAATACTGAGGAAATCTGCCCCAGGTAAAAAAAAAAAAAAAAAAAAGCATACTTTTGATTTCTCATGAAACCTGAGTCTACAATGAGCCAGCATTTTGCTTTGTTTTCAGAGCAAAGTGCTCATTTCCACCAGTGTGTGTTCTGCTTCCCCCACTGCTCAACACAGCATCAGAGTATCGTATGGCACATCCGGAGTGAAGATTTAGGTGATACTCCAATGCAAACAGCAAGAAAACACTCAAGCAACACATACAGTTTTGTTCCTTTTTCAATTGCAACTGTTTTCCTCATTGTTTGTATAGGTCCTTCATTACAGGAAACAGCCACGTTTTTAATGTGTTCTGGATTTGTTTTTCAATCCCCTGCCTCCATCACCACCCACTATGGCAATACTTTGAAATAGTTTGTATGTCAGTACTGCTGACATAGCACAGCCTGATAGTGTTTCATTTGGAATTTTTCTTCTCTAGTACCCTAAAATTCAATGTAAAGACAAGTATACAGACAACAGGAAAAAACAGGTGTCTGTTTTTCCTGTTTTCTGGTAGCCTGAGTAAGTTCTTCAGAGGCTGCTTAGATTGAAATATACTCTACATCAGAATTTTATGATGCTAAGGAATTACAGGGCAAACACTTAAAGCCTTTGATCATATTCTTTTTGTTATTGTGGTAGTCTAAATCCAAAGAGTGTGTCCCCAGCTGTGCCAGGTATTGCACTGATTACACAGTAAAAATAATCTTTTTCCCGAGACACCTGTTATCTTGGACATCTGGCCCACACATGCATAGGAACAGAAGATTATTTTCTTTTGGGTACCTTTGTATGATCTCAACTCTTTCTGGAGAAAGGCAATCTTTTATTGTCCATGTTTTTTCCTTCTTTGAATCCTTGCTCCCCAATTACTCCCATTGGCAAGGGCATTGCAATGAATGGTACTAGTTGGAAATGTTTTTAGTGTGACACATGAGTTAATGGACTTCTGGAAGACTCTGCAATGCTCAGTTGGAAAGCAATAGAAACTGTTACCCCTTTTTTATCGATTTACCATCTGACTAGCTATCACATTCTTCCTGGTTTACTGTGCACAGTCAGCACCCTCATCTAATTCAGCGACAGTTCTAATGTCTGTACTTCTCTCAGGGCTATTACTTAAGTGTATGATAACAGACAAGGTATTTGGCATCTTGTACCACTGGTGTGAAGATAAGGCAGACAAAACACACAACTCCCCAACCCACAGTCAAATAGAGCTCTAGAAAAAATGAAGGCACAGTCACAGAAAGTGTAAGCTCTTAAAATGTTATTTAGTGTGAAAAGCTGAAAGCAAAGGTCAAATAAAGAAACAGTTCTTGATGACTTGTATGTTGCATGATGAAAAAAAAACAAAACAGCTGCTATGAGAACAGCATTTGAAATAAAGGTCTTTTAAAATGCTCTGTAGTTTGGTAACATATACCTTTAAAATTAGGCCAAAGAGGAGAGAAATTTATTAGGGAAGGGAAATAAAAAACAAATGTGTTGGTACAGCAGAAATTAGAGAGCATGATGAATGCATAAGCTAATCTGACACTTTTGAGAAGCACCCACCTGTAGCTGAGACCTCAACAGTTGTCACTGACATTTGAGAGGGGAAGCAGATGCTGACTCTGTTGGGGCAGCTACAGAGCCAAGTGGTGCCAAGTGATGCCATATTCCCTCGGTGTCCTGGAGGAACATGGCACTCCCCTGCTCTGAGCACCAAAGCAACTGAATTTGTTTTCCCTGTTTGTCTCTGAGAATAGTTCGATTTGGCTGTTAACTAATGAAATTGCCCTTTCATACAGGGTGGTTTAAAATGTTTGTCAGAGATCGTGGTTTCAATCCTTGTTTTTAATGGAAAAGGGCAGAGAGAGGTCAATAAGCATTTAGTTCATGTGACCTTGTGTCAAGCTGAAAGATCATTTTGTATGCTCTCAGACCCAGAAGCCTAAGCTGCCTATTTTCAAGAAAAACTCAGTAATGTATTTCTCTGAATTAGCATCTTGGTAAATGTGACGCAATTAATATTCCTCTGAAACAAGTGCCTATACAAATGAGTGTGCTTAGCACAGGGTAAGGCAGCACATTTTGAAATTAGATTAACAGTGCCTGAGATTAAAACACAGAATTGTCTACATGGATGACCACAATGGGTGAGGTCTGATATAAATTTCCAACTCAGTAAGTATTCTTCATCAGCTCCTGATGTGTGTGCACCCACTGAATGTTAAAAGGTGGCTCCCTGCCCCTCCCTGTGCCTGATCATTGTCCTGTGCCCATTTGCACCGGTTCATTCCTGGGTAATGGTATGGACCTGTACCCTCTGTGCTTAATGGACAGAAACACTTGGGATGTCATTTGCCAAGCTCCAGTCAGAGTGAACGTACATTTGATGGGCTGTGAGACAGGAAACTGATGTTTAAACATCCAATAATATTGACAAATTCACTGACTAAACCTCCCTAATACTACCTTGTAAATATGTGAATAAAAGATTACATCATGGTACTGTTGAACAGAAGAATCTCACTGGATCAGTATGCTTAAAATCTAAACATGCTTAGATTTGGCCACAAGGTTTCTTTTTGTTATTTTTCATAAAAGAGATTATGCAATTGCATATGAAGGTTGTGAGATAAGGGGAAACAAATTTTTCATTAATTTTCCTAGCAGGGTCACACTCTGGAGTTGCATGGAGTTGTTCCTGAGTCACCTGATGTGAAGCAGAGTGTTAAGACAAATATTACTGTACAGATGTATATCCAAGAGATGAACATGTGTATGAAAGAAACATCTTGATATTTTAAACTATGAAAAAATATGTGTATATACATTTGTGTAAATGTTTATTTACAACTATGTCCATTTCAATCTCGATTACATCATTACTGCAGCAGGAAACCCCTTTGGCAGAGGTTTGGGAATTTCTGTGGTAGTGCGCTTGGATACTGAAGCCAATGGAAGGTGCATTATTTTCATTTTAATGGGATTGCAATTTTGAGATTTCTAGTTGCTTTTTAGCAGACCCATTGCTATTTGAAAGCATCACCAACCTGTTACACATTTTGGTCGTAACAGAGGTCTAAAAACCACTTTCAATCATTTTTCAGGTTTGGGGTTTATGACAGGAGAACAGAATACCATGCTTGGTTTTCTTGCTGTTTGTATTATTTGCCTTGGCTCTCAGAAAACGAACTAGCTGATAAAAAGAACAAGAATAATGTCACTTGTATGTTTTTGCCTCTGAAGATGAACACGGAGATTGCAGACCTTACATCTAAAAAAACCCTGAAAACATTCTTTCTGTTAATATTAAGTGCGTAATAAAACCACACAGTTTTTTAAGTTGCTATAGTTTTGACCTTTCAAGGCACTCTGAAAGATGACACTGTCAATTCAGTGTCATTAGTCACATGCCTAACACTAATGTGTTCCTATCTTCCAAGAATCAAGGATTAAGAGAGGAAAGAATGCTTCTGGGCAAAGCAAGCAATGGGCAGAGTTACTCTAGGAATCTAAAATCTGAATTATTTCTATGATATAACTTACTTTGAGAAATACCCAAACTCTGATAAAATATACGACTAACAACAGCGACTGCTGATAATATTTCAGAAGCTCTTCTAAGAAATGACCATGATTTCCTCCTGTATTGACAACAGGAGATCTGTGGGTGAAGAGTGGTGACATTTTGGAAACATTTGCATGCAGATCTCATGTGCAGTGTTTCTTAGCAAGGGCCTCAAGTGCTATGGAATCCTGCTTACAGCCCTGTACTCCAAAATCCCATTGCCTGTGTTTCTCTACAGGCACCAGAGAGGATCCATGCTTTTACAAACTATTGGGTTATCAAATCATAATACACATATTTCACATATATATCCCCTTCTATGACCTATTTACATTGAAAAAAACCCTATCCATAGATAGTTTAGGGCTAGCTAAGTAGGGCTTGCTCATCACCAAGTTCAAAACAAACAAACAAAAAACACAAACCAAAACAAACAAAAAAACCCACACCAAAATCTCGAAGTTACTCTGCTTTTACTCCCCCAGATTTGCCCCAGTGCTGGGCAGCACTCTGGAGAGCTAGTTCGTTCTCTAAGTACGAGTATCATACTAATGTGCCTTATGTCAAGCTGAACTTTTGTTAAAAAGTGATAGTAACTAGTACTTTTAATGCTGAGAATACTGTCAGACAAAAAAAAAAAAAAAACCTGGCACGAGAGATGCCATTTCTAATTACAGTCAGTCTCTTCCTGCTGTCTTCTCTCCCTAGTCCCCTTCCCAAATCCTATCCTCCATATTTGAAGGAAGGGAGAAATGCTGCTATCAGAGAGAACTATTACTTGCACCCTGAAAATTTCCGCGTACAAGGAATGGACTTTTAGGCAGCTTCAGCCATGTGTAAAAGCGTGCTGGTCAAGTATACCTGCTAAACTGACTAGGTGAGACATATGTAACCAAATTGAAAGGATATTTTGTTAGTAGATTTAAGAATAACTTTTCAAGGAGAAAAAGGGCAGCTCTGTCCCTTTAGCGACACTGATTACCATTGTCCTTTCCCATGATTTCACCCACCTTTTCATTTTATCTGAAAACTCAGTATACTATCCACGTATTAGTTAGCCTTCAAACAGGTATCTGCATTGCCAAAAGAGCTGAAAACTGGTTTTTATTTAAATGAAAGCTTAAGCTCTGTATGAAACCTCAGAAGTACTTAAATTCTACAGGAGGCCTTGAAACCTATCCTTTATCACTGGAATTTCAGAAGCAAGCATATTAATAGCCCTTGGTATGACCTTCACACAATAAATCTCAGGTCTTACTTAAACTGCATGATACCAAATCCTTGGACAGAATATGTATAAAAAAAAGAATCTTCTTAATCATATATTTCCATTCTAACCCAACAATATGTGGCTTTCAGAGAGGTGGTAGACAAATGTGAGCTGTGGTATTTTACTTTGTGTAGATGGGATAAAACACTGAATCCTGTCAAATGCTATGTCCATGTTTATGGCTGGACCAGCATCAGTGCTGTCACTGTGCAGCTTCTCAAACACAGCACAGGAATGCTACACTTCCTTTTAACTCTGTCTGTGTTTCCAGCCTGCACCAAACCAATCTCATCCACTCTTCCATGCCATATACATTTTTCATTGTATAAAAATCCCCCATTCAAACAACTGCAGGTTTACTATAAATAACTTGGCCTCTCTTTATTATGTCATTCACCATCACGCTGCTATAAGATCTTATGCCCAGCAAGGGAAGGTGGCTGAAGTGCTACAGTCCAAACAGCTAAAGGATAACACCGAGCAGATGAGCTGAAGATATAAACAATTAAAACTCATAGGATTTAGTTTCAGAGCAAATGCCCTGTGATGGCAGGAATCCCCCTCCCACCAGCTCCAGTGATATTAAAGTTGAGAGCAGTCTTTTTGTGGCCATTTCACTTAATTACCTTGACCCTCCAGCCCCTTTCTATCACGCCTCATTTACTGTCTCCCATCATTGGCTTAGTTATATTCCATAGAGACATCTACTGCAAGGAGAATAATCCAAAATGCTACTCACCATATAGGGCTTCAAAATGAAAGCAGAGGAGACAGACAGTTACAGCAACTGACTTCATGCCTGCCTGACACAGAGGCACCAACCTTCTGTCTGTCGTGAAGATGGGCAAGAATGCATGGTAGAAAAGGAAGTGGTTTGTGGGCACTGGGGGAAATTGTAAGATTACCAGAATGACTTTTTAATTTAACCCCTGACTATGTTATAGCTATGTCAGCATTAGCTGTTGCACACACCTGTAGAGTTTAATGCTTTTTTTTTCCTACCTCATGGCTTGCTGACACAGACAGGAAGATGAAAGATTGTCTGACATTAGTTTTGATGTTCACTTCTGCAAAGACTTATTTCTGGTGAAGTCTATCAAGATAGAGGCTGCAGTCTCTACGGTACACATCTGCAAATGGCCCATGGCCAGCAACTTGTTCCTTTAACTAATTTAGGATACAACTAGCTTTACATAACTAATGGTCTTGCTCTATGTGGAAACCATTCATCAGTAGGGTAGGAGTTTGTTGTGTGCTCTGGTCCTGAAATCCATTGAAAGAACGTGGCCAAATTGCAAAAAGATCCCTTCAGCCCTGTGGCTTCCTAAAGGTTCACTCCAATGTGACTCCCATTCTGGAGTCACATTGGCTTGCTTTGCCTGCAGTTTCATGAGAAACTTCATGTGGCACCATGAGAGGAGGAAGTCAGATCCAGTGCCCTGGGGCCTTAGGTCAAAAGTTTCTCTCCTTCCGTCTTCCTTGCTTTTTGCAGCACACTCTATTCTGGCCTGGTATCCATCTGTATTCCAGGAATGTTTTAGGACGCTTTGTAACAGCATGTTCTACAATCACTTAGTCCTGGCTATTTGTTTTATGTCTACAACACTAATTTTAGTGCAGATAACATGCAAGAAAAGCAGCTTCTAAATTAAGTTTAATATATTAGATGCAGTTAACATTTCTGATTGCACAAAATGAAAACACAAAAGACAGACACTCCTGGGGTTGAGTCTTTGTAATGGTCATGTAGTGGTACCACATAATTGGTGAATAACAGGAATGTGTTACAGAGTCACTACTATTTTATACTGTGAATAAATCCTCACGTGTTGGTTTACCTTTCCTCAAAAAGTGATTTAATATCTTTCACTACTACTGCTAAAGATCTATTTACATGGACACTGGCAGCAAGTTTTACTTTCTTCAAATCTTTTTAAAGCCCTGCAAATCTTTGCCTTTTTAAAAATTAAAATTAGAGCTAAGCCTGAGTCAAGTTAGGATTTGATCTAAATTTTTAGCTCAAGTCTCTGGGGCCAAAGGTAAGTAACCCTAACTAGAGAAAGTTTCTGCAGTGTGCTTTTAATTCTGAAGCTCAAAAGCAATACATGGAGGTCCAGATCATGATAAAGCCACAAAAGATACATCTGCCTCCTGAATTTTGCCTATCAAGTTATGACCCACATTGAGATCTACTGAGGTTTGAGGTAGGATCATCTTTTCTATCACTCACAAAACCCATGAGAAATGCTGAAAGATCACAGCAGCCCTGTCCTGGCACAGGACCCTTATTGTCACCCAGGTAAGCATAAAGGAGGCAGACAGAAAGGCTTGTAGTAAAAAGAGCTGCTGCTGCTGCAAAATTGAGAGTGGAAGAGAATCATGTGTCAAGTACCCCCACCCACATCTTTGGGAGAGCATGCTGGCAACATACCAAAAACTGAGACCCCACAAAGCCTACCACAGGCTGGGAATGACAATAAAGGTGGAGAGGAATATGATCCTTTTGAGCAAAGTTTTAGTTATTTTTTAAAATGAAAACAAGCTTCAAAACAAAACAGTATTGTAAGAGTTAAAAATTTTGTTATCTCTCTTAAAAATTTAAACTTGTTTTAGGAAAGTAGTTTGATAAAGAAGATTTTTTTTTTCATCAATATAGTTATTTTGGAGCAACTTGCTACTTTCCTCTCTCTCTGTGATTGTATAAGTCATACCAGCACAGAGATAATTAATACACATCTATTTCACTTCTGGGTTAAGAATAGCTACCAGTGTAGCTTGGTTGGCATAGATCTCACTACAACATTTAAAGCCAGTAAACAGTTTGTGTATGTTATGTCCTTTCTCCTTCCCGAAGTCTGGAATTACCCCTTCTTTTTTGTGTCCTGGCACTTGGGATGCTAGGACACACTGATCCCTTTGTTTCAAAAGAGTCCAGCCCAGAGTACGCTTTGGGGTACGTTTGGCAGCTCTCTGAAGTTTCATCTAAACAGTGATTTCAAGTGTATTTGATGATGAGCCAGCAGAGCCTGTGGCTCTCACTGTGTGTATTCACAAGCAAAGGCACACAAAGTCTAGCTCAGGGCCCAGCACGAGGGATGTTCACCTTCTAGTCCTGCACCACCAGAGACTTCTCCGTTGCCTTTCGATTCTTCTGTCTTTGCCTCCCTCCTCAGTCAGCACTTACCTACTTCACAAAGACATCGTAACTGCAATTTGGAAATGTTTCCTCTAAATACTACAGTTGGTTACAGTTAACCACCTGGGACAAACAGTCTGTTTCCACAACACATTTCCTACAACTGTAGCTATTTTTGCTCACAAACACGTGCTTCCTTTTTCCATTCTCATTCACTTTTCTTCTCTGTGTCTTGATTTTCTCTCTCCCATCCACACGTGCCTCTCAGAGCTGGCTTCTTTCCTGCTCTAACCTGACTGTCCCCTGGTCCCTGACTACTCTTCTCCTCAAGCAGAAGCCGCCCATCACCACGTGCAGTAACTCCTGTCTGTAATGTAGCTTCTCCTTGTCTCCAAGCCCCATTCTTTCTTCATGTCCTACCCACAACACTACCCTATAGTGATAATCTTCTTATTATCTTGCTTCTGACTTGCCATCACCAACTATTTAAAACTTGGAAAATTCTTATGTGAATTTTTATGTCTTTAAAAATGCATTCAGTGATACACCAAGTTCCATAGAGAAATGAGCTTATCCCTTGGTTCTTTACCACATATCCTCAGTGCTTCTCCCTTCTTACTCCAAGTAACATGGAAAACAACACTTTCTGTTTCCCTAAGGCCACAGCAAAGATTTTCCCTGTGTGTATGATATGTATTTTCTTTGCTCTGTTTAATCACATAACTCTTATTTATACTTACTGTTATCACCTTAAACAATGCCCATGTTAGCAGAATGATACTGCAATGTCCACTGTGAAACCAAGGTGCATTGAAGTCTCTTTTGTCTCACCAACAGCCTTCCACTTCTACTTATGGATGGTGAGCAGTTGCCCACAGCAATATAAAGTATTCTTGCAATAGAATGTTTTGTGATCCTTTCTGCAGAGGCTGCCACAGTCTATCCACTCAAATTATATTCTGTTTTCTCCTGCTGCTTCTCATTCTTCTCTTCACTATCTGGCCTATATTCTCATGACTCTGGGTCATTCCCTCAGGACTGGAGCAGAGAGCCTCCACACTCATGCGTTTTCATTTCCTGTCCTCCTAACTGAGTAGAGGAACAATGATTTTCACTGTGCTATTTTTAAGGTTCTGTGATGGCTTTAAATCCCACTTCCCATCTGCACCACTCCCCATTAGGTGTATAAACAAGTTGCAGTCATTCAGGATGTAGAGATTTCAGCCTGAAATGCAGCTCGCGTGCTCCCTCATTTGTTCTGATTCCTTTACTGATATATCGGTCTGATCTCTACTGCAGGCCCCTGGGGCATGCTGTAATATTCTCTCCAACAACGTGCCAGTGGAGGCTACTGGGGCTCAGCTCAGCAGAAGGGAGAACACCTCCCTGCAGAGCAGATCTAATGGGACTGTCCCCTGTGGGGTGGGAGTGTGTGTGGCTTTGCTCCTTGGTAAAAGCTCAGGTACCCCATGAGTCACTTTTTTGGATGATGCTTGAGAATATTTCATTGTCATAGACTTCTCTAAAAGAAGAAAAAAAAAAAGAAGTATGTTGAGTTTAGCCCAGCTCTAAGGCTGGCAAGGGCATTGACCTACAAATTCAGTCAACAGGCACTAAGTGGCAAATTCAGTCAAGTCTAAACAGGTTGCCCAGAGAGGCAGTGGATACCCCATCACTGGAAACAACCTGACCTGGTTGATGTCCCTGTGTACTGCAGAGGCTTGGACTAGGCAGTGGTTAAGGCTCCCTTCCAACCCAAACTGTTCCATTTTTCTAAATGCCACTTCAGATCTGGACTGTTTTGAACTGGCTGACTCAAGGCAACTGAGAGCCACAGAGGAAAAGACTGTCCCCATCTGGTATCAGGAGCTGCCTCTGCGTGTCCAGCCCCTGTGCCTCCTGCAACACAGTTACCTAAAAGAGGTACCAAAGCAGGTCTCCAGGACATGGGGTATAGACAGAAAAGGCTCAAGGAAGCTCATGTGCATATGCTCGTGGTGTGGCATGGACTGCAGACCCATGGGGTGGCTGGGGAAAGTTTACTGTCCTGAATAGCAACAACAAAGGAAATCACCATGTTCCTGCCCCTCAAGGGGTACTAGAAAGAGGACTGTGAGCAGTAGGTGTTTTCAGGTGGTATGTGCCTGAGTGTGCAGGAGGTGTTTGGGAGAATACAAGGGTTGTAGGTGGCCTGGGTTAGTGTGCAGTGTTCCAAAAGGAGGAGCATACCTTCTGAAGCAATTGCAGTTCCCTACAGCCAATGTGGTGCTGTGTGGGACTTCATTACAGGGCTGCTTGTATCTAGGTTTGGAATGGAGGTTTTCCAGAATGGAGGTTTTCCAGAATGGATAGTAAATATGGAAAACCCAACTGAAGTGCACACCTGGGGACCCAGACAGACTGTTACAGTCTGGCACATGGGGAGCAGTGCATGACAGATATGTGCTGCTGAGCTGGGTGACCATGGAAACTATTCTGCTTTTGGATGTGAATTTAATAGTCTTCTAGATGTGACAGTGATGAATTATACACATTTTGTAAAATTTTCACACCCCAGCTCTTTCAAAGATTGTAGTAGGGTGGGGACTCTTGTTATGTGGTTATCTGGTCAGCTGCCTTGAAGGAGTTAGGATAGAAAGAGCCACATTCTGTGGTACTATTTGGGGTTTGTGGTGTGATTTTTATCTCGGCATTGTTGTGATTACTTTTTAAAGGTAAACTCTCACTGCCACTGCATTGACAGTATAGCAAAGAACTTTCTCCAACAGAAAAAGTCCCCAAAGTTGTGATGCATTCTTGTAGATAAAAAGAAAGTTACGCTGAAAATTGGAAGGACAGGTGAAGCAGCACAACCCTGGTTTGGACTTGCAGAAACACAAAAATGACTGAGGACACACACATGCTACTGTCTGTTCTCAGCTGTCTCAAAGTGCTTTTGGAAACCCTGTTTCTCAGGTGTTTTCAGGCCAGGCTTCACTGTTGTTAGTGGTTAAGTGGAGCTAGGCTTAGACAGCTGAGGCCTTGGTGGATTTGAAGGAGTAAAAACAATCAAATCACAACTATGTAGCTAGGTCTCCTCTCTTTTGTGCCTGTCATTCAGAATCTCACAGGTTTCTTGAGAACAAACTGCTTTGTACGCTCAGGCCAAGGCTCCCGAAGGCACTACTCCCATTTGCTTGGTCTATTCGCACTCCCCTGAGGGTACCAGAACAAAGACAGCCCAGCCGGACTGCCGTGCCGTGTCACCCCCGGGTCCCGCGGCACGGACCGGTGAGGCATTTGTTTCTCCTTCCGCAGGAGACGCTTCCAAGAGGTGCCCTTCATTCAGGCTGGGCGCTGTGACACGGAGGGAACACCACTTCTGGGCTGCTGACCCGCTGCCCCCCGCCCGCACCGCACTGCAGCCCCGTGCGTGCCCCGGGAGCGCCGCCCGGCCCGGCCCGCACTGCAGCCCCGTGCGTGCCCCGGGAGCGCCGGCCGGCCCGGCCCGGCCCGGCCCGCACTGCAGCCCCGTGCGTGCCCCGGGAGCGCCGCCCGGCCCGGTCCGGCCCGGCCCGGCCCGCACCGCAGCCCCGCGGCACCACCCGCCCCTCGCCGCGCGGGGGCGCTGCCGCACCGGGATCGGCCCCGCGGCGGGAGCCGGGCTGCGGGGAGGGCCGAGGGCAGTGAGGGAGCCGTGAGGGGAGCACTGAGGGCGGGGGGCACTGAGGGTAGGCGGGCACTGAGGGCAGTGGGGCAGTGAGAGCAGGGGGGCACTGAGGAGAGGGGAACCTTGAGGAGAGGGGCACCCTGAGGGTAGGGGGGCAGTGAGGAAAGGGGAGCCATGAGGGAAAGGGGGCCCTCAGGGGAGCCCTGAAGGGAGGGGGCTCTGAGGGCAGGGAGTTCTGACGGCAAGGGGCCCTGAGGGAAGGAAACCCTGAGGAGAGGGGAGCGCTGAGGAGAGGGGGCTCTGTGGGGAGGGGAGCCCTGAGGAGAGGGGGCGCTGTGGGAAGGTGCCCTTAGGGGAGGGGGCTCTGAGGGCAGGGGAGCCGTGACCGCAGTGGGGCCGTGAGCGCCGGCCGGGGCCGCCCGCTGGACTGCACGGCTGTGTGTGCTGCAGGAGGTGCTGTTAATGCCGGACTGGGGGATCTGCCACACCCCGACCTCGGCCCAGCGCAGCTCCCTCCGGGCCGGGCAGCCCTCCAGGGTGACCCCGCACCTCAGGGAGGTGAGACTGCTCCCTGTGGTTTCCTAGAATCCCACACGAGTCTCTGCACGTGCACGTGGCTTTATGTTTATGTTTAAAAGTGTTCTTTTTCATCAGAAAGAAAAGCAGAGAGCAGTGCAATGTCTGTGTCTCTTGATGTCTGTGCTTGGAGGGACAGAGCAGGTTTCATAGCGTGCAGTAGGTTTTGAAAGTGCCACAGTCAAACGGGAGTTTTGGTCTTCTGTGTAGGTATTTAACGTTGTTCATCTCTTCTTCAGAAAGAACAAGCTGTAAAAACAGTCCTTCCAGCAGGCCAGGAAAGACCAAGAGGTAATGGAGTTTGAATAGAAGTCACTTCTGTGTGTCGCTGTGTTTCGTTCTGGTAGGAGCACACCCTCCTCAGGGCAGTGGGTGAGGATTGTTGATTCCAGGCAAGCCTGGGTTGGCTTTTTAGTAAAACTGTGATTACACATATCAGAGCAGAGAGGCTTCAGGTTGGAAGGTCTCCCTTACTATACAATCTAACAATTTTGAGTTTAGTTATATGGGTGAACCTATGGAAGTTGGAGCAGTTAAATAAGGTTAAATATATGCTTATGATCAGCACAGCTTGTGGGGCCACACAAGGTCTGGAAATGTGCAAAACATGTTAAATGTGGTACTGGCCTGCATGTGTTAAACTGGAAAAAGAGGACAAATCCCTCACATGAGGGCATACATCACAACTTCAAGAGAATGAGGAAGTGGATCATGATTATATCTTTGTCTGGTATTGATACCAAGTCCAGTACACAAAAGAAATTCAGAGCAAAATTAATTCTGTCACAGCAATCCCTCTGTAAGGGAGGTGTCTAGGCACACTTCTTGAAGCCAGCTTGGATGATGTCACCACACAAAAAAGAATTTGCAGTAATAATTAGAGTGACAGCAAAAAATAGAAGTCAGATATCTATATTCTCTAGAGAACATGTTGAGATTGAAATGACTACTGTGAAACATCACTTCAACCGCATTGATGACATTGCAGATCACCATAGGATATTCTGGTGAATTGGCCTTTGTCATATAAAGACTCCAGATTTCCTCACTGCAGTTCCCAGCCTCTGTCCACACACCTTTCTGCTCCCGAGAAATACATCACTCGAGCAAAAAGAACTGTCTCTGCAGCTGCCCAGTTTCAGTCTTGATTAGCTGCCCTGTGTGTCTCTAGTGCACTCTCAATACAGTTCAGGGCGAAGGTATCCGAATCAACTCTTATCTGTGTCATCCAGAATGCAGGAAGTGTCTGGTTACCTTCAGGCAAGCTCCACAGTAGCAAATAGACCCTTGTGCTTGGAATAAACCCCCAGTCAGCTCTGCTCAGTCAAAGCTGTTCCCAGATACTCTTAAGTTGGTCTGGGCAGATGTATAAGCATTCTATAGGAATGTGCAGGGCCCTGTTTGCCCATGACTGACTGGAAAAGAACAAGCCTTACATGCTTGGTCTCTTTGATCTCGGGTCTGAGGTTTCCAGTCATTAAAACTGAGTCTTTGCCCAGGGGGCTTTTTTTCACCTAGCCACACTGCTGCTGCTTCGGTTTGGGTCTGTAGCCTCATATGATCCTGACTGAACCACAGCAAAGCACACCCAAATCCAGAGGAGAAGTCAGGCAGCCTGCTGGAGCCTTCTGCAGCGTAGTAAAGCTGGGGAAATAGAGGTGTCCATATTGTTTGTGTAAATACTGCAGAATCCTGGATTTTCTGTCTCCTCGACAGAGTCAGCTGAGCTACAAAGACAAGTCCTCAACTTGCAAATTTTTATAGGTTATGAGAGTCTTTCAGGATAGCGTTGCCATATGGTTTTCTCTTGTTACATTCTTCACTAGGCACCCACTGCTGGATATTTATCTGTGAGGCCAGATACTTGACCTATGATTATTTTTTTTGTTCTCATCTGGTACAGTCCTTACATTTACACACTCATGAATTTAGATGACTGTCAGGACAGGTGAAAGTTGCTGTTTCTCTGTTCTCCCTATGCTGACATGCTGCTAAACATTAATATTACATCAGCATCTGGGGCTAATGATAGCACTGTTCCTGAGCCTGACTTCAGAATTACTCAGGAATTCCCTTCTGGCTGGAAGCTGCCTTGGTTTGCTGCCAGGCCTGGAACAGAGCTATGTCTCATCATATGGCCCTGGAAAATATGGTGTGATAAATTGTTTTCTCTCTGTAGATCTGTTTATAGATTAACTGCTTATTCCACTGTTTCAGGTGTTCACATGCATATGTCCTGCCGCTCTTTAATTCAAAGCCATCTCTTCTTGTTGCTTGTCCTGTTTGGTTGCTCAAATTCTTTATCCTTTGCCTGCCTGCTCTCCTGGGTCAGCAGCAGAGGCAAAGTGTAGCCCTTTCCAGGCCATCAGCTATGGAGTTGTGCTCAGTACATATCATAGAGGTCAACATCACAGCTGATGCCTTTGTTTTTCAGCTGAACTATCCTCTCTTTGACAAAAGCAGCCCTCAGGTAACTCTTCAGAGATGCTGCTGGATGTGAGTATAGTCCTATTGGTTATCCCAGATGTTTTTAAGACTTACCTCTGTGCCTGGTGTTAGGAGGTGAGTATTGTGACCTGGAAATTTGTAAGTGCTGTTTGTTTTGTTGGTGTTCATGGTTTGGTGGGGAGGTGTTACTCCTTATCCTGGATGTCCTGCTGCACATGCAATCAGCAATATAGGATTCTGTACTTACCAGATCATTGATTGATATTACATTGATTTATGCAGGCCATTGGTTTCTTTCCTTCTGTGTTAGGTAAGAAAAAGCTGTAACAAAAGAAAAAACAAAAGGAAGCCAGTCGTGCCACTCTGCTTCTCATTGGCTTGCTGTGGTTGCACTGTGTTTTATGTGACATCAGTGAAAGCTCTGTAGTGCTTGCGTGATGGACTGTTTTGGTGCTTCTTTTGATTGAAGAAAAAAAATAGTTGAAAGGGAAAAAATTAATTTGGCCATTTGCATTTTTCCTTCTACTTACGTTTTTGTAACTAAGTGATTAATGTTAGCAGTTTACAGAAGAGCAAGCGGTGATTTTATTATTAGCTTTATATCATATAGCTACAAATTATTCTAGTTGAGATGGAAACATAACTAATTTTCCACTATGAAAATAAACATTTCATTGTTTCCAAACTTTGAAAACTACCCCAGATATCCCCTTTGGTCTCTCTAGGTTTTTCCACTGTTCTCAAGGCTATTTGTGTTGGTTTGAGTTTTTCCATTTCTTCTGTAATATGTAATAGCTGATCATCCTTGTTTATCTGTACTCAAAGTCCAGAGGGTTTCGAAAAGGGGCAGGAAAAATCCATGGAAGAGAAATCCTTTGAGGTTGGTAAATACAAAGGCACACCCTCTGAAGCTCCTGAGGTTTCACAGCATACTTTATTTTATACTGTTCCCTGACAGCCACTCTTGGTCACTGTTGGGAAGTGGGCAGCTGCTGCTGTGTCTTTGAGCATCATTCTTGCCTTTTTTTATTGCCTGCTCTGGTCTTGAATGATACCTGTAAAGCAGGTACTATTTAATTAGTACTCATTTATGTTATACTCTTCCTGATTTTTGTGAGTAATAATATTACCACATATTAAGAGTTCCTGCCACTGTATTGTTCTGTTGCAGAACTGAGTGTCTGGGTGTTCCCAGAGCCAGGGAGGTGGCAGAGGCTGCACAGGGCTCAGAGCCAAGGACAGTCTGCTACGTAGTTTACCAGTTTCAAAAAGATGAGCTGTGATACCTCATACTTAAATACCTACAAATACTGCAATCAAGATGCATGACTGCAGTATGTGTGACTTGGAGAGGGAAAAGAAAAATGAAACACAATATTACCAGCACAGACAAAACTCCAGCCAGGGACATATTCAAAAGACTAATCCTTGGTAGGTGGCGGCACCTAAATTGTTGATAAGGGTTACATATGAGTTTTTTGTATCAGAGGTCTTTCTTGCATATGAAATAATGATATTTATTGGTTTTGAACCTTATATAACCTGTTCCTTCTGTCATAAAAATCTACTCAGTAAAGGGTGTTTAAGTGTCTGGAAATTGTTGAAAGCAGTGATTCCTGGTTGTGTTGCAATACACAGATTCACAGTGCTGCCTGCTGCTGGTCCACCCTGTAACAGGACAGGGTTGGTAATGACAGATCCTTCTTTGCAATCTCCAAGAGCTTTAATGCAACAAATAAATCAGTACAATGGTTGCAGTTAGACTTGTAAAGTTTCAAGATAAGAATTTCCCAATCTTTATCAGTGCAAAATCACCACCTTTCACCTATTTGCAGTAGGAATCAAGAGGGCCTGCCAGCCTTCAAAGGTTTCCACTGAGAGTGGGTAGCTGGTGGTCTGGGCATGCCACTGCCTGATGTGGGATGGGGCAGCACCACCTGCTGCCTCACTTCCCAGCTGGGACCCACAGCCTTCAGGCAAGGGGCTCTTCTCATTCCTGTCTCTGACACTGAATATGAAATGTTACTTTGATGCAAGGAAAGTTTTGTCAAACATGGTTTAATGGATGCATTCATGCACATGCACACATGTACAGAGGCTTTTTAAATAAATGAGAGTGCTCTGTATGAGCTTTCTGGACAATTCTGGTTAAGTGAAGGTGACTAATTGGATCAACTCACCCACCACTGGAAAGTGTTAGCCTTGTACTTACCCAAGTGAACAAATTAGTCCAGGAACTAAATGAATTTTGCATAACCTATTAAAATCTCATGATTTGAGATTTTGCTAAGGTATTCTTTTTAAACACTCTATTTCAAAAGTGACTTGGTATCTCTGGTGATCACATATCATCAGTGCATCAGTTTCATGCTGAATGAACTGAAAACAGCACTTCAGCAAAAAATGCAGATATTTTCTGGCAACAAGACAGAAATTGGCAACACTTCAATTTTCTGATAATTTATAGGTTTTATTTCAGCTCAAAGTTAAGACAATGTATTACTGAATAAGTCACAGGTTTTGTCAAGAGCTTTTTATTATAATAAAGTGTGGGTTCAGGTAACATGGGATGTCTTCAGGCATGCTCATTATAGAGCAATGCATATTCCATATGCATAATTTTATATTACTGTATTTCCTTGTATATGTTTAATAGATTTAAATCCTAAATCTACTTTCCCACACTACCTGCTTCACACGCAACAAGCTATTTTCAGCTTCTTCTCTTCCAGTTCTGTTGCAGGGACAGCTTTCTGCAACACCTAAACATTCACTAAACTTTACCCTATTGTTACTATTACATGATGAGTAAGATTTTGTGACTTAAAATCACATGGCCTAAAGTCACATGAACAAGCTCTTAGTGTGAGTGATTAATTAGCTACAAGTATCAATGCTTTTTATCCATAAACTGGCCTCCATGACAATTAAATTAATAAGATAAAGAAAGGACTAAGTTAAAAGTTGGTTGGAAAGACCCAGATAGGTCCAACTGGCAGTATCTAAAGTTCAGTTTGTCATAATAATTATCTGACCTTGGAATCACATAATGGTAACTACCTGTAGCATAATCAGAAAAAGGCTGACTAGTTATTGAATAATAATTGGACCTTCATTAGCCAGTCAAATGTCACAAATAACACAGGGCACTCCTGGTTTTATTGCAAGGTGAGAAAGATCAAAACAATAGTTTACACCACATTTGGCCTTGTGGATTTTATGTTATTAAAGCTTCATTACCTTTTTTCTTTACAGGTTTGACACTCACATCCATAATTTCTGTTCTTTTGCAAAGACTAGATTTATGAAAATAGTTTTAAATTCACTGCCTAAACTGAAAATTTGAAATTTTTACAAACTAGGAAGTTGAGAAAAAAATTATTTTCTGTTGACAAAAAGGGGAGTTTTTGTTATAAATTTGAAAGAGTTAAATTTTAAAGTTAAACACTATTTCAAAGCAGTCCAAGTATTTAATTTAGAAATACCAACAGATTTCCTTTTTTCGGAACCTTTCTATACACAAAAATTTGCCAAAATAAATACAGACGTTTACTGTAAATGGAAGAGGACCCTCAATTCAAGTACTTCATCCATCTAGTGCAGAGCTGGGTGCTGAGTATTTCATGTTCTGCATGTTGAAAAGTAAACCTGAAGCATCTGTGTTGCCACATCTAAACCGACTTTTTTAGGGAAAACCATTTTGAAAGGTGCCACATTCAGAGTTGACATTCACGTGGTGTGCAGACAGACTGACTGCCTCTCACCTCCTCCAGACTCTTCCTTTTGCCACCTGACTTCATTCAGGTGCTGTGCAGGTTGGAACCCTCCCCTGCGTATCATACACCTACAGAATCAAATAGAGCCTGCATTGCCTTCAAACTATTTCCCACACCTGTTGGAAGAGACACAAGCAGTCGGGTCCTGTGGCCCAATCCAGCATTGAAAAACAAACAGAGAGAACAGATGGACACAGTTGGTACCGTGACTGCCCTTCCTCCAGGAACCATAATGCAAATGCATAAGGGGTATTTCTAACTGAGGCATCTGAAACACAAGAGTGAAGTGTCTTGTCCACGCCCATGAAAGAACAACACCTTCCTTGTGATCAGTGATAGTACAGCAATTGCTGTATTTAATGAAAGTACATGGAAGCCTGGTCTTCTTAAATCATAAAATATGGAGTAAAAACATGAGAAGCAGTGATGGAAGTTACGCTGAAAATTACAGTATAAATGATGGCATTAATGAGAGGAATTTTTACACCAGATGTGTGCCTGTGGCTTACATGTGGGAGGAGGAATAATGTAAGTTTGGAACCTATTGGAAAAAATTATTATAATGTTATTATATAATTCTAGAGACATGAAGAGAGAAAAGGACTTGAGATGTTTCATCTTAGTGAGAGAGTACTATGAAAAGAAGACTAGACAAATAGTCATATAATATAATATAAGTTTGGCATTATAAGAGAAAGGAAAATATTATTAATTTGTGGAGCAGACAGTCATCTTTGCTACAGAATTAAATGTGAGAAAGTTTTTATAAATGCTACCCACACGATATAACACCTCAACAAAGCTCAACTATGAAACCAACTTATTCTGCTGATTACTGCTGTTCTAGCCATCTTTCCTGCATGTAAAACATTAAGTCAGCCAGTTATGAAGCTGTTAAATGTTTCCAGAGTGTCACTTACCAGAAGGATTTGATAACTTACAGAGAAATGAACTGTTTTCCTTTCTGATCTAGATTAAGTAGTGCTAACGTACCACATTTTGTGACAGTTTCAAGAGTGCATTATTTTTAGTTCTTGTTTCCCCCTCCAAGTATTTTTATAATTTTTATCCAGCTCATTTCATCTACATTTGCAATCTGCATGATGCAAATCAATTAGTCCATAATACTGCCTAATACCCTTTGTAGCACAGGAAGGAGAAGGCCTATTTTTAATCCCCTATTTGTCGTATTTGTTTGGGTTCAAGCAAAGTAGAAGGATGACAATAGCAAGAACTAGCAGCTCTGCCTAGCAGGTAAAAAGGCCAACTCTGGAAGCACACATGATGAGAAGAAGTCTTACCAGAGTTTCTGCAAGACTTCAAACACGTCAGCTTTCCCCACATATGAGCACATGGAGAAAGGTCTCTGGATCAGCTGAAGACCAACAGAGACCAACTTCCAAAGCAAATGTTCACAGGAAGGAGGTTGGGATATTTCTTACAGTTGATGATGTTGCATGTGCCCAGCACTAAGTGCTGTGGAAGTCAGTACACACTGATCTTCACACTTTCTATGTTGCAGAGGGAAGACTTTCTAGTTTGCACAAAAGTAAGCAGTACTTCTGCTGACCCTTTTCATCACTAGTTTCAGGAAGCTACAAATTCCCAAGGAGGAACTCTAAAAACAGGACTAAGGTGTAGTAAGTTAACAGTAACCCATTTAATGTAGAGCAGGATTCATTTATTGCCTGTCTATACTGAACTCTAGGAGGAGTCTTTGTGGTCTGGCTACTCAGTTTCTAGTTTGAAAGAAACATGGAGTATTTGCTCAGTGTATGTGGGGGGTTTTAATATAAAACCAGCAATCCTACGTTTTTCATGTCAATGGCAATCTTGGTCCAAACATTAATGTTCATTTCCTATAGAAAACCCACATCCCAGGCACTGGTCCTGTCTAGGAAGAGCAAAGCATCCTGCTGCTTGCTCCAGCTCTCAGCACAAGCTGCTGCATCGCAGGGTACAGCAGGGATGTCTGTAAATCCCACTCAGAGCACAGCCTACTCCAGCCAGATGTTTCCCAGTGTTTCACGTTTCCCAGCTGTGTCACATATCCCATTACAGGAGGTGATCATCTAAAAGCACCACCTACTGGAATCATAATTGCATGAGGAATTCCATTTTCCTTAAAAGCAAGGGGTTTTTTTTTTGTTTAATGAAGCAGGTCAAACAGAAGTCAGAAAAGAATGAAAAAGAAAAGCCGCCAATGAAGAAACTGAGAATTTTTTGTTCAACTGTAACTTCATAACCACTAAAACATGTTCATTAAAATATAAAAACATGACTGTGGTTAAGACAGCTCACTATGGAAACAGAAAGAAAACTACATTTGAAAAATTGAAAAAAGTGAAATTTTTAGTAGTTAATAACCTCTTACTTCATGGAGACATCTGCCATGTCACCTCAGCAACAATTGCTAATGATTCCCAATGAAGTTTTGTCCCTTACTTAAACTCTTCTTAGGTTTGTCCCTCCAGTAAATAAACAAACAAAAAATTTAAACTGCCTTCAGTGGCAATTTTTGCACAACCCCCCAGCCCACTCCTAGTTTCTAAGATATTTTATCAATAACTCTTACTTGCTCAAACATACCACAGTTCCTCACCATTTCTCTTTCCTATAGAAGTGCCCTCAAATACGACTGTTCTTTTATCAGTCACAAAAACATTCACATAAAATGATAACAAAGTCATGTAAGTGCTGAATGTCTGTGTGTAGAAGTGCCCAAGTGTTGCTCAGGAATCTGCAGGACCAGCAGAGTATGGTGCTGTGGTGCTGTTTTAATTCTTCTGTCATTCTCTGCATCTCAAAAATTTCCTGAATTTCACCTCTACCCCACACCTCACTTCCAGACATAAACCTACATTCAAAATATACATTAACCTTCCAGGGAGTGCAGAAGTCCCACAGCCTGGCCATGACAGAAGATATCCCAAAGTATCTCTTACATAATGAAGCAAGCATGCACTTTGCAAATGACAACAATAAATTGGGTTTTAGTAATGCATAAATCCATCTACTTTGGTTTGGATTTTGTGTTACAACTCTTGAATCTGTATCTGATCCCTGTTTATTCCTGGCCTAGAGGCAAAGGTCTTTAGTCAAGGTTCGTACTGTTCCCATCACAGGGAACCTGGTGCATTTTCTGGTTTATTTTTCAATACTCACTCCTCATCCTCACCATCACATCTCCAGCTTTTTTCTAGTGAAAGAAAGAAGCCAGTTGTATCTTACCTTCCCATGTACTTTGCCTACAAATGTCATCTCAGCCCCTCACACGCATATTCATACCCTTTGGACCTGCAAACCTTGAAGCCAGTACTCAGACAGGAGTTGTATCAAACCCATCAGGTTCCTGAAAAACAAGAAATTAGGCCCAAGGGAATCTTGAGGAAAAGTCAGGAGGTTAGGAAGGATAGCAGTAGGTAAAAAATGTCTGCACTTGCACAGTCTAGGAGTCCTTGATTATTTTTTGGTGTTTTTTTTTTAATTTGGCAAAGGTCTGTGGAAAACAGAATTAATGGATTTTCCCTACAGACCTCAAGATCTGACTGAGTAGTAACTTCAGATTCACATATTCCTTCAAAGAGTGGGCAATCTCTAATGCTAAAATGGTGGACTACTCATTGCCTATTTATAGAGTAGCCATGTGGGAGACTTCTGTCATAGGGGTTTTTGTGTCAGATAGGACTCTGGTAATTGAAAATTACAAGGAAAAAGTAGTTCAGATAAAAAATTGGTTGAAAATGAAAGTAGAATATTTGGGGCTGGGGCGTGGTATGTGCATATATCACTGTCTTTGGTGCAGACAAGTACACCTGTGAATGCCCACTCGTGCAGCCAGAAACTCATGATCTCTGTTTCACAGACAGGCTGCCAGAGTTCCTGACTGGGTGAAGACCACAACAAAAGAGACTCTTCCTGAACCTCAGCAAGCAGTATGGTCTCATAATTTGGTTGTCCAGGTAACATACTCGGTTATGTTTTTAAACTCCCCAGTCTAATGAGCAGAGTTCCAAGACCAAATCCTTTTGCCTTTGCTTTTCTCATTCTTCCCAGAAAGAGGCACAATTTCCTCTTTAGTGCATTTTCTGGGATGTACACTGACTTAAAGTTTGCATCTTTCATTCTGGTGCTGCTGTGATCTGACAGAACACTATAGGTGACTTGTATGTGGAAACTATTTTGGAGTACTGATAATGAAAAGGCACTTTCCAAGTACCAGGGAAAAGTACAGATCTCAAGGTTCTGGAGGGCAGCACAGGACAATGGAAATTCCCTGGGGTCTGGGCTCTGCATTCATCAGAACTAGCTGCTATATGGACCATATGGAGATAGGTATAAATATTATCTCTGCAAGCATTTAGGCTCCACTTTTCTCTGTAGTGCCAGATAAAAATTACAAGAATATCACTGTCAGTAAAATCTGAACTGAAATCTCACCTTGGTCTTCACTGCAGCATCTGCTGATTTGAGTGCACCTATTACCCTGCCAGAAAATCCAAAAGCAGAACATGGCTTAGAACAAAATTCAATAAAGCCAACTGTATAACATTTAGCTCAGGAAAGGCTGCTACGTGGGTAAAGAAAGCCAGAGAAAATGAAGCACTGCAGAAGTAAAAGAAGGTATGAAAAAGTAACTACTGAGAATGAAGTTCAGAAGAGCTAGACAATTGGGGCAAAGTAATTTCTAATAGGATAATTTATAAACATCATACCAAGAACTATTTAAGAGCAGGAGCAAACACAAAATGTTGCTATTTTCATATGTGAGATGATCGTTTTTGCTCTTCTCTCACATAACCTTCACTATTCAGTTATGTTAGCAACCTGCTGCTTATTTATGCCAGAATTCTGGCCTGGTCATTACAGGCTGAATGTCTCAAGGAAATGCTTGTAGCTAAGAGGAAGTAGTCCAAGTGGATGCAGAAGGCCTGACTAACTGCTAGAAGGTCAACCTGTCTGCCAGAAATGGAGGTGAGTTGGAATATACACAGTTTCCACAGTGACACAGATTCATTGCCAGCTGTGGACAGAAGTCATGACATTATGGATACAGGTCCAAAGCATCTTTTCGCCCAGAAGGGATAAACTTAGAGAATAATTTACTTGAACTGCTTTTAGATTGCTTAAGTAAAGTAAGTTCTTGGCTTCGGTATGTAGGAATTGTCAAGGAAAGGACAAAGAAGAAACAACTGATTCCTGATTAGGAGACAGACACATGATTCACAGGATATCTGAACTACTACTTGCTATGGTGGAAAAACTTGCCCTGTATGATTATTCATGCTTTATAGAGTTTGCACAAGTGGATATGTGGGTCAAATCTGTTTTTCATCATGGAATCATGGAACACATTTCTCTGGCCAGACCGCACTTGAAGGCCAGAAATTTAGTCATTTTGCAGTGACACCAGATGTGATCTTTGACTATTTTTTATCCGCAAAACACCAAGTAGTGAAAAGTAACGTGGAAAATCCCAGGCAGATGTCAGAATACCAAAAACACCTTCAGAAAAAGGATGTGTCATCAGATGCTACTTTTACTAAATGTAGTTTAATTGTGTATCAACAAAGAGCAGTTATCACCTGCAAACCTTAGCAAATTGAGAATGGAAATGTTTCTTTGCACAGTTGGAGGTGGGACCAGAAGAATGGGCAAGAGGGGAAAAGCTAACTGAAAGAGCTGTGAGATTCAGTGTTCTGGGAGCTGCTGCCACTGCAGGAACATGGAATAAAGGGCTGTGGGGTTTGACTTCACTCCTGTGTAGCCAAGAAGATGGATTCACAGCTGAGAAACACAGACACATGCTGCCAGGTTTTTGAGCTGCAAGGTGAAATTTTGATAGCAGAGAGTCAAAGTACTAGGTAGAAGCTAAGAATGCTGAGATAGTTTTAACCTCCAGCAGCTTTGTGTGTTGACTAGCATTTAGTGAGTGAGAGTGTCAAAGTGGTGCAAAGGAAACAGGATTTGAAACTAGGACTAGTGTTTTGTTTAAGCATGTACAGGAGATGCTGCCAAAGTCATTACAGCTCCCTTCTGCAAGTAAGTAACTTTGCTGGAAGTGAAAAGGCAATTGGTAGTGTCTCTGAACAGCATCACAGCAGCTCTAACTCGACAAACAGAACAACTGGCAGGTTGTAATGCTGGCTGGCTGAGGAGGGAAGCTGAGAAAGGAGTGTTGGCATGAGCTCACAGGCTGCTTCTGAAGGGCAAAACACAGGGTCAGAGGGGAAAGGTTCATGTTGTCTTCACTGCTTTCTAACATGTAGCCACTTCCTGTTTCTTCTGAGAACAGTGAATAAGAAATGAACTTGAATTTGGGCAAAGCTTCAAGGTTTTTATTGACCAGTACATAACTGATAAACAAGATTATACGCTGTCAGTATTTTCATGGAAAATAGAGTCAGTTAAACACAGCAACATACTTCTGCCTTTTGGATAGATGCTAATTTAGCATTTGTAAAACACAAGGCCCAGCAGAGCTGGAACATCCTCCCAGCACAGCATAAGAGTTTCTGCTGGAGCCTCCTTTGCAACCAAACTGTCAGCACTGGCTCAGATACCATCAGTGTCAGCTCTAGCACAGCACTGCTGGGATACAATGCCAGTGAAGGGAACTGAGGTCAGGCTTTTAGAGCAGCAGTGTCATCAGTGCCAGCCTGTGGTGATGCCTCTGTGGAAGAGCACTAATGCCAGACAAGGAACCAATAAATATCAATGCAGGGAAACAAGTCAACATTCCTTTGTACATTAGTGTGCTCTTCCACCTCTGCCCTCCAGACCTGTAGAATCAGCCTTGCAATGACACACAAGCCTCTGTCATAATAGTGTTTGAATTTCAGTTGATCAGTAGGCGTGACAAAATTTGACAGTAAGATGCTCAACTACAACAGCAATAGCTCTTAATGCTATATATATATATATATGTATATATATATACACACACTACATATTGGTACAATACATCTCAAAGATTCAATGGCCTAATGTAGCCATTTTGATGTGACAGGGTTAATCTTCAAATACTCATGCATATACTGTTTATTCTCCACCAAACTGTAGAAGTCACAAGGAATATTCTCTCTCCTTCCCATACTCCTTTGTAATAAGACAATTAATTTTATTTCTTTAACTGAATTGAATTAGCAGACTCTCCATCCCAGCTGGGAAATGGTTTCTCTCCTTCCTTGTTACAGTTACCAGTGATGTGGAATGGAATCACTTTTTTCTGTAGCTTTTCAGAAGGCATTTTCACATAGACTCCAGTAGTGAGACATCGTCTTCTCTTTATCTGTGAAATATGGGAAGACAATAAAATAAACCAGTGATCATGGCATAATCACTGACCTGCACATTTTAGAGAAAACTGATGGATGATATGTCTTTACTGAGTAGAAGGCATTCTAAACACCTTTCCCTGACATGCTTCTTTATAGGAGATCTGTTGAGACCATTTGAAGGAGGATCAGGATGTACAGAGGCTATTTATATATATTTAAAAAAAAAGTTCTGCCATTTATTTAGCCCTTTGAAGGTGGCCCTACTTCAGACTTCAGTGTTGCTTCACAATTAGGAATGTTAACACCAGACAGCTTCATTTAGTCTCTGGGGACAAAGGCTGATTGAAAAGTATGGGACAGAAGGTACTGTGTGTTTTAAGGTTTTGTCATCAGGTTCATTTCTAACAGACTGTGAGTACTGCAGATTCCCACAGAAAGAGACAATACAGGCTTACATTTTGCATGCCTTTGTGCAGATATTTCTAGCTATGAAGTTAAAATTCTTTAAGTTACAATTCCCCTCTACCCAAGGAGAATACTCTTTAAATTTGCTTTGCACACAGGTGAATGATGAGAAAAGGAAAAATCAAATCCTAGGATTTTGTGTGAATTAGTTGTGAAATCAGAGTATATGTGAAGACTGTTGCCTTTGATGTCAGAAACATCCAGGACCTGTTTTAAGTATCCAACCCTACGCCAAGGCTCAGTCCAGCTGATGGAAGCTGACTGCTTTCTAGTACTCTGGCAACACAAGTGAGCCATAAATAAATATAAGTGGCAGCTCCAGCAAGTTCTCTTATTTTATATTGTTCTAATAGCATTGCATTAGGAAAATGGAGCATCCCAGTGCATTTGTTCCCAGTGTTCTTATTTCTTTCTCCTTGTCCTCATCACACAAAGGGTGTTATTAGCAGAATAGGATGGAATTGATGGGAACTTACCGCTTTGCCCACAAGAATGGCTGAGATGATGATACTGTAAAGAAAAAATCCTGAGGCAGTAGCTCCTAATACCCAGAGATATATGGCAGTGTCTGGACAAGGTTCTGGATCTAAAACGTAGGATATCACACAAGTCATGTCACAAATGAGTCACCTGAGGATGGCTC
This sequence comes from Pithys albifrons albifrons, assembly GCF_047495875.1. NCBI lineage: Eukaryota > Metazoa > Chordata > Aves > Passeriformes > Thamnophilidae > Pithys > Pithys albifrons. The sequence continues at coordinate 26,119,248 of NC_092465.1, read as the reverse complement.
TAGAGTCAGTAAGTCAGCCTCCACTCTGCTTTTCTCTAGCATGAGCTGTTCCAGGATACTGCCAGGATTGACCTCGGAGTCCCTGCCCACTCAATCTCCAATGAAAATAGGCTTTAACTCTAAAAGAACTTACATTTTACTCTGCTATTTCTTCACTTGTATGTCTAACTGTCTAGGCATGCATGGTGTCACTTAAGCTGTCAAACATCCCTAAGTTGCTAGATACATTGCATGGCTATGTGCTTGCTTTAGGAGTGTGCAGGGAGATCTGAAAGGAATAAAAGCTAATCATGATTTTCAGAGCTCAAACCAGTATTTGCCCTCACTTCTTACAAATAGAACTCTAAAGACCTTTGAGACATAATAGCAACTCCCTTATCTTGGAAATATCACAGTACTGTAAAGCTGCTTGGCTTACCAATGACATAGATGTGTGTCCCATTTCCCTTGTTCATGAAATAGGGAGGGGGGTACATCCGCTCCATCTTGCAAATGTACAGACCGGTGTCATTGACCTGCAGGCCAGCAAGGGTGAGGGTCACATTGTTTTGGCCAGGGCTGACATGGCACTGAATGACCTCTTCCACACTGAATGTTTTAAACTCCGTGGTGTAGGTTGAAGCACAAATTTCAGTGAACTGATCGCCCTTCTGTCTGAGCAGTGTCACTCGAATTTCCTTTGCATTCCCAATGTGCTTGTATTTACACACCAAGCTGGCAACTCCTTGCCTGTTGGCCAGCACCATTGCTGGCTGAGTCACTTCCATTACTGTAAGGAAGTAAAGAGCATGGCAGTAAGTGAACTGTCAAGAAATGACCTGCAGTTATTTCCTTGAAACCTGCCAATAAGGAGTTCTAACACCTCCTATTATCCATGGGTAATTCCTAGAAATGCTGCTTTGAAAAGAAGGACTCCATGACCACAATTCACATTAGCATTGCATTTAATATTCTTTAAAAAGCTCTAGAAATTATTTGATTACTAAAAATGATATTATAAATCTCAGCAATTACTTGTTATTTAAATAGTAGGTTGTTTGGCCCACCTACTGGAGGAGTGAATGACATGCATGCCTCAATTTCCCTCAACACAAACTTTTAATATACATAAGAAAACAAACAAACAGAAAGACTTCACATGGTAAGACTGAAATTTGAGATTTAAAATCAGACATTTAAACTACAATTTCTGCCTAGTAGAAATAATCATGTCATATTTAGAAACAGAAAGGCTGACATCCTGTATGGAACAGGGAATAGAACCATTAGGGTAACAGTAAAGCTGAATGGAAAACCTGTTTGCATGTTTTTGTTTCTGAACTTTTTTTCTCCTTATATTTAACCAGCTATTCCCAAGCCACAGTATAGCAGCAGTATATACACCAAGCCACAATATAGGAACGCTTACCAAAGCCTGATAAACATAATGCAAAAAAATCATTACCAATCTTAAGGGGAAATTAGTGTACCATGTACATCCTCACTGTCAGCGTTTTACGACTTCAGTACTCCTGCTACACAACGAGAAGGCACTGACTCTTGCTTTAATAAGCTGTGAAGACTCAGTATTATTTGTTCCATCTCATTTTATATCCAGTCCATATTGGTGCAGGGCTTATCTTCTTCAATTCTGCAGCGCAAGAATTTGCGATGAAGAAGAGTGGAATTTTTCCATTCATTCAAACCTCTATACCCATGTTATCAGCTGCCACAACTACACTTGCAGGGCCAAGTTTGTCAAAATCTTTCTTCCTTCTTGAGCTACTCTGAATCCTGCCCAGTGTCCCTGCAGATGGTACTGCCTTAAAGTCTGTGTCTGTACTTTCCAGATACCTTGCAGTGCCCCAAGACCTTGCTCCCATCCGGTCCTATGTCACCTTCCTCTCCCTGTTGTACCAACTCCCTCTCCTGCAAAGACATGAAAGTGAAAAAAGGCAGACACCCCCAGATACCTTGCCTCCTTCATCTACCCACCTTCAGCACTGGCAGTGGCTGTGCAGAGAAAGCCCACGGTGACGAGTATTGAGAGCATTCCCATGCTGGGACAGATGTTGAAGGGGCTGAAGGTGTCTGATGCCTTCAGACTTTAAGACAAACTGGAACTCTCAGGACTGGAAAAGAGGTGACACCTTTCAGGATACTGAACCTTCGAAATGTTTGAACCCACACAGAGCCAGTGTATATATATAGCTTTGATCCAAGATGCTGTACCTGAAAGTAATATGAAGCTTTGTTTTGGTTTTACGAGAAAGGAAGTAGTGGGTTTGATTAGTACGTGCACAGTTAACCTCAAACAGCATGAACAAAAAAACAACTATTCAGCAAATGGAAAATATTTATTCAATCTGAAACTGCCGTCCATTCTGCTTGAAGAACTGTGGGAGGAAAGATAATCATCCATTAGAGCAGTTCAGCCCTTTGGTGCTGCCAGCTTGCAGAATCATAGCACTTAATATTTTAGCAATAATCACGTATTTCCTTCTAGGACAACACACAGAGAACTACTGCCTAATGTGGCACAGTGAATCACTGCAAGCTAGGGGTTTTTTTGTGGAGGACTTGCCTTCACCCCCAATTTCTTTGCTTGCTTTAATGTTAGTGCTTTTGATGTTAAAAAAATTGCTGCCTCCTTCAAAATACTGATTACACCTGCAATTACTTCATCTTTCATATCAGCAGTGTGACTTGAATCATATGGGTTAAGCCTCTTTAGGCTTTCCTGTTTCCAAGGTTTAGAGCTAATGACTTCCACATCTGTAGGGGAACTTTTCCTACCTACAGACTTTGCTAACTACCTTGGCATCAACAGATGAAAAATACTACAGGAGATGTGATTGTTGCTGTCTCTGCTTAGAGCACCTGTGTCATTTCAAATGTCAGTGAAACAGTTTTCAGCCATGGGCCTTTAAAAAGTCATGTAAGGTCTGAAAATAGTTTTGCTTTTTTTTTTTATGTGTTAGTCTGTCATATCCATGAATAATTGCCTAAAGAATTCCATAAAAATGGTTCACTTCAGTTACACTGAAGGTCAGCATTCTTTTTTTTTATCCACACTTTAGAAGGTGCTTCATCATTTATATGTGTAGATCTAGGAGGTTGCACAGACCTTCTTTTGGACTGTGACCTAAAAAATAACAGCTTAGTTCTTGAACAGTAGCCTGCCCAATCCAAAGATCCAGGACAAATACTTGATCTTGAAATCTTACAAATACCTAATGATATAAATAAGTTTGCTGCTTCCATACTTACATGATGCAACAATTGTTTGTAGTAACAGATTCACAGTTTAATCTTAATCAGCATTCAAAAGAGATCTGATGATAATAAAAACACAGCTATGGGAAAATGAAAAACTGCACTCTAATAATGAGTCAGGCACATATTGTATTACTGGTTAGACAAGCTTAAATCAATTTTAATATTCAATGAAATTTTAAATAAATGCTATTGCACCATCTTGTACCAGAATATCTGTGAGATTTGTGACATGAAATTACCAGGTTATGCCTGACATTTTCATATCCAGAGTAGTAACTACATTATCTGGGCTTGGGTTTTGTATGCAGTTAAACAAATGATGCATTTGGCCCTCATCAGCTATAATGTCACGTGATAATTGATTGGCACTGCAAATTGATGGTGCAATTAGCCATAAAGCATTGGCAAAGGATTGTCATGCAGAACTCAGTGCTCATGACCCACCCAGCCACAGAATCTTATACACCTAGAGAGAGAGTGCTCTGGCACTCCTCTCTGGTATTTGAGACCGCTTTGGTGAGCACTGTTTCCAGTGGTACTCATCTTGTTTCCTGGCCATTTTGTTCTCAAGGTGTCTTTTCAGATCCACAACTTTTTACTTTTGTTCCTCCTTATTAAAAGTCCCGTATTATAGTTGCTCTTTTAAGTAAAGCACAGTATGTTATTTTGTGGAGTCTCTTGAAGTCGTCTCTGTGTTCACAGCCAGGGCAGCCTGAGGTGAGCCCAGGCTGCCATGGGTTATTCCTTCTAATGACTAGAGATTACCTTGCCATGGTGCCCTCTATCCTTGCTAATCTGACTTTGGATCTTGAGTTAATGAATACAGATAACAGATGGATGATGTAGTAAAAGAGATCTTGTTCCAAATAAGGTCTCACTTTCACTGTTCCCATCCTTCCCAGATGATGTAGCATGGTGTTCCACGGTACAAGGTATTGGTAACTGGATGAGTTCCCCCCTAAAATAAAATCTGCAAGAGTTGCTGGCGACACCTTTTCTCTCTGCTGTGCCCCTCTTCTAGCTGCTTATCAGCTGATAAAGAGGCTCTGGACATCTGCTTGATCCACCTTCCCTGTATGTCACAGCTGTGCTTTGTGGGCTACAGCCGTAGGATCCATCTTACACACTTACTGCACCTTCTTGTCTGTATAGTCTGGTATCTTCCTGCTGTGACCGTCTTATCTTGAGAACTCTTTTTCTTTTACCCTTTCCCATGAATGTAACTCTACACATGGCCAAGGGCCAGGGCAAGGGAATGGGTGAAAGAAGGCCCCTACTTCTGAGATTCAGGTTATTCCTCAGGCTGTTTCAAATGGCCTGTGCTTTGCGCTTGCCGTGTCCAAAAGCTCAGTGTAAGTTACATATTTCCTTTAATGCACATACTTATACTATAATACTCTTTGTCCATAGGGGTGATATTGATTCCCAGGCTACAGGAAACCTTTATACCCTACATATGCTACCATAGTAAAGGGTCAGAGCAGGGGAGAGGACTGAGGGCCTTGCAGAGCTAAACTGCAGAGCCTTAACTGGAGGCATCATTTTAGGAGTGGTTTGGGTCTCATGGCCTCTTTGAACTTAGCTGACAGAGGGACATGCAATTTACACTGAACACTGGACTACACTCCTGTGATTAGTCAGATTGCTAGTAAGTTAAATAATCATGTTTCTCATTGAAGTTTCTTTCTCATTTGGGCTTAGTCACTTGCATTCTAGTGATTTCCTTTTCTTCATTGAACACTTGTTAGGGCAAACCTTCCTGCTGACATCCTGTTAGAATTCCCACTGTAAAATGTTATTATTCACAAAGTTATTTTCACACTTTAAAGCCTGTCTCATGCTGCACATGTTTTTTTCTTCAGTGACAGGAACTTACTTGGTGACTTGCTTGAGATGTAATGGAGAGAAGAGATTCTTATAATTTGCATAAATATCTGGTTTCAGTATATTTTGTTAAACTAAAAATGTGAGATCATGTCTTATTATGTCAAACAGTTCACATTTTTACCACGTTACTTTGCCACAAACCTTGTTGGGGTTTTGAAATGCACTGTCATTTGAAAAAAAATCCAGACCTCTAAGTGCCATGGCTGAAAAAGTCTTTTCTACAAAACAATAGGTAAAGAGAAAAGGAAATAACACAGTGACTGGAAAATATCATTTCATTACCATTAAAGGACTAAAACCTGATTAATGTAAGTAAAGGCCTAGATATGACCAAGTTTGGTGGATCAGTCTTAGTTCCTGAAGAGACCTCAATTCATATCACAAACCCACTGATTTTTAAGTCTCTCAGAAACGTTGCCTTTTTATCAGCTTCTATCTGGTTTTGTGGATGCTTCTCTCCAGTCCTAAGCCTGTGCCCTCAGTCCAGCCTCAGCGGAGGTGAGGACAGCAGTAGCTGAGGAGGGCACACTCCCTGCACAGATCTGCTGACCAGCAGATTGTCCAGAAGGATTTGAGATGTGGGTGGATGTGTGAACTTTTCTTTGTGCTACAATTTTTGCCTTTTCTTTTTAGAATGTAGGCTTTGTTTCCCGTACTGTAATCCTAATTATATCCAGCAAGCGTTCCTCATATTCAGGGCATCTATAGTTATCTAATACAGAGGGCAAATTCCCTCAACTTTTCATGCTACCAGTTTTAAATTAGCTCTGAAGGTCTGCAGTGTAGCTCTTACACAGCTGGGTTTGCTGCATGTTATTTGTCATAGTCCATATGTGCCCCAGGAGCAACCAGGCCCCTGCTCCCCCACCCCATGTAGCTTACAGTCAAAATGTAAGACCTGAGGTGTATGGAAAGAGATACAGGCAGAAGTAAGAGGAAATAGAGAGACAGGGCTGAGAAGCAACACAGGCAAAAGGTCTATACACACTGACTTCCTTACTCTTCTCAGTTTCATGCAGGGGGTTGTGGCAAGGGAGAGATTTTAGGGGGAATTTGAACAGAGACCCTGAAGTATATTAGCAGATGTTTAAGGACCTTCCTTTATTGACAGAAGCTTTCCAAAGCAGAGCTCCACATATCTGCTGTTCCCAGACCGATCACTTGTGAGTGGACACAGAATAAAGCAGATGTTCACCCCAGAGTGAATACTGAAAGCTGGTCTGTTTTCATAAATAGGCAAAAAAGAACCAAAGAACCCCCCCAAGTCTAAAATTAAAGTTAAGTGTACTCTGTGACTGGAGAAATACTGGAGAAATATTTTGCTTCTGTTTTACTTTATTTAAGCCTTGCAAAAGGGAAAAACAACAAAAGATAGCTGTATAGAAATACAGTCCCTGGCTCTGACAGTACAGCAGTTTGCATTTCATGAGGGACACAAGAATAAGTCATAAAGCTTTGCTGAAAACATGTGAGGAGTGATGTTCTAATCAAAAATGAGATGTGTAGGAAATATTTTTAAAGGGTACAAATGAAGATATAATTAAGAGCCTACTTCCAGTTTACACACGACTAATTTAGTCCCTGATTTAAAAAAAAAATGTGGCATTTCAAACTATAAGATCAAAGCAGGACTCCTGGAAAACCCAGAATTAAACCTTTATAAAGCAAAGGACTCAGTGAAGTTTACATAAAGGAGCTAATGCTCCAGCTCAGTAGATATACAGAGAATGCAAATAGTTGAAAGACAGGAGACCTGACAAGGGAAGGCATTTGCCTAAGGTCTCAGTGGGAAGTTCATCCAAGGAAAGGCACAGAGCACATTCTAATGTACCTCTTTGAGTGGATAACAAGTGATAACAAGAGTTATGAAGATCAGCTTTGTTCGCTGCAATGTGGAGGCCATTTCTGATGAGTGAATTTGAGCTAATAGAATGGGATAGGATGGGAAATTAAATTAAATTAAATTAAGTGAAGGAAGGAAACAGTAATGTAGCAGAAGTGGGAAGTCACCAGACAGGCACAAAAAGAATGACAAAGTGTTCAAATTGATAGATTACACTAACATTTTGAATACAGAGCAGTGAGCCAACATTTGTCAAGGCCAGTAAGAGAATGCTTCAGCAGGTGAGGTTGAACAGCAGCTATGGGCTAAGGCTTCCAAAGGTATTTTGTCACATTCAACCACATCCATGTTTGGTTTGATTTGCCTTTGTAGGGACTTGATCTCAGAACTATAGCACAGGTGTTTGTCTCTCCCCAGGGACACGCCAAGTTTTGGAACACAAGCCCCAAGCCTTGGACATCTTGGGGAAACAGCTTCTGTGTGAAAACCTCAGAGGGTTTGTGATGAGATGGAGGTAGGGAAATGAGAATACAGAAGTAGAAAAGATGTTCAGATGGTTGGGAAGAAATATGAGTGGCTGGATTGGTGAAGGTTATATGTAGCTTTTCAGTGTTTTCAGATGTCCACCATTAGGCTGTGAGTGGAACATATTTCCAGACAAAACCTGCCCAGAAGCCCGTTATGAATGAAGAAACATTTTATTGAAGACCAGATAATGCACCATCTGCATCACTGTCAGTAATGCTCTTTAAATTTTGCATGACAAAGCAAGGTGATATGGAAACACAGCACTGAGGGATGGGGACCACTTGAGAATCCCTCCTAGCTATAGCCCAACCTCACTTTTCCGCTTCCCACACCTTCTCCTTGCTTCTTTCCTTGGAGTTTTATTTACAGAAAACATAGAATATATAGTGGGTTTATCATAGATTGTTTATTCAGGCCTTGTCAGAGAATCTGTTCCTGGGAAGTATGTCTAAGATCTGTAGGCTGATGTCCTGATGTAAGGAAGTTATATGCTCAGTCTCAGTGGGGACGGTCCCCTGGCAGTTCAAGCCTCCCTGCCATCCCATCCTGTCACATCTCGGATGCTCAGCAGGGTCAGCCCCGGTCAGTACCGGATGCTGTGACAGTCCCGAGGACTTCACTGTCACTGTCCAAGCTCGCTCAGCTGTGGCAGATGGACCTCAGGACTCAAATGGTGGGGCCAGTTCTGCACACTGTGCCTCACCTAAAACATCCACTGCGCAGACTGGAAGGCACAGCCACGTGGGGAGAGCCCTGCCCAAATCTTCGTTTGCCAAGTCTGGCCATACATACATACATAAGCTCAATCTGTTTACCTTTGGTCCATGCCACCACGTGTTTCTAAAAGTTTACCGTGAGGTATGCAAGGATTGTGAGTCTCCATTAGAATATGTATTAAATCATAGTCTGGGTGCTCTGGAAAACTATGATAAGGAATTTCTAGCGGAAGATTGTAGAATAAATCCCAGACTTGGCAAGAATCTATATGTTTTTGAAGTGTAGCTGTTGTAAAAAGTTAAAAAGCGTAAACTTTTAAAAAAGTTAAAAGTGTAAACTTTTTTAAAAATTGTCATTCCAGTTTTACAGCAGACCCTTGTGCAAATGGAATACTATAGCCAAGCACTGGGTTTGTGGCTGGCATCCTGTGAGTCAGTAAACTAAAAGCAGGGCCTTTACCTTCCAAAATGTCTCAGCTGCAGGATTTGTTGTTCAACCCACTCTTCACCACAGAATCTGATCTCATGTACAAAGCCTGACCCTTGCATTAGTGATAACTCAAACTTCCTTTGTCTTCCCTAGTTTACAAAGTATTTGAAACCACATTTCTAGGACTCAGCAATTCCCCTTTCCCCAAGTGCTTACTAGGGCTAAGCATGAAAAGAAAACCATGAAATGTTAGAAAGGCCAGATGTGCAAGGAGGGGCTGAAGTTTTTCATTAGCCAAAATGACAGCTTGAAAAAGCTGACAAGGCTCTACCTCTCTGCTTGGAAGCTCTTTCTTACTATACCTGTTTGCTGACAGATACTAATGCTCCCTACAGGCTTTATCTTTCCCACATTCTTAGACAGTCACATCTATAGCAACCCTAAGAATATTAACTTGAATGTATGAGTTTGGCCAGTTTGCTCTCCTGGTTATTTAAGTTAAGCACTGATTAATGTCTGCTGTAAAGCCTCTGACTGCAGTGAGCATCCAATTAAAGAGTTTCTTCACAGCTCCAGCTGGCTCCTTCCACTATCATCACCTGGAAACTCATCTAGGAAATCATGCAATTTAAAATTCAGATCCATTCTCCAAAAGGATTCTTAATGTTTTGGCCATAGAGATAACAGATACTAAAAAGTATGGCAGCCAACAGTTTGATTGGCCTGTGTACTAGGGATGACAGGGAGAATCAAGGTTTGCAAATGTATTTCTAGAGGGGGAAGATTATAAAATAAGGCTTCAAAGTCAGTAAGAGGGGTTGTAAAAACGAGGACAGGCTTGTGGGTGACACACCACTTGGGGAATTTTTCTTTTACATATCAGTGAGATTATATCTGGTACATACAAAGAAAACAAATGTGTTGGATGTGGTCCAATAAAAATCAAGCTCTGTGCAAAATGGGAGGAAATGTTTTGAATTTTACAATTTTGATGAAATGTTGAAGGAAAAGGGGAAATTTTTGAGAAAATTCATGTACATATTTTCCTAAAACTTTTTTCAAGTCCTCAACAACATTTGTCATTTGTAAATCATTAAGTCTTTTGCAAAAAAGGCCCAATGGAGCCTTGCAAAAACACACTTGCAAAAAACAATTTGGTCTTTTTTCTATCTACAAGCAATAACGGGTGAAATGAGAAAAACGTGAAGGGAACCTTTTGCAGCAAGAACAACTGCAGTTAAGCAAAACTTTCTTGAGAAAGTTTCACTTCCTAAGGGTTTTTGCTATATTTGCTCCTTTAAATGGCCATTGTATTAACCCACTTTTTAAAATTTTCAAATGTCAGCGACTAACTTGTGTCATTTGAAAGAACTAGAATAAAGCAGACAACCTCATTCTCATTACTCTAAGGATCTAACTGCATTAACAAATTTTGCTGCCACGGCCTTGTAAGTGGCATTGTTGCAGTACTACCCACCTGATACATCAACTTGTGTTGAGTTATTGCTGGGGTCAAGATCCAATAAAAACACTTTGGGCTAGAGGGGTTAAGCAGGACTTGGTCTCTCTTCATTGCCATTCCTCCATTCCTTCAATAGCTACTAAACTACTGCACCACCCATTCCTGCCTTGAAGGGACTTAACTAGAAATGCTCTATAAGAGCACTTTTGTTGTTGCTCTTTTAATACTGCATCCTGAAACAGAGTAATTCCATTTCCAAGCTATGTCATGGTAGACTGTGTGTTAGGTCATAACACACTGAGCTGGCAAATGCATGCTCTGGAGAGAGTGCAGCTATAATTTCTCTCTGAGACTTTGCAGTGACTGGTTAATTTTTTGTTAGAGTCCCTAGGCCACTGGGGACCTGGAGACACATTGACCTGCAGGCTCTGGAGTCTTGAGAAATCTGGATTTGCATCATGAAATGTTGAGCCTTGAAACAGAGCTTTTGTTTTTGAAATGAACTGCTGCAGCCAAAAGTTCAGGCCAGGAGATAGCAATAAATTTCAGGAGCTAGGCCAGTACAATCATATTCTTTAACTACAAGTAAAAAACCCTCAGAATTTCCAATTAAATAGTTTTCAATATTTTTTCAAATAAATTTATTTGGTTCTCTTTCAAAATACTTTTTCCAAAATCCCTATATTTTTAAATGTTCAAATTATATTTAAATAGCCACCATCAAAATCAAGCATTAAAATTTTTAAGAACAAATGTCTGATTTGAAGCCTCCAAATTATTATTTGTTTTACTTCTCAGTTCAAAAAAAATTAATTCTTTTTCCTTTCAGTCTGACTGAAATGAGTCCTCCTGACTTTCCAAATTTGCCAATGAAACACAAAAAAATAATTATTCATTGACTTCCAATGAACACCGTTCATAAAACTTCCGAATTATGCAAAGTAATCTCCTTCTGGGAAATAGTTAGAGATCATTTTATGGTACAAGCTTGCAATGTGACTCAATGCCTCTTCACTTGCACACTATAACTTTCCTCACTCATCTGAGCATTCAGACTTTTGCCTTGTCTATGGTTTTGAGCTCCTTCCCCCTCAAGCCCCCAATACCACCATGAATTTTCTCTAGTTTTGCCTTTGCTTACAAAATATTCTTTATCTTTTGACATATAAAATGCTGCCATGCTGTGAGAGAAGTGCAGCTGGGAGGACAGAAATGGTTACACGAATTGGCTTATGAAGTTGTAAGATTTGTTGCTACTCTGATGGTGTCAGTAGAAAGGGCGAGGAGCAGCCACCTGCCCCTGTCCCAGATACAGGGATGGCAGGGATAGCAGGGGTAGTGGGGATAGCAGGGATAGCAGGCCTGGCCTGCCAGCTCCTCTTGCTCAGGATCTCTAGCAGAGCAGGAGTTCTTCTTTGGCACAGTGTGAAAGGGGTTCTCTTCACAGAGGTCTCTCCTTGCAGTTGAACCTCTAGGGAAGGCAGACACCAAGAAACACAACAGAAAGAAGACACAGAAGTTCAAACTGAGGAACTAGAAGCAGAAGAGGGAAAAGGAAGAAGCTTTGATCTCCACCTCCTCTTGCAGCCACCCCAATCTCTTAAGTTACCTCTTCTCTGTGCCCTGTGACTGCAGACACTGCACCAGTGAGTGTGGTGGGAAGCATGGGCTGCCAGCCTTCTCCTTACCATCAACCAATGCTCTACTGAAGTGAATCACAGCCAGTCGCTCCCCAGCAAATCTCTGAAGCAAGACCCCAGCCTCATTCACCCACGTACTACCAGACTTTTCAGCTGATCTCAAAGAGGAACACACCTGCCTCTTGGTTTTAGTAACACTGCTTACAATTTTAGCACAAGAAATGTTCTCTTTCCTGCACTTTTTGCTCATGCATAGGGCCAGTGGGGCCCTGGGGTGGCATTCTGGGTGCCCCATATTGAGCATTGGTACTTCCCTTTGCACTAAAAAGGACAGCAGAACTGTGCATGCCATGTGCATGGTAATTCATTTGCTCTACACTTTCAGGAATTACTTACATTTTTATTTAATCTGCTTTAGCTGTTATTGGGTTCCACTTTAAGTGTCCATTGTTTCTTCAAGGCTTTTGCTCAGTGACTTGGTTTAGTAGCAAATGTCACAAAGGCCACAGCTAGTTTGTGCACTCCAAGCTGTGTAAATGCCTACTACCACAGTTGTCTGCATAGTAGTTGGACATTTTTTCCCCGTGATAGCTGAAAGTTTTCTACAAGAGTGTGTGCCTACAGCAACCGTCATTCATTTAGCAGGAAAGGGAAGGCAGATGCCAAGGTATTTTGTGATCAAGGACAGATTGGTTCTTTAATCCCAATGCCACCAAGAGCTCCAGTCCATGAAGACTGGGCAAGAGCAGGGCTTAGTTCATGGCACCTTATCTTTTAAGCTACTTGTGTGCATTCCAGGGACATTGTGAAGCCTAGACAATCAACACATTTTGGTGACAAATCACACTTCAGGTGTCTTAACCTCTGGTGAAGACATGACTAAAAAGTTTGTTCTTGTACTCTTAAAATTACAGGCTGCAGGCAGATCTACTTTGCGTTGGGAATCATCAATCTTCAAGAGGAAATTCTCCTCAGGGAGCAGCACTGTTTACCAACAAACTGGGCTACCTTTGCTGTTACACTGTGGGCACCGTTGTTCTGCTTTTGAGCTGTTAAAACACTCCTCTTGTGACAGCAACATTATAAAAGGCAGCACCAAGCCTTCCCCACCAAGGGAGGACTGGCTTGCAGTCAGGTGTGTGCTCCTGCCAGGTATGAGTTCGTATGTCTTAAGCTAAAGTAGCTGTCACCTCAGGATTTCCCTCAGCCAGGCCAAACCTGCCATCTTTAATGATTAAATGGGTGGGGTTTTACTGTATAAATTACTGTGATCCAAGTGAGAAGACATTGCACAATGCCTGAATTGTCTCATCACACAGAGAAGAAGGAAGGTCCCCTGTCCTGCAAGTGTGGTTTTACCGACAGCCTGACCCCATCTAAGAGCAACTTGTACCAAAATGGGCAGGATCTTTCCTTGCCCCCCAGGTCCCTAGTCCAGTGGCTCTTTCTTCCTTGTAGCAGCCATGCAACCTAAATCCTGGGTTTGCTCCAGTTCATCTCGTAGCCAAAATAATCCCAGTGTCACCACAACAGGGAAGGGTGGTGCAGCTGGAGGCCAAAGGGGCAATCTGGACGGTGATGCCTTTTCTTGACAATGTTGACTGAGATCAGGTAAAGTGGATCATGAAAACATGTCCTAAAATATTGTGTGGTACAGAACACTCCCAACAGTCAAGATAAGGCTGGAGAATTCCTCAAGGCTTTCTCCTCAACCACATGCATTTTAGTTTGTTTAAATCTTTCTGAGTCTTGACTCTCCAGTAGATCATATATAGTACATCTCATATATAGAGAAGATAATTAAATCCTAAACATGACATCTGTAATATGACTGAGCTCTGGAGTGGTGACAGATCAAGGAATAAGTTAATTAAGTGGATCTTCGAAATTGAAATTTATTTCTGCACAGTTGCTTTGTGAGGCACTTGAGGTTTTCTCACCTTTGACCTAAAGGCCCCCTAAGCAATGACTGCAGTGGTAAAGTCTATAAAAATGGTACGTTTGCTCTGATAGAAAAGGCTGAAGGAGGGGTGGATTTAATGATGACTGTGAGAAATACAACGGATATTTCATGTGGGCAGGGGAACATCTTCCCAAAACACACAGTTCACTCCAGAGACTGACAGACATGGCAAGTGAATGTGAAGAGGTTAAAGCAGGACTGAGCTGTCCCTCCAAGGAATAGGGCATATCTGGGCATGTTAGGAACCTCAAGAGGGAGCTCAGGGAAACGAAGTTCAGGGTGCCCAGAATTTCACTGCAGTTCTCTGTATTTATAAGGTAAATCCTGTTGGATCAGCCACAGACATAGGAACGACAGGGGTGTGAGGAACCCTGCTATGTGTCCGTGTAAGCAGCAGATGCTGCTTTGGGTGTTTGCCATAAGGTACTTGCTTCTGGAATGCATGGCTCTGGGCTTCAGGAGTACTCTGGCTGCTGTCACACCATTCTCCAGCAGCTGTGCCTGAGTGTTGTAAGGTATTAAAATACAAAGATCAAGTGTTAGTTACCAACTCCTGGTGCTGGCAGGAAAACAGCCCGCCCTTACCCTGGGGCAGCCAGTAGGTGCATCACTGAAGAGCCCCACACATCTGGAGCGAGGATGTTCCAGTACCAAATAAGAAGTTTGGGTGCAGCCACCTGGCTTTGAGGCTGAGAGGTTTTCCCAATAGTGTCCTTGCACCCATTTGATTTATTAACAGACACAAGTCATATAGTCTGAAACAAGATTTAGCCCCAGGAAAATGGTGCAAAGGAAACTTTTTACAAGCTTTCTGAGCCGAAGTTCCTGTAACTCTGGGGGTTGGCACCCTGAGGCTTTATAAGTAACTCTCCGCGTTACCCCCTTCTAGGAAGAACCTACCTTTTACATTAAAGAGTGGGCCTCAAATCTTAAAAGCATTGTTAGTTTCCCCCCCTCCTCTGCCCTAAAATACACCCACACCTTCAAGAAGCATTTGGATAACACTCTCAGGCACACAGTATGATGCTCTGGGTTGTCTTGTGCAGGGTCAGAAGTTGGACTTTGATGATTCTTGTGGGTCCCTTACAACTCAGGATATTCTGTGATTTTGTGATATACACACTTCACATCTATGGTGTGGTCATTCTCACCTTAGAGTCAGGTTTTGTCATCTTGTATCTCATCCTTGTCAATGGGAGTGTGATTGTCATTGTAAGAAGAAATGACAGCTGCTAACTGCATTAACTTACCAGCTCCCCCAAAAAGGGGAAGATAAAAAGAAATGGGGAGTTTAATTTCTCTAAATTCAGCATCCCTTCAAAATATGTAAGCAGAGCCAATTAGGTTATGACTCTGGTGTAAATGGATAATGAAAAAAAAAACTTAAAGAAAAGTAAAAATGAGCTGAGTATGCAATAATGTTCTTCTCAGACCTCCTTGACAGATGGCAGGGCAATATGTATCCTTTGGCCTTTTCCCTTTGGCAAGTGTTATGAGTTAACATGCAGTATATTCTTAGAAAAGCATCCGCCATACCTTCCTGAAGAATTCACTTCTTGCAAGCCTTCCCCTTTTTCAGTTTGAGAGCTGTGGGCTGGTATGAAGCGTCACTGTAAAATAGGTCTACCACAGCCAAATGTCACTTGACATGTGTTCTCAGAATCAGCAGTACTGTGCCCTTAGCAGGAATGATGAAATACTGAGGCTAACTATGAAACACTTGTGAGCCAGCGAGTCTTTCCTTTTGTATCATTCTCAGCACCATTGGTCTTTGCTTTGATGCTGAATGGCTGTCTAGCTGGGTCCCCCTCTCAGATGTTCTCAAGAAGGGAATGTGCTCCTTGCTTTTTCTACTCGGTGTTGCTCGCAGTTGTGCTGGCAGCCCACAGCTGAAAACTCACTCTCCTTCTGCAGGTGACAGGCAAATTGTAATGAGTTTCAGTCACACAGAGTCACCTGGCCCCAGCCAAGGCCCACAAGGCCCATTATGGTGTGTGCTGCATGAGATAGGGAAGAGGCACTACCAGTATCACAGGAGTACAGCCCAAGGCTTGAACAAATCTGATCCTTCAAGTTCATTTCTCACTGTGCAGTCACTACACCATTGTCCAGTCAGCTGGTGAGTCATTGCAGGTGTTGTGTCCTGGCAGTTGTTCTGGTGGGAGCACCAGAAAGGAAAAAACAGCGAAAGTCCTTTGGCCAAGTTTGTGCAGACCCCAATTCTCCTGGCAGGGAACATTTCATCATCACCATGTTTGCTCAGTGCTGCTGTCTGCCTAACTTACGAGGCTGAAGGAGTATCACTGCATGAGGATGTGAGGTGAGAAGCCCAAAGTTTATCAGTAGTTTGGAAGCTCATGGGAAATGAAAGGAATATTTCCTGCTGTTCTGGAATGGAGTCATACTTTGTCTTGCACAGGTTTAAACTGGGAAGCACAAGCTTAAACCTGGAATAGCTGACTACATCAAGTAAATCTTATTCCTGGGTTTTGTACCATTGGGCTTTGTTTACCAAGTGCAAGTTAGCACAATGAAGTGAACAGATTTCTGAGAACTGTGGTGAACCTTCTGGAGCCTCCAGTTCTCTCATTTGGCTTTTCATTTGCTGAAAGAATAAGCAAGCAGACCTCTGACCTACTTCTTGTCTCCCACATCCTCTCATGTGGGAACTGTCCAAGCATCTCCTGGGAGACCTCTAGTACTCAGCACTGAATGTCACCACTTTGGAGAACATTTGTTACTTTCGGAAATGCATCAAATTCCTCTAGACCCTGGGGAAAGTCTGAATGGGATCTCAGCAGAAGAGGCACCTCCAAGCTCCTTTTCCCACATGCAGTTTTCCTCAGCTCAGCTCACAAAGTGCCCACGTTGAACAAAGGACTGCAGCCCCTTGTGTGCGGCAGCCCATCGCAGTAGGTGGTTTCCCAGAAGGAACACACAGCTTTCCCTGCAGCTGCCTAACTTAGCCTCTTCTGCTTGCAACAGTGCATTCAGGTGCGTGCAAGGCTGAGGCGAACCCAAAATCTGTGGGGTGCTCATAGTTAGATTCTCCTAGGCCTTTAAAGGCAGAAGGAGAATTTTAGTCTGGATGGATCAGCAGGTAAACGCTCCTTGAGATACCAGGTACTACCCCCTTTCCTAGCGACCTTCCTATTCCCAAGCGCTTGTGGCAGAAGGGCTGTGGATGGGTGTGAATGTGAGGAGAGACAGAAGGCAGCCCTTGGCTGCGTGCCGGCCGTTTGCTGGCACTTGGTGCGTAAGAGCAGCTCATGGCTTTCTCCAGAGGACCTGAGCTGGGAGCCGGGAGAGGCAGGAGGGGACTCGGGCGGCGGCGGGCGGGACCAGCCGCAGGGGCGAGCGATGGCCGCGGGGGGGCGCGCCGTGTGCGGCGGGGATGGGGCGGGGATGCGGCGTGGGTATGCGGGGCGGTGCAATTCGGTGCAATCGCCGTTGGCAGACACCATCGCACAGCCCCTGCACCTTTCTACCCCCTGTTGTTCCTTCCGTGGTGCTTCTCTTCCGCCCAAAACAGGCATCACTGCGGGAACGCTGTGCCCGCGTACACGGAATGACCGGCGGGGAGGGGAGAGCGCCTGTGTGCTGGGAGAGGAGGAATGCGCGGGACTCGGCGAGTATGAGCTTCAGGGCAGCGCATGCCTCAGGCTGCTGTCACTGACGAGACCACAGCACGGGAACAAGAGGTGACAGCGTGAATGCAGCTTTCTGGAAATTTTAGGTGCTACTGAAGCCCAGTGCTTTTCCATCAGCACACCCACAAGTAGACCTAATAGCAAATAGAAGCAATACTGAATCCACTTGCTGGAGATCTTGGAGAAGTAAAACGTAATCTCAACCACACAAGAGCTTTCCTTCTTTAATATCCATGACTCAGGGGCTCTTGTGCAAGAACATAGCCTATTTTTTAAAGGCAGGGGAATGGTTTGCAGAATTTTTTAGTATCATTTCAGTCATTTAAAATCTCTCTGCCTTGCACACTTGTATCACTGTTAGTAAAGCAGTTGACTTTCCAAGTATTGGGCACACACAGTAATCTATTTAATATTATGATTGTTACCATTTTATTCTGAAAGCAATAAAGGCATAGATGAGCATTACATTTCAGGATCATATTCTGTATTTCTGCATTTCCTCTTTTAATATTAGATGCTCCTTTTAATTTTTGAATCATTTATTTCCTTCTGTTTTATTTATTTATCTCCTATCTCAAAGACTGCCCATGTGTTCAAGGGGAAAAGCTGGATTTCTATGCAACCAAGTGAAAATTGAAAGAGCAAACAGAGCTGTTGCTTGTGCCTTTCTCACTGAGGCAGCCCCTCTGGCCCATTTGAGTGTTGTAGCTCTTAGAGGGTGGCTGGGCTTGGATGACCAACGTACTCCCATCCCCCAAATTACCATGTAAGAGTTACTGTACCACTGCCATGGTTTGCTGAGCAGTCATGGTACAGAGACACAGTTTTTTGTGAGGTCACTTGAGCTAAGTAGCTTGTTGGCAACTGTCTGCTTCTGTGGAGCTCTGGACACTATAAAGCCTTTTAATTCTTTTTCTCCTAGCAAGTGCTCAAGCCTAGAGAATTTTTCTTTTTAAATTCCCTTAACTGTGTCAAAGAATAAAGAAGTCTGCATGTGAAGGATTTCTCTTCTAATCTCAATTTTGTTCACCAGCTTGAGCAGTCTTGCTTGGAGGAGCAGCAAGCAGTTTCCTACCCACCTGTGAAGGAACATCTGCTCTCCTACAGAGGGATGCCAGCAGCAATATCTTGCTACTCCCTGCCCAGGTTACTTTTCCTTTCCAGCTGATATTGTGGACTAGGCCAAAGATGTTATTCTCTTAGGACTTCTGGAAAAGTATCCAGCTCAAAGAGAAAATGAACCAAACAGAAGGTAGAGTGGGGGACAAGCGGTAGAAATTTTTTTTTTCTGGGAACTGCCTAAGGCAGTCTGCTAGCCCATGCATCTTAAGGCAGTTCTCCAGAGACCCTTCAAATCAGCAGAAAGAAATCATCTGTTCACTAATGACAGATGTTAGATGAGATGAACCCTGCTTCTTTAGGCTCTGTCATTGGCCATGAGTGGATTCACTGTGGTGTCATGAAATACAGGTCATTTTAACCATATGGTCTGCCAACTTGTAGTTGTGCCATTGTGAATAAACAAAGCCACTAGGAAAATGGAGAAAGGGGTCTTTGAGTAGTCCTGACAGGAAACAGGATCAACCTGATAGGAATTAAAGAGCTGAGTTCAGAGAAGATCACAATCATAAAGTAGTTCAAGTTGAAAGATACATTTAAGGGTCTCAAGCCCAAGGTTCCTGCAATGAGCAGGGACATCTTCAACTACAACAGGTTGCCCAGAGCCCTGTCCAACCTTACCATGGATGTTTCCAGGGATAGGACACCTCCCACCTCTCTGGACAGCCTGTTCCAGTGTTTCACCACCCTCATTGTATAAAATTTCTTCCCTATGTCTAGCCTAAATCTATTTAGTTTAAAACCATTGCCCCTTGTCCTGTTGCAATCAGGCCCTGCTAAAACTTCTATCCCCATCTTTCCTATACACACCCTTTAAGTACTGAAAGGCTGCAATAAGGTATCCCTGGAGCCCCCTCTTCTCCAGGTCCAACAACCCTAACTCTGTCAGCCTTTCCTCATCAGGAGAAGTGTTCATCCTTCTGATCCTAATCCTCCTCTGAATCCTCTCCAACAGGTCCATATCTTTCCTGTGCTGAGGACACAGTACTCCAGGTGGGGTTCCGTGAGATCAAAGTAGAGAGACAGAATCCCCTCCCTTGACCTGCTGCCCAGGCTGCTTTTGATGCAACCCAAAGTGCAATTGGCTTTCTGGGTTGTGAGTGCACATTGCTGGGTCATGTCCAGCCTCTGATCCACCAGCACCCCCAAGTCCTCAGCAGGGCTGTTCTTGACCTGTTCATCCTTCAGCTTGATACCAGGGGCTGCCCTGACCAAGGTGCAGCACCTTGCACTTTGTCTTGTTAAACCTCATGAAATTCCCGTGGGCCTCTTCTCAAGTTTGTCCAGGGCCCTCTGAATGCCATCCTGTCCTTCAAGTGTGCCAACTGCACCAGTCAGTTTGGTGGTATCTGCAAACTTGCTGAGAGTGCACTCAATCCCACTGTCTGTGTAACTGATGAAGATATGTAGCAGTCTAGGTCCCAGCACAGGCCTCTGAGGGACAACACTTGTCACTTACGTCCATTTGAACGTTGAGCTATTGATCGCTACCTCTGGCCACAATGGGGCAACCAATTCCTCATTCATCCATCAGTCCATCCATCAAATCCATCTTTCTCCAATTTAGAGAGAAAGATGCTGGGGGACCTTGTCAAAGACCTTACAGAAGTTCAGATAGACAACATCTATAGCTATTCCCTTGTCCACTAATGTAATCAGTTCATCACAGAAGGGACACTGGGTTGCCTGGGTTGATCTGTACCATGATATTCCTATGCATAGAAGTGAGTTTGACAGTTCAGTAGTTTACAGGGCCCTCCTTCCTATACTTCTTGAAAATGAGTGCAATGTTTCCCTTTTTTTCAATCAGTTAGGACTTCACCTGACTGCTATGTCTTTTTAAATATCATGGAGAGTGGTCTGGAAACTACCTTAGCCAATTCCCTCAGGACTGGAAAGCATCCCATCAGGTTCCCATAAATGGTCACAAACCTGATCTTCTCTTGCAGTGGGAAGGACTTTGCTCCCCCAGTCTCCCTTCCATGCAGTCCATCCTCTCAAGATGTGTAGGAAAAGGGGTTTCCAGTGAAGACTGAGGCAATAAAAGTTCTTGAGTACCTCAGCCTTCTCCTTACCCATTGTTACCAGTTTGCCACCTTACTTACTGGAGTTGGGAGGGGGGCAGAGGGGCAAAGTGCACTTTCTTGACCTTCATGGGGATATGGCATCAAATCAGGGCATAACTATTTCTAGGGCAAACTATTCATGAACACAAAGTTCCCAGGTATAGAAGACAGCTGTTTTGTTATATGATGATAGTATAGTGAAATTGATAAACAAAGGGAATACGTTCCCTCCCATAAGATTTATTAAGTGTTTGAGCTCTTTTATTGAGGACTCCATTCCAATTTTCTTTTTTTTTCCCCTACATCAAATCCCTTCAATCTTCCACAAGGGTGTTACTTTATTCTGCACCAGAGGAGGGAGATACATATCCACAAACCTTCTGAGAAACACATTTATAGGAAATAAAAACCAAATAAGCAAGTCTTTCTGGCCCATTCTCTGTGTGAAGAGACAATTCACTCTCACACCTGCTAAATAGCTTAGTTCAGGATTAAACTAATGCTAAATACTGAAAATATAATGGGCTACGTAGTGATCATCACGTGGTCTTCAGGTACTGCAGTGCATGAGTATTATCTGAGGGAATTGTAGCCCACTGAGTGTCATAAACAGTCACTGCTGTTCTAAGAAGTCCATCTTTCTAATTGCTTTGCTGGCAGATGGATTATGCGCAGGGTCTCATTTTATCACTGCAGGCTGCCTTTGTTTTTTTCTCACTTTCTAATCATATAATTCAGTATGGTTTGCAGACACATCACACTGTGGAGTCATATACAACACTAAAAAGTTCTCATGTGTTTTTTCTGCAGCATTGGAGTTTCTCCACACCAGTGATTTAACCCTTCAGAAAAGGGAACAGAATTTACACAGGTAAAGGTTGCCATTTTACTTTTGAGATAATGGAGCAATTTCCACTTTCTCTTCATCCTTCTTGCCAAATGAAAGAAAAAAAGTTGACAATCAGGCCCTTCATTTAGATTCAAGCTGTCTCCTGAAATACTTTTTCAGTAAGAGCATCTGCAAAGTTTTTGCAAAATTATTTACTTTATTCACCATGGAAAAGATGATCTGATATTTTGACTCATTCTAAGTGTATGGAAAACTCAAAGGCTTTTAAAGGAGTCCGTGCACTAGAAATTTAATGGATTGCTTTGGTGGCATGGAGAGTTGAGCCTTGTAGTGCCTGAAATGGTTTCTGTACATCTGGTGGCTCAGGAGTTCCTGATTTATTTAAACTGCTTTCAGGTACTTGTCCATGGCGAATAGAGACCTCATATCGATTTGTGATTTTGTTCCTTCAGAATATCTGATTCCTTGAAGAGCTTCTGTCTGTCCTTTTCCTTCTAACAACAGTAGGTTGTTCTGGATGTACAGATGTTCTCACAGCGAGACTTCACCTTCTCACGATCCAGGCTGCTGCCCAGTGAGTGGACAACTAAATTTCTTCTGAGGTTTTGAAGGAATGCTTCCTCTCTGCACACAGGACTTGCTAAGCCTCATCAAGAGGGCTCTGCTTCAGTAGCAGAGACCTCAGGTTTGAAGGCAAAGAACCATTAGACAGCCTCTGTGTATTTTTTATTAGTTTTTCAAACCAACCTCTATATTGCTATACTATTTCCCCAGGGTACAAGATTCTTGCTATAATGTGGAAATACCTCTTCCTACAGTTGATATAATCAGTGAGATGGAATCATTTGCTAAAGAAATACCAGGACATGCTGACATTGCAGAGGGCGCAGTGCTTGTGCTTTCATTCAGCATCACTGTAACCAATTTTCCTATCCTGTCAGTTAATATTTGCAAGTGCAGCTGGAACCTGGAGGCCAATGGGCTGTAGATGACAAATTTGTTTTGATCCAAGGAATGGAGAGTTCTTTTGAAATCAAAGTAATTGGTGTTGAAATCTAAATTAACATGGCCCAATTGCCAAAGCTTCCTTGATGCAGAAGGAGGTTAATTAAGCAGCAGTCTCTTCTCCTGAGCAGCGTCTGCTTAGAGAGAATGAATAACAACATGAGCAGGAGTCTACATAAAACCATTAGGTTTATTACCCCGCTTTTACAGCTTGCAGTAAAGAGGACTAGCAATTAATGAATGAAGTGGATACAATACTGCAGCCAAGATCAGGGTGAGGCATAAAATAGGGAGCCAGCTCTGCCAGAGTTACATGCTGGCAGGAGAATGTACCACAGTTTGTCAGGAAAGGAAAATGGGATCAGGTCATCCTTTCAGAGCCAAGAAATCTCTCGCTCACATGTATGTGACAGCATCCTACCAAAACTCTCTGGGACTGATATACAGGAGCAGAGAGGAAGTTAATGAAGGCCTCAGAGCCCAGGAAGAGAGAGATGATTCAACCAATTAGCCAGAAACTGGAGATACTGCTTTGCAGATTTGCAGATTGCTGGCTGTGGCATGTTATATGTGCTGTTATTTAAAAAAAAAAAGGTGGCTCCAGTTCCAAATTTCTTGCTCTTGTACCAATATAAATCCCAAACAGTCAATGCTGACAGTTCGCTGTTGTGTACCACAGAGATGTAGATTTTGTTCCTCTTCTCAAGCATGAGAACTGGTGCTTGGCTGAAAAAAACCCAACTAAGCCTGAAAGGCTGTAACAGTATATACTCCTCTCTTTTCATTCCTTATACATCCAATTTAAAAGCAAGCAGCCACACATGCCAATCACATTACAATTCCTTACATTTTCTTGTATTCTGTTTCCCAGTCAATCAGTTCTCATCTGTTTTGCCTTTACCCTCTAAAGTCTTCAGGGCATGGAATATTACTTTTCAACTTGTACAGCATGGAAAAAATGGGTCTTTGATTATTACTGTAATATAAAAGCATATTTGTGGTCACAATTATTGCAATTGCATAAAATGGAAATCATAAAGATTATTTCTCAAAGTTCCTATTAAAGGCCATGAAATGATTGCTAATTAAGGATAGAAACACATTTCTTTCAGGGCTAGCTAGACTATCATGAAGGCTTAGTGTCTTCCACTGGAGCAGCTTGTTTGTTGGAAACAGGACACCACTGCCAGATGGAGCATAGGTCTGTGTGTATCTTCTGATGCAAAAAGCCTCGTGAGTTCTGGATCCCCCAGGATGAGGCAAGAGAGTTACTATGATCTAGTTTGCAAGAGGACTAATAATGCATTCCAATAACAAGTTTCTTCAGGCATAATTTTTTCCATTAGAAAGGGCCACACTTTGCCAACCAGAGAACAGGGCAAGCAGCAGTCACCGAGCAGTATGGACTGTTTGTGCAAGGAGACCTTACACTGAGCAGAGCTGGGGGAATAGAAAACCATGCTGGCAGAACTGTAAAAGAAACATTATATTTTCATAGAACTATTTATGTGTGTAAATGTTTATGCCCTTTCAACCATATACACATTCCGTGTGGGATAAAGCATTTTCAGCATGTTCTAATGGTGGGGCAGAGGGTAAGGAGAAAGGGAGCAGAGGGTTGTGAGATAGGTATGCAGCTTCCTTTTACCCTTTGAAAAACACCCATTTGTCTTCTGGCTTGTGTATATGTGCTTGAAATGCACTCTGTTGTTCCCTTTGTACCACCCCCAGCAGGGTGATGTTGCAAATTTGTTGCGAGTGGAGCATCAGCCATTCTCTCCCTGTGTGGAACTGCTTCAGAGCAGTGCTGTGCTTGAATTCCGTGTAATGGGATCACCTGTGGTTTCTGGGTTGTGAAATGAGAGAGAATGTTTGCAGAGCTCCCTGTTGATATTGTGTTCTTGGTTTCCCTTTGATGATGACATGTGTAGCCACGTAAATAAGTGATCAAGTGAAAAGTAAGCTCTGGATAGACCACAGCTCTGATGGCCAGATGTGTTGCAAATGGTAAATAAGAGACACACCATAAAGGAAGTGAAATGTGTGGAAGGAGGAAAAAAAAGAACATTTATGTGTTTCTGTCCCACCCTCTGCAACTTTGCAGGTTTGTTTTTATGATACTTTCTCCTCCATGGCTTTTTGTGATGACATTTGCTGAAGAAGAGATGAGGATCTGATATAACACCTTCTGAAGTTATCACTGTCCTTTGTACTACAACATGAGGACCTTGACTAGGACTTGGGGTCCCAGGTACTGTACAAAGATGTAGTCACTAGTAAAAATAGCCCAAAGAGCTTGCAGACTCTATAAGGAATATGCACAGGAAGTGCCAATGAAAGCCCAGAGGCAGTGCTGACAATGGAGCTTATCTATCTACTTCTCTGGGTCAGTCTAATGAAATCTCTACATTACACTGCTTCTGCCAAATTTTTCTGATGACCTCTCAGCTCAGTTGATTTTGACCACCAAATTGTTGATTTACAGGAACAGCAGATACCCAGAGCTTCGGGGTATCTGTAGGAATAGATGAAGGAATAGCCTTCAGTCTTTGTTCTTGCTGTACATGAATATGCTCACGATCTGTGCAACAATGAATTGCAGACTAATTTAACCTTGGTATGCAAAGCAAGTTCCACAGTTTGCAAAGGGAATGTGAGTCAATCTGAACTGCCTGTTCCCAAGTCAGACACATCACCTTCACTTGCCTTCTAGCTGTGTAATGAGGTGTATTCCTGATCTTTCCTGAGAAGCAGTGGGACATGACCTTCACAAGGGTCTAGACTGGTGGCCCAGACAAATTCTAACACAGATCTTTGACTTTCTGCTGCTTCAATTTGCCATACTCCACTACTACAGTGTACTGCCATACCACTTTGCTCCCACAGCAGCAGATAGGCTGTCTACTTTCTAAATGGGCATGTGTTTCCCAGCACTGTCTTCTGGTAACCAAAGGTTGTCATCCTCTGTCTGTAAGTGCTTGGGGACTTCTTGGGTTATGGAAAGCCTGTGAGAGATGGGCAACTCTTTGACCACAGGAAAACTCATTATGAAAAAACCCAAAACAATCCCAAAGCTTACAAGTGATCAGCCACCAGCTCCTCTAGTTCCTGTGGAGCAGAGTCCGCCACAAGATGCACATGCACACGTGGTGTGTGCGGTGGGTAGAGGTTACAAGTGGTGTGAAGAATGGCCTGGTTGTGCTTTGTGCCCTCACAACTGCTGAGCTTCATACCCGTGTGTTAGCACCCAGCCTCTGCTCCCCCCTTCACTTCCTTTTTCCATTGTTCGCCTCCTCAAGCAGGGACTGGCACATCACTCCTGTGTGTGTTACATGTATGTTCTGTATATGTCACAAGTACAATGTCGAGCCCATCACAGTGCAAGCCCAAGTGCTTTCCACATGATAGCCTAACAGGTAAGACACAGGGAGAGGCCAGGCAGGATGAGCCAGCTGGCTTCAGCTGGAGGAGGGACATTTGAGTGCAAGGCATTGTCACAATGATGATGAGTCACCCAGGTATGCACAGTAACTATAGCGATGGCTCTTCCAACACCCGCAACATCTTTCACACTATCTCTTGGTTTCCTGTTCCCAGCAGAAAACCAGTTCACCTTTAGCAAGTAAAATCTTTTGTTTCTTTTTATTTTCCCTGTCTGAGATCCTTTAGGATTTTGCTCTCTTTCCAATCTATATGCATATATGAGATGTTAAACTTGGAGTGATTACAGTGTGAACTCAGTCCTAACTGATCTGAGAGTGCTACTCAGCTGCTACTGCTCATGCTGTTCAACAAGAGGCAGCACTGGATTGATCAGTCCCTCAGATTTCACAGATTTTTACTTCTGATATTTTTGCTCTTCTATAGCCAAAAGTGCTAAACGTTAGTTTGTTGACCCAGATTGCAACCCGTTTACATGAGGGAAAAGGACACTCCCACAGCAAGTGGCACAGATGTGCAACTTCCTCACACAACTAATGATACATCACCTGTATTCTTCC
Source organism: Pithys albifrons albifrons (assembly GCF_047495875.1). Classification (NCBI taxonomy): domain Eukaryota; kingdom Metazoa; phylum Chordata; class Aves; order Passeriformes; family Thamnophilidae; genus Pithys; species Pithys albifrons. The sequence goes on along the minus strand of NC_092465.1, from coordinate 26,092,830 downwards.
CCTCAGTAAATGGACATAATAACTTGTTGTTTGCAAAAACAAGGAATTAGTCTTTATTGACTAAGCATTCATTGTTATGGCAGCTATTGAGAACAAGTGAGTTTAATTTTTGTAGAGAGGTCTGTTTAGTGGGGAAGGTGAATGTCATATTGTGCACTTGGGCAAGAAGGGTTAGTCAGGTCCTTGGTTTTCCTGGGCTGTCGCTGGGGCACAAAGGGAGTGCAACAAGCACTCTTGATGATTCAAACAGTTACAGCAGAGCCACAGGGAATCCTCTCTCTGAACTGCAGTCAAAAAGGGATGGTCAACAGCGTTCTCACTGAACTTAGGAATAAAAGTCTTAGGAATATATCTTAAGTCCAGGACTAGAGCAAATTATAGCAAATTTGGAGGTGTAGGAAAGTCTTACTTTTAAATACAGATAGTCTGACTTTAAAATTTTTCTGATACTTCTTATATTTCAGTGGCTGGTGAGTTGATCCAGACAAGTCAGCACACAGCCACGTCAAACATCATTAATCTAAAGGTACCTTAGACACAATGAGCATACTGTGCTTGATGTGCAATCCAAGACATATGCTCACTGGTTTTTTTAAATTTTATTTTATATTTACATATATACAGAATGATGGAGAGAAAAGACCAAAGCTTGTGTCTATGTTTGTGCAGTTGTTTGCATGCCCATACACATCATGTTCCTTAGTCATTCCAAGGTAGGAGATGCCTTTGCTTTAATGCTTTTTTTTCAATAGTGGTTTCTCTGCAATATGTGCAGTAAGCAATGTTTAAGTGTGTGCAGAGATTCATTCTGTCACAGACACAAACACACAAGGACAGAAGAACCACATATTCTACATCTACACAGACACTAACACTTGTGTCATGGTTGGTGACCCAGGACTTGCAGTTTCTGCCAGCTTCCCTCAGCAGCAGCCCAAACAAAATGCTATTCTGTAAATTGATTGCACAGCAGATAGCTTTTCTTGTTGCAAATCTCCATAGTTCAGCAAATGGGGGAGGGGGAAGGGAAAATCAAATTCCATGCCCTGGGAGCCAGGCTATCTTAGTGATTTGCAAATGACCTCGGTGATTACAGTCATTCTGGGCCCTTAATATTGCTCAAGTCTCTCTGTCTCCCTCTCTCTTGCATTCTCTCTCAGCATAATAAAACTGAGGAAATCCAGGAGACTAAATTCAGTGCTGAAGATTAGTGACAGGAAGGAAACTGGATATGCATGAATTAAACAAGACCATTTGTCTTTTTTGACCTGCAGATGTTTTTCTCATAGAAATGCAACCTTTTTTTTTTTAATGCAGGTGACACCCACATGTCTCCTTCTCTTACTGGTGATGATAAAAAAGGAGATAAACAACTGGAGCTTATGCAGTTAGGCTTAATCTTTGTATGTCATCATCGCCAAGCAAACCCACAGCAGTAGGAAAACAGAGCAGTTTCTGCTGCTCGTTTCTAACTGACATTTTTTCACCAGGCTGCTCATGTAACCTGTGGACTCTTTGAACTTCCCTTTGCACCTGCTGTCTCTCACAGTGCGTGGGTACTGCCATGCAGTGCTGAGCTGCAGTACATATATTCTCTGCCTATACCCCAGGCCTCATTTTGCCCCTCTACCTCAGTGGTTTGAAATCAGATTTCAGAACTGCAACATAAATATCTTAATAAAATTTAAAAAAAAAGAAAGTAGGAACAAAGGAACACTGATTTTATAAACCTTATATTGCGGGTTAAATTTAGGATTTGTAAGGAAGTAATCCTATAATACAGAAAGTAAAAATGGCAGAAATAAGAGTATTTTAAATTTTTTTGTATATGTATGGTATTTTTTCTTAAATCTCATTAAATAACCACAGAACCTTCACCCTTCCAAGAGCTGATTTATTGGAGGAAATTCACCAGAGCTGCAGTTCAACCTAATGCATTTCTCTAGTTGCTGGAGAAAAGCTCTGGAGGTGCTTAACTCCACTTTTCCCACAGTTAGCCATTCATCCATTCTGCCTTTACAGCCAGTTTGCTTGTCCATTGACCTTTGAATATAGTTTGTGCTTTCATGTCAAGGGTTTCTCAGGGGTCGACAGTGTAGCTACATCCACTCACAGGGCCTAATGCAGAGCAGCCTAAGCAGTAAAAAGTACTTCTTGAGTCACGAAGGGCTAGGATGTTTTTAATAGTTGTTTCTGGTAGTTGGCTAGGGAGAGGCAGAAGTCTGGGTTATGTAGTGAATCCTGCAGCTGGTTTGTTCACTTCCATTCCCTGAGCTTCCAGAGCTTCACTGAAGCAGTTTCAGAATGGATTCTCCTTTAACCCCTTTTGCTTTTCCCATCCTTACTGATGGATTGTTCCATCACAGGGCTGGGCTTCAAAGCAGTGTCAACTGTGTGTGCCTGCAGCAGGGAGAGTTTATTCCCCTGCTGTCCAATTCTGTGTCTTCACAGCCTTATACCTTTTTGTTGTGGTTAAGATAAAACATTGGCATTACTTCAACATTCTGCTGAGGGAAAGAGCTACAAGGGATAATACTCCCAAAGGTGACATTCCACTCTGGACTTCAGCCTCCGTCCCTGTATATTGGGAGCAGGAAACAGAGAAACAATTTCCTTTCTGCGGCCAGTGTTGATTTGTCTGGGGGAGGTTGAGAAGTCTCAAGAAGAAATGCGAGCAACTTACTTCATCATTCTCATGAGAAAAAAAAAAGTCAGCTCTCATCTTGACCACTGGTGTTTGAAGATTAAAGTAGCCCAAGGGCTGTCACAGGCAGAGAGCACAGCAGGAAAATTAGTTCGTTCTGACTCACGACAGAGCGATCTAATTTAATGGAGCACTGACAAGGCTATCAGGCATTAATTTAGCTGTTATCTAAGACAGCCTGGTGGCTGGTTGTGTCCTGCTGCAGCCCTTCCCGTGCGGCGCTTGAGCTGTCGTTCGGAAGCTGTAGCTGCAGCGGGGCCAGCTGAGCGCCTGCCCCGGCCGTGCCCGCAGCGCTGCGCTCGCAGCGGGGCAGGCACCACGCAGCGTGGGCTCGGATTAGAAGGGGAAAATGCAATTGTGATTAAAGACTCACTCCGGTCACACAAGGGGGCAGAAGGGAGGCTGGATAGGAAAGCTTCATTCTGGCATTTCCTGACTTTGATTGCTTAATTTTGCAACCTGATCTCTTGTCTTTTAAGGTACTTTAGTATGTAATTTCTTAAGCTTTTTTATTATAGAGAAAAAAGATATTGTAAAAAGACCATTCGATCCTCCTGTCAGATTGAAACCACTATTCTAATTTGCATAGAACTGTACTGTTACTAATTGCTTGTTTGCGTCTTTGATTTTGCTGGTTAGGTAGCAATCTTTCCTGTCTCAAAATCTAGAGTTGTTCCAACCCATGAGAATATTTCAACCTAATCCAGAATAGTTCCCTTGTACAAATAAAAAGTCAGTGAGGAAAAGGAATGATGTAACTTCATAATGACATAATGGCTAGGAAAACTGTGGCATTTGAAAATTCCTCACAATTTCAATGGTCAGATGAATGGTCAACTCCCCAAAAGTGATGAGGTCCTGGTAAGTTTATGGAACCTGAAAAAAAAGTTACATTTAAGTTTTCTTTTGAAAAAGGGCAGGAGACAGAGGGGATATGGTGGGAGGAAGTAAGAACCAGTGCCTTGAGCCTGGAGATCTAGTTAAAAAAAAAAAAAAAGAAAAAAAAGGAGGCAAAAAAATCCACCATGATTTTGAGACTATTCAACTTTCTACTTCTTTGCAAATTGTTTTATATGAAATTGGCAGCCTCCTAATACTTTGTCAGCCAAATTGGCCACATCAGACTATCTGCATGGCCTTGAGGCTGGAATAGTAACATACTGTAATGTGATGCTCTAACAAAAGCACCTAATTGTGAAGAACAATCCATTTGCATCAAGATAAGCAGCTAGTTTCCTTCTCACAGCCACTTTAAGACACTGACTTGGGCAACAAATTACTGCCTAGTGCTGTTTTCAGCCCCTCCCTCTTTACTAGACCTTAACAAAGCTGATGCTATACTCATCACCCTAACCTGTTTTCTGGTTAGTATGAGTGACTAACAAAATCATGTCTTGGTCTGTGATTCATCTTGAATAACGCATTTTCCAGTCACACAGCAAAAGCCTTGCTGAAAATGGAAAGATTTGATCTTTAGCATTTTGCCTGTGTGCTTCTACAACTCAAGATTTTTGTACCATGTTTTTATTACTCAAATGTACCATCAGCAGGCAAGGTTGCTTCTGCTGTCAGGGCATGTCTGCAGGCATAATGAAATTGGCAATAGCCAAAAGCCTGCTATGCACAGGAAATGAAATGCACAGAAATTAAATACACTGTTGGAAGCACGTGCTGTGTGGGATTCCCACGTGGCTGTTTGGCACAGCTGAAGATCTGAAGATGATGGGGCAAATGAAAGGGATGAAAGACCCCAAATCCTTCAAACACAAAACAAGTACCTATCCACTCACCACATGGCTTCAATCTCTCCTTACCCCAAACTGAGAAGGAATGTGGCATACAAGTCTTTGTGAAGCAAATAACTAATCAGGCATGGGCCCATGTGGAAGGCTGCACAGTGGTATTAGAGATTAGCAAACAGGATGGGTTCCTGAACTGCTCAGTCTGGCATAGAAGCAAAAGGAAAAAGATAAACATAAAAAGCAAAGAAGGGAGATGTGATATTGTTTGGCAGAGATGCAGGGTTCACATTTGTAGCTGCAGAAGAAATGAGAGGCATTTTGAAAAAAATGTGATATGGAAGGAGGATCTTGGAATTTGGGATATTCAAACTAGAAGGAACATCCAAGACTTTTGGCTTTAGTAAACCTGCCACCCCCAATGGGGAAGGGTCAAGACACTGCAAAGATAACACAAGCTACCTCCTCAGCATTTGTCTTCTAGTGGCTTGGTTCCTGGGAGCATAGAAGAGCCAGGTTGTGGTTTCATGCTGTGCTGGAGACGTGCAGAACAGAAATCGGCATGCAGGGAGCTGGAGCTGCACAACCCTTGGTTGACCCCTTGCAACATATGTTGATTGCTATTCAGATATGATGACTGCAGGTCAGATGTTCACTTGACACTGAGATCAAAAAGTGGGGGAAAGGATGATGAAAAATTAAATCACTCTTGAGCAGGATTATATTGGCGTTTGAATTAGAACCTGTGTGTGGGACAGAAAACCCTACTGATCTTCTGCTGCCCTACATGAGGGCCAGTTTCCAAGTTCAGAGCAGCAGCAGAGGGAGGTTTCTCTTTACATCATCCCATAAACAGCATATAGACCCCAAAGGCAGGGCCAGGGAGAGCCAGGGCTGTTCTGGCATGTTATGCACTACCTAAAACCAGATGGAATAAATTAGAATTGCTGTTTGTCAAATATGCTAATCCACATACAAAGAGCCAGGCTCCAGGACTAACTGGCTTGCTTCTCTGCAAACACTTTATTTTAGTCCCTTACAGTGCTGGATAAAAAGTGTTTACTGGTATCCCATCTCCAACAGTCTGTAATTCATGTCCCTACACAGCTTTACTATAACAGCAGTGAACACAGTGCTGGGGCCTCTCCTGTCCTGTTTGTCCTCATTTTTTCATTTTATGTTTAGGATGTTTCCCTGTATCTCCCTTCCTTTTTGGTCAGTCAAATGAATTAATACTTGTTCCAGATGTTCCAGGACTTACTTTTCAGTATCCTCAGAGCTATCAGTATGTTTTAAATATGGAAAGTACAAAAGTGTTAGGGGAAGGAAAGGGAATTATACCAACATTTGCTTTAGAAAGTAATACTTTTCTCTGAGTAGCCTCAGGCCTAATACATTTATTCAGGATTTAATTTACTGTATCTAATAATTTTAAAAGGAGATTTCAAAAAGTATAATAAAACTCTAAGGAATATAGATATAATGTAATAGATACATTTATATCTAAAAAAATATATATACATTTTACACAAAGAACATTTATCCTGTTTTGTGCTTTTGATACACATTTGTCATCTCACCTTATATCTGCACTGGAAGATGTGATTTTTCACAGCGCATGGTAATCAGAGCACTTGTTAATGGTGTGTCATACAACAATAACACCGCAGCATTGCAAGACAGTGCCATGCCCTGAGAGAGGATGTGCTCAGCCTGCTGCTCTCTGTAGGACCATTCACATCTCCCCTCCAAGTGAGCAGGGAGGTGACAAGGCCTTTCAGGGTCCCCCCAGTCAGTGCCAGCAAGGAGGGCCAGGCTGGGGCCCTGCAGGGACTGCCACGTGCCTGGCTCTCTGCGCTCTGCCCGCTGCATGTTTCCTTCCTGCCTCAGCTGCAGTGAGGGGCTTTTCAGGAAAAGAGAGTAAAAATTGTACATGGAAAAATGTCAGCCCTGGGGTGGCTTTGCATGTGGTGAGGGGAAAGGAGAAGAAATAAATAAGGCTTCATTTTGAATTTCTTCAGCCCAATCATAAGCTTTTGGGTTTGCTGAACTGAGCCAGAGCCAGGCTCTGAAGGCCTGCGGAGTCCATGGCTGCACTGCCATGCCAAACACACATCATTGCCTCTTGGATCTCTTGGGCCTCGCTTACCATCACCATGGGGGGCTCTGCCCCCAGAGCTGCAGCCCTGGCTGGGGGACAGCAGGCACCTCACCACTGCTCAGAGGTGGCACAGCACCCTCCAGGAACATGTTTGTGGTGATACGAGTCACAATGAAAGGTTTGGGGCCCAGTCAGCAAACTCAAATAAAGCTTTCTGTTTGGGATAGCCAAAGTTTTTTTCTTGGATTAAGACATCAAAGCAGATTGTTGCCATATTTCCACGTCTACTTTTATCCTGTCCCCTCAAAGAGAAAAAGAATCTTCTTATCCTGATTTGGAGGAAATTAAATGTACAATCCCAACAGTATTTCAAGCAGGGAATGTGGATTTTTTTTCCTTTAATTGTTTATTCAGTAGTCTCTATAAAACAAACCTTGTCTCTACAGCATGAAATGGGATTTTATGCCAAAACAACCGTAATTACAATTTAGGATGTCCTGTTATTGTAAACATGCTAAATCGAAAGAATGAATCAGGTTTTGCTGAAGACTTTGCCATACTCCAGCATGGAACAGTCCTGAGGAACATCTTTAGATAGAAATGTAACCTCCAGATAACACAAAGTTCCTCAAAGTGCCCAGAGCAGATCTTGGAGATGGCTGACTTGCAGGTCCAGTTCACAATACTGGGAGTGAAGAACCTTCTAACACCCCCAAAATTTGGATGCTTATGGGAAAAAAAAAAAAACAAAACCAAAAAACAAGTGATCTTCAGCTGCTCATAAGTAGATCCAGATTTTGGAATGAGCTCTGGTACAACCTAGGGGCCAGAAGATGAACATGAAGTTTCAGGAGGACTCAGCAGAACACCTTTTGGATAGAAACACAAATTCAAAAATGAAAGTAAAAATCTTCTTAAAATCTGACCTCTGTGTCTTCTAGTACTTCACATAGGACTTTGTGTTCCTTTGCTGTAGAAGGCCAAAAAAACCCCAGAAATGGGGTTCTTCATGACAAAGACAGATCTTTCCTCCTCTCCTGCTTGTCTTGATTTGGTGATCAGGTCAATTGCTTTCTTACTCTCTGAAGTTGCTTGATCATGACTGCAGATGGCCTTAAGAACATTTACAAAGTGTCCAACCCAAGGACTTACCTGTCCAAGGTTTACTGGTTTTCTATCAGCTTGATTTGTCCTGGTGGATCATTTCTACCATAGCTTAATAGCCCAGATGTCTTCTAATGGATCTTTCTCTCTTTCTTTTAAGCATGTGTTCTGTACTTCAAACTGTGTTCTGGTCTTGTACAGAGGAAAAGATTATCTTTTACATTTTGCCGTGTTTAACAGCAGCAAGGGTTTCTGAGGATTAGACACATAGGAAAGGAAACTAAGGGTTAAATCTAAGGTAACAGTTATTGGAAGAGGTCAGAGCTTCCATTCTTCCCAACAGCTGAGCAAAACTGCAAGTGTTAGGAAGAGACCAGCTCTGAGGTCTGATGCCATCTCTTCATCTTACCCACTGACAACCCTCAACACTAGCTGGGCCTCATTTTCAGCTATCATGGAGAACAATTCTTTTTCTACTTTCCCTTGTCCCATTTTTTGTTTGTTAGTTGTTTTTTTTTCTTCTAGTATATTATATCATAATTTAGCCAATACTTGCTATGGTGTAGGTGTCCATGATCAATAGCAACAAACATGACGAGAAAATGAGCAGCTGTCCTTCCATGTCCCAGAGCAAGTGGCTGCCTAGAGGCGCACAAGGTTCCTGTGGGTCAGCTGTTGGGTCTCACGGCTGCCAGGACCGATAGGCAGTGTAGTCTCGTGTTGGGGCATAGGATGGGTAACCCTTGTTCTTCTGGTATGGTGGGTGCCGGGGGGTCATGTTCATGTAGTCGCTCTGATGGAACATATTCTTTTTGGACTTTTGCTGTGGGAGAAGGGTGAAGAGGATTGTGAAAACTCTCATCCTAACTGCTGACAGTTCGGGCCCTAGAAGCAATCATGTTTATGAGGCAGCTTCAGGTTTAAATACATTTACAAAATAATTAGAACACACATTTTCATAAAATAATCTATGGAATTTGCCCAACCTGAATGTAAGTCTTCATTTTATCTGCTAAGAGATTTACAGTGTTAGTTCTCCAGGTAAAGGAATGCTACAAACCAAGCATATAAACTGATGCCTTTCGCCATCACTTCTCATCTGTGGAATGATTCAGCAGAAACAACACAGTCTGAGCTGTGAAGACTGTCCTCATTTATTAGAAGGAAAAAGGAAATGAGCTTAACTCAAACAGAATAAAAGCAGGAAAAATCAGCCCAGACTATGTGTACTATAATTTGCCTACCATTTACAGCTGTAATATGCAATGCACATGTTGTTCTGAACCTTTCTTCAAAGGGCAAAAAAATCAGAGCTGATGTTAATCATTTATGTCTCCCTATCTGGGCCTCAAAGATCTCATTTCTACTGTTGAATTCCTGCTTATAATGCTCCTGTAAAACAAGGGAAGCATCAGGTCTTTCAGAAATAAGAGTAACAGAGGGCAGGTGAAATAATTTACTTAAAATCACAGAGGAAGTTGCTACAGCAGCATTTCAGCCTTTGACTGCTGCAGGCTGTGCACAAGGTTGGTGTTTTTCACATAGCTTATGGCTTTATTGTTCAGGGAAAGGTAAAGTGCTTCCATGCTTTTTCCTTAATTCTGATCATACCTTCTTTTCTAATCTCCTTATTAATTAAATTTCTTCCTATGTACAGAAATAGTTGAATATGCTGCAGGATATGTGTGATGCTGTGGAACTGGAGGATGTTTGCATTGGAAAATCTGATGGCTAAATTATGTTGTACTTGCAGAGGGAGACAGTTGCTATGAAATATTGTAAGGTTTTTTATATTAATATTATATATATGCAAAATGTTGAATGTGAGTTACATACTGCTTAAGCCATGTAATGCATTCAATGCATCTAAAGCATTAGCTAGCAAAGCTTTATCTGTTGGTGTTCATCTCCATAATACAGCATTTTTAATTCACCTAAGAGGTAGTTTTGCATTGGAGAAAGACATTTTGCTAGTACGAGTGAATGCTGGGCTGTTATAGGATCAAAGACTGCTACATTTGGAGAAAGCAGTTTTCCTTCAGAGAAGGCAGAACTGCATGAAAATAAGTAAATCTTCAGCTGCTTTCAGGAGCTCAAGTGATCAGGCTTGCCATGTCTGTCGAGTATCACATTTAGGACCATTTTTTACAATTCACAATGTCTTCTAGGCAGCTGTGTTTACATTCAGCAACACTCTAAATACATCCACAATCAGAGTTCATATTATGCAAAGAATACAACCAGCAGTAATAACAGCAAGTGAAAACTGATGCAGCAAACAACACACATGGCAGTGCAGCCTTGTCACTCTTGCTGGGGGCAGACATGTTAGTCGGAAAGTGTGTAGTCATTAGGTACCAAGTGAATATAGCACAGAGAAAATGGCTCAGATGGTAAATGATGGATTTGAAGCTATACTATCTCATCAGGCAAGACACAGCAGCCCAGCACTGTAACATCAGCAGTTGTTCCCTGTAATCCTCTCAGCTCTCCTCAGAATCAGCCTCTACAACAGGGCACAAAGAAGGACCACTTAACCTGCCTTTGCATTTGCCTACAGCAATGCTCCCTTGGTTTCTTTTTCATTAGAAACAGCCATAGATTAGGGAAGTGTATTTTTGTGAAACACTTTATAGACCTCAGGCTTCAGCTAGCAGTGACAGTGGCTTTCTGTATACATGCAACATTGAACCTGTGAGGCACTCTGGACCCTTTCCACAGACTACCTCATAATGTGCTGAAAATCACTATTTAACAACATAGAGGGGAAAGTCAGAGTGCAAGGAATAGTTTTCTATATTCAAGTCTTTCTCACATGTGCCAAGTATAGTAAAATGGCTCTGGAGATGACAGTTTTAAGGCTTGTCAAGGAAGATGATCTTCTGCTACCTCTGCATCATGCCTCACTCTCTCAGAACTGGATGTGACTTGGGCTAGATAATTCTCCAGAGAGGTTGGAAAGCACAAATAATGAGCCATAAGGCTGTCTCAGCTTTCTCAGCATTAATGTACAGATAAGGAACTGCAGAGATCCAAGTGCTCCTATTCGCTTGCAGTCAAACTGCAAGAAATGCTGGTTACTCAAGGGAATTTCTGAACAGGCATAAGACACCAGTGCAGCTGGTCTTGGGCTAGCTGAGGGCTGCCTAAAGATTATTTTATTGTAGGTGAACTCCTGTCAGTATAGTCTCAAAGGGTTTTGCCAGAAATGCTTGTAATTCTAGATTTATCTGACAGGGACAACTGGCAGAGGGTCCCAGTACTTCTGGTGTGCAGAACATTGCTGACACTATGGCATCAGTGTTCGCTTTAGGAGTCAATGGCAGAGGCCTGACTGCCCACCTGGAGAGCAGCTGGTGTTTCAGCTCTTTTGGGGTACACACCAAGGGTGTGTATACACAGCTGGGGTGAAGAAACACTGTCTTCCTGAGCTGAAAGGCTATCAGTGAGTTAGGGGTAGGCATGACAAGAATAGCCTCAGAAGTGAATTAGGGACAAAAAGCATTCAGAACAAAGGAAAGTAGAGTTTCTTACCCAGTAGTTAATAAAAGCTGCAGTTATTAGCATGCTGTAGAAAGCAAGAACTCCAGTCACTGTTGCCATAATCCACAATGGAATTGCAGACTGAAGCTCTTGTGTTTGGATGGGTGTCTCTTTAAGAAAAGAGCAAAGAAAACTTTAGGTGCATGAAAAAAACCAACATCAATCTCTGCTTATTTACTCCTTGTTCCGATGTGTCATTTGTATTAATCATCGTTTTAAGATGTCTTCTTCAGGACATCAGGAGCAGGAATGTAGTTTTACTAGGCAATCCAATTTTTTTTCCTTTCAAGGAAAGAAACTGCCTCAAGCCACTATGTAGGGAGTGTGTACGGGGAGGATGTTGGCCTACAGAGATTTCCCAGCTTACCTTGCACATGAATGACGGTCCCGTTGCTCTTCTCATTGTTGACATATGGGGGTGGGTACATGGCCTCAATTTTGCAGAAGTAGATGTCAGTTTGGCTGGCACTCATGTTCCAAAGATTGAAGATAACTTTGTCTTTATCATGAGCCCCCTGACAGTTGAATTCTTTATTCAAAGTACTGCTAATGTTGGTTGTGTTCCATGAAACAGAACAAACTTCAACTGCACTGTCAGTTCCTTTGTGCAGTGAAGCTCGAAATTCTTTCCCTGTTCCATTGTAGGTGTAGTTGCAAACTAGAGTTGCAGTCTTATTAGCTACAGTGAGCAAAGGACTCTGAGCCACTAAAATCTTGTTTTCTGGAAGGGAGGGGAGAAAAGTGAGAAAAGCAGTTGTTTATAAAACACAGCATGAGACTTCAGAACCACACATCCTCCTGTGCAACTCTTCTCCATATCCCCTCTCCCCTGCTGACGCTCCCTACCAGGGAGTAAGTAACCACCAACGTGCAGAAGCAGTTTCTCACAAGAGCTATTGTTGCAACAATCCACCTCAATATAAATACATAGTCACTAAGGGATACTGTGCAGTCATGAGTGCTTTTCTTCAGTCAGAACACTAACACAGACAGTGCCCTGTGTGATTAAGATTTAACATCAGGTGTCTGTTTGCGTGTGTGTATATATAATGCCACTAAGATAGAAGCAGTTTCCCAGGGGACGTTATGGACTGAAAATACTGTGAATTCAATGCTTAGTTTAGCAGTCAGATAAGAGATTATTTATACATCTGCTTTTTAATTCAAGGAGTCCTGAAGAGCTTGGAGGTGGATATGTAGAACCATTTCAGGGGTCTGGACCTTGGGCAATGAACACTAAAAGCATGAACTGCTATCATTTTAATGTAAAATAAGTAATTTCTCTAGCTAGCAGCTGTAGTGGATTCTTAATCTCTCTAAGGACTCAGGAGCTGACTAATTTGACACTGCATTGGCACTTAGCACCTAAATAGCCTGCAAAAAAACATGTCACATGAAGGTATAATTCAATTTGAATTGACCAGACTGATACATAAACAGGAAATGTTTTGTGCCATGTAGACCTCTGTGTTACCATCTGCCAAACAATGAAACACTGCAAGGACTCTGGAGAAAAAAACTTCTTCCAAGAAAAATTATCCCATACAAATGAGGCCCTGCTTTTCAAATGATGACCCCTAAGCAAGAGGAAGGGAGCTTTCCCTTTTAAGTTAGCAACTTGCCAAAGCTTTTGTGTGTGTGTATGACTGCGTAAATCTTCATGCAAGCTCAGCTCATATGGGGTCTGGACAGTCTTATATAGATCGGTGAGAATTGCTCTGGCTGTGAGAATGGTAATTGTACCTCTTGTCCTCAAAACATGCTGCAAACCTCTATTCTTTCTACTTGGTCTACGTGATGAGACTTCAAAAAGGCTAGTAAGGGAAATGAAATGGGAAGAAGGCCCATCCAGAATGCCCAGAAAATTAGCATTTCACTATGTTTAACAATATTTAGGACCAAGTGAGTACATTTAGTGTGTTCACGCCTGCACAGGAATGTGGAGTACCCCAGCCTCTTGAGCAGGATGCTCCTTTGAGGTGAATGTGGTCCAGGGAGTAAGCACAGAGATTTGTGAGGTGACCAGGACTAGTGGTAAGATGTAGGCAGTTTCTAATTAGAGCAGGAAGACGTGAAACAGGAAATGCTCTACTGCCTCATCTTTAGCAAAGAAAGATTGTGGTCCATCCTCCTTGTGTCTCTTTGTTCAACATCATTTGTGTGAGGGGTGGAGGAGAGCTCCTCACTGCTCTGAAACCCCATATTTGCAGGGAACACAAACACTGGAAACTTTGGATGAAGAATAAGCATTTCCAGGCTCTCCAGAAGAAAGAGACATGGATCTTGGAATCCTGGGACCGAGTGGCAGAGAAAGAACAGACAAGGCAGGTTTTTACCTGAGGTGGTGCCTGTGGTGAATTTTCATTGAAATGAAGACATTTCAGCAAAACATTTCAGTTTCATCTAATCAGCATTTTCCAACCAAAGCTCTCACATAGGCTTATAAGGCATTCTAGTAAGGGGTGAGGTTTGGATTCCACCCCTTTTAGAAAAGGTATTTGATCATATTTTTGTTGGCCAGAAAATTGATATTTGGGCTAAGTGGCAATTTGCAAATCTGCAGTAGAATTCTTTTACCTTTGGCACAGCAGAATTCTACAAGTCTCACTTGGACAGAGTTATTCTTCTAATTTATGCTGTCATAGTTGCCCACCACTAGAACCTTAATTGTCACAGGGACTGAATACACCTTCAGAGAAGACCTTTTCTGTCTCAGATTTGACAACCAAAGTAGGTGTTCCAGAACAGACACCTGCAGAAGCATTAGCCTTCAGAAACATGCTCACTTGTTCTCACTGCAAGCACTTATAGTAAACCAATGGATATTTATTGCTCAGCCTGATTGGATTTTCACTCTGGCCAGAGGAAAGTCAAAGAACACTGAAAATCTCATCACTGAGGGACTACCTTCAGATGTTATTTAGGCCCATCTGCAGACCCGTATGACTTATCCTCACCTTTTGCTGTTGTCAGCTAATCTGGATTATTGACATTTAGTACCTTGCTTCGCTTGAGCTTTACTATATAACTACAGCTTGGGACTATTTATGTTCCTGTCATGATGTTGTGCTAATTGGCAACCAGTCTTTTTTGATACACCTGCCTTAAAAGATAAGTTCCTTCAACTTATTTCCACCTCTTGGATTTACAGTCTGGTCTGTTTGCCTTGGTTTGCAGGCTGGGTGTGATAACCCAGCCCCATGCTACTGAGGCTGGGATGAAGGCTGGCCCAGCAGTGGTGGATCATTAAATGAGGAATGCTCCTACATGATTTAACCTAAGCACCCAAATCCATCTTCACAAAGTGACTCTACTAGTTCAAATCTAAGTTGATGGAGATATTTTTGGTTTCATTCATAGGAACTAATTAGCACCACATGAATATGTTGGGTTGCAATGTCAGCAGGGGCAAAGAAAGCTTACCCCACCAGTATGCAAGGCAAGTCTGCTCTCATCCTCCTCCTCTGCACTTGGAGGTATTTTGAAATGAAGAAAGTCAATCATGCCAAAATGTGTATTAGTTTCATGGGGAAAACAGAGTAATGCCACACATCCCTCACTTGTGATCTGAATAGGATTTGACTGCATTCCGAGTAGGGTCTGAACCATTCTGAGCAAACATGGGCTGAGACTGCTTTTGCCTTCACAAAGGCAGTTGTTCTCATAAGTGTCACTTTGGCTTTGTTAAAATGGTGAAACTCTGAAACATTTATTCATTCCCCTAAATAGGGTTATGACTGCCACTTCTATCATATTGTATAGTAATAAATATCTGTATCTCAGCCTTACACAGCCAGGAAAATGGCAGTTATGAAAAATTATTGGTTACAGTTTCAAAAACCATGAAGTTTAGGAATGTAAAATCATTTAAGTCAGTGTGCATAGCCTGAAAGCCTTCTCAGGATCTTAGGATTTATATGCAGTGGTGTGTAAGAGCTCTAAATGTTTGCTAAGGTTTTTGGTAATTTATTTGTCATGCTAGACATTTCTTATAATCACATGTAAGGGGTATTTGCATAATGAAAGAAAATGCCATCCATATATAATATCTGTAAAATACTGTCTCTTTTATCATAGACCCCTGATGTAAGCAAAACTTCATTGATTTTTTTTTGTCTTATTTGCCAAGAAAGTGAAATAGAGTCAATGAAGTATGGAAAATAACTATTTTGAGATGTTTTGGTTTGGGTTTTTTTTCCAGAACTTTCCATGAATCATCATCAGCTATTGGAAAAAATATTCTACTAAAAATATTTAGTACTCTCCTTTCTTTCTTTTTCATGCCAGTTGACTTCAAGGAGATATTTTCCAGTGCAAGGAATCTGAGACAAGTTGATATTTCTATAAGCACAGGAAAGAAATAGACCCCTTAATTCCCTGGGGGGGTAGGGAAAAATCTGAGGAGTTTGTTTAATCCACAAACAGAAATGCACCCGGATATGTTTATAAACAAAGCTATTCCACTTTTCCTGCTGTTGGTCTGTTGTTCAATTACATTTACTCTTCTTTCCTGGGTATAAGGGTCTTTGTCTTTTACTTTGGTTTGAGGCCACCCAGATGCGTGTCCAATGTGCAGCTGGAGGGATCTGCCCGTTCTGTTCATTGCAGACTTGCTTTCTGCTACACTGTACCCATAAAGCCCAGCTGATACTTTTGCTTTAATCAAACCCAGGGTGAGCACAGGGGGTTTTCTTGGCAGTTTGTGATGTTTTTTTTTAACAAAATTTGTTGACGTCATCGTAATCTCAGCTACCCTTGCCTCATCCATCTTCTATGTTCTGATAACCTCAGTGGGTTAGAGGTTGATTTTAATCCCCAGAGACCATAACCCAGAGGGTTATGTGGGTAGTAAAAAGATGAGGTCAGCTGTAGTACACTGCAGTGGCAACCTGCTTCTATTGGGTATTTCATTAAACACCACACACTTGATCTTGCTGCCTCTGTGAGACCACAGCAAGGTCATCATTTAGCAAACAAAAAGAGGAGGAGGACAAACTTAGTAAACATTATGTTTCTGCAAAAGGAAAAGGATCAAACTAACATTCTAAGTCTCTTTCTGTGATTCACACTCAACCTGCAGCAATCACTGGGATGGTCTAACAACAGCAGAACAGGACAAATTCTGCTGTTTTACCCAAACCAAAATATTTGAGGCCTATAATGCCCTTTGTGACTTAAGGAAGTCCTGCAGGCTTTTGACCTGCCTTAATGTTTTCCATGTACTAAAGATCAATCATCTTGATGAAACTGAAGAGGTGGAGAAAATAGACGGGAAAACCATGGGAGCCCTGAGAAACAAATGACCTTATGTGCTTCTCTTAAAGCAGTTCAACAGTCTTGGTGAGGCTGTTGGAGAAACTCAAGTTCTTCAGGAGAAGCAAGTGTATAAATGTCTATAGTGTCATGGTATAACCTCTGTGTCTGATAATCACACACTGTATTTTATTTTGCTGCTGTTCAAAAGAGTTGCTTAAAAGCTGTTCACACCTCATGGAAATCTGTTTAAAACTGTTAACCCACTGCTGATATTTTTCACCTCATGGAATTCATGTCTTATATGACAACCCAGGGGCCTGCTGTAGAAATAATTATGATATTGCAAACACAGAATTATAAATATAGGTGTTGTAGTTTGGGATTATTATGTAAATTCTCTCCCCTGCCACTTAACTGCCCAGGCCAGCGGTTAACAAAAGAAGCAGTTAACTGTGATCGCTGGGGTGGGGGCAGGTTTGTCTCTTTTGGTTTTTTTTTTGGATATTCTCCTCAGTCTTGGCTCGGCGGAAGGGGGGAGTGGGGACTCCAAGGAGGCAGGCTGCCCTGCTGGTTACTGCTGGGGTTTTCCCTGGCTGTCTTGCCGCTGCCTACTTCGGACCACCTTTTCCTGCCGTGCTGCTGCCTGCCTTGGATTTGCTGCTGGTTGCTCGTACTTTTTCTGCTTCTTGGACGGGGAACACAGGGGGAAGAGACTGAGTCCATCTGAAAGCCCACTGCTCGTCTGTTTCGCTGGAGAGGGACTGAAACTCACTCTGCAGCCAGCCGAGCTGTGACAAGGACACTTAAGTATAACCTTTTCTCCCGGAGGAAAACCTGCTGGGTTTTGTTGTTGTTTTTTTTTTCTCTTATGGTGTTGGGGAAGTGGGTTGCACTAGTCTGTTTACATATATATATATATATATATATATATATATATATAGCAGTTATCCTTCTTGTATTAAAATTCCTTTTCTTAAATTTGATAAAGAGTGGTGTGATTATTGTGGAGGAGGCCCCTCCCCTGCTTGTGGGTAAAACATTTTGGTTTTTCCCCTCAAACCGAGACAATAGGAAAGGACAAGGAAGAAAAAACCTATGATTTATGAAAGAAATGTAGATCACAGTGCCATGTGAAATTATAATGCCTTCACTGAGGCAAAGAAGTAGGAAAAAATAAGGGGAAAATGGATCTCTCATTTTAGAAAAAACAGCTTTTAAAAGATGTTCTATATGTTAAACATTTTGTACTGGAAAACAGATTTTTATTCCTAACTGTAACTTCCCTGTAAAATACAAACAGTTCACACCCAGTTCACAGCCTGCACCTTGAAAATCTGTCTGTTTCAAGATTATTCTAGCAAAAACCAGCATCCTTTGCCTGGCTTTGCAATGTAATGTACTTGTTGGAAAGACACGCTAGCTCTGAACATACAAACAGTGATCAGCAAGACAACACCGAGATAAATACCCTCAGTCACAATAACTGAAAAGTCAGGAGGATTCACTAAGACTCAGGATTTTTCAAAATCACAAATAGACTTTTTTTTTTTGCTGAAAATCTTCAGAAAGAAACCAAATATCTAGTAAGTATCAGTAAAACATTTACCAATGCAAAAATCAGGAACTTTGCAATTCCATCCTCCCATATTTGAGCCCAGTAAGCAACTCTGCATTTGACCCTTTTATTTACTGGTCCTGTGAGGATGTTGGTGGGCTCAGCTCTGGAGCCCATCACACTGAGCCAGGCCATGGAGGGATCTGAAGCTTCACACAGGACACTTGGGAGTAGTGGAGAGGCTACCCCAGGAGAGGCACTGGCACCAGGTCTGCTCAGACACGCCACCCCGCAGGAGAAGGCACTGGTGTGAAAACTTGTAAAGCCCAGGGGAAGGTGGAATAACCCCCCTCAACCTATGCATGCCATTTCCAACTGGATCAAAGAGAAGTCAAATTTAAAGAAAACTCTTGGGTCTTATCGCAAAGGGATACTTGTGGCAGGAGAAGAAGTGGTCTCTTGGTTGGTCATATCAACTGGATCCATGTGCAGTGTTAGCAGCTTGCTGTCTCTCCCCTTTCATCCAAATACAGAATAATTTGTGCAAAATTAATTCAGAGCTATACTAGACCTATCACTTGATGATCAAAGTGAGGAAAAATAGTGGAAAGGATTGAAATGTGGGGGTTTTTTTGTTACCTGTTACATCAGCAGTGGGGATGAAGCAGAGCACCACGAGGATCCCCAGGAGCATGGTGCTGATGGTGGGCCCAACGCCGTGTCCCCACCCCCTGCAGGCACTGCCACGTCTCCCAGGCACCACACCAGCAGCCTCCCTGCCCTGTGGGGCCAGCCTGCACCCTCAGCTGCTCACACAACTTCTCTCCTCCTCCCTCTGCAGCACATGATGCACTGCCAAGTGAAACCACCGCAATGGCAAGGCTAGAACAGGAAGTTAAATTGTTTGATGGTTTTAGTCTTAGGTAGTTGCCTCTGCAAAGCTCAGTAATGCCTAGAATGTGATGGGAGCCTGTCTTTCAAAGTAGGGACTGTCGGCCCTGTATTGCAAGATGTGCTTGTGTTTGTGGCTCTGCAAGGCTGCTCCTATCAGGAAGGAGTGGACTTGCCTGGAGACACAATGCTCTTTCCTTGCCAAGGGTACATACAGACTGTTTCCATCTGATTCCATCACCATGGTTAGAAGCAAACACCCATGGCCAGACCTGACCCCTCAGGAAGTCCTGTGCTCAGGAAGCTCCATCTTTCCTCATCCCTAGGAGCAGAAATCTTCCTCTCTCGGCCTGCTGGCTTGCTTCTGCCTGCCTTCCCAGCCCCTGGGAACGCTGAGGTATTTTGGCAGTAGTTTGTTCACATTCATTTTTCTGCATCTGCTTGCTGCCTGAATGCAGAGCAAATAGTGCCAGAAATAGTGATCTGGTATACCTCCACATTTTGAAAAATGTTATGAATGAGTAATCCAATTAACATCTAAGTGCAGGCAGCGTGCAGCAAACACACTTCTCAGTCAGTGCTTTGATAGAGGTCTTATTATGTAAAGTTTTTCTCTTCAGCTTACTGAAGAGAAAAACTTCTTTGCCTTGGAACTCAATGCCTTCTTTGCCTCGCTCTTCTTTGCCTTGGAGCTCAATGTCACCTCTTCCTTTGCAAGGGAACGGTTGTGAGAGCCAGTTGATGGCATTTATAACTGTGAGGAGCTCTGGTTATTAAATATTTATTTTAGTTCACCAAAGTAGAAATACTTAATGATATTAGTGCCTATCATTGTGATTTATATGAGAGAAAAGGGAAGGTGTTTAGCAGGAAGACTTTCAAGCAAATTGGGCTGTTACAGAAACGGATGAAGAGCCTTGTACTGTTCTTTCATTTCCCTTAGTATCTGAGGTCTTTAGGCTATGTTTTGTCAGAAATTACAAAAGCAATTTAAGAGTGGCTTTAGCTGGTATATCCATTTGCAGTCTAGGAATTTTGACAATATTCTTTTGTTTTGTGATCTGTGTAAGTTGCCTGCAGTACTGAAAGTTTTGGAATTTCCTTGTACTTAAAAAATAAAAACAAGAAAAAAAATCAGATTCTCTCTCTCTTAGCCCACTTCTGCAGTTTCTACATAAATGTCCTGCCACATTTTATGAGTCACATGAGTGTACCTGCAGTTGTCAATGAGGGAGTCTCAGCTTAAGTTGAAGTGAGAATCCCTCAACAAAGTTACAAAATTCAGGATCTTTTTGCTGAACTGTCCTGTCTCAGATATGAAAACCCACTGTTGTCACATCTTCTGGCTTGGGTAACTCAGCTTACACAATCTGCATCCTGGCTGTCAGATCCTTTCTGTACTGGATGTGGATATGGTCTGTAAATGCCCAATGAGTATATTTTATCCTCATCACAGAATTAGCAGAATATATCCCCCAGAGAGACTTACTGTCATTAATTTCACTGGCATACATTGGCAAAGGGACACCATTTAGATGGAAACCTGATTGTGGAAACAGTCCTGTAGGATGAGATTCTGCTCTAAGAAAACCCGTGAGGGAACAGTGTGCACTCCCTGCATGAGGACCCATTTATTCCCTTCCCTCCCTTATTACTCCTCATGTGCCTCTCCCATCGTGAGGACAGACCAGGGCACTGATTGCAAACAGGGACTGGACTGGTGGAATAGAGGAGAGGGAAGAGGAGCCACTGAGCAATTCTCCATTGTGGCTCTAGAGACCAAGCTATGATGTATCACTGCTCTCTGAATTCATGAATAGGGGTACCAGTTTTGCCCTTTTCAGAGGCTCCTTTTTTCAGTCATGATTTCAGTTTTGTGTAATGGCTTCCTCTTTGATCCCTGGAATAAGGAAGGGCTTTTATTTTTTCAAGTCCCAAAATAGCTCTTGAGTCATCTGCATTTCTTGATTTTCTAGGATTTTCAAAGGGTACAAGTCATTATTGTGTTCCTGAGGATATGGCTCCATTCCTTCTCCAAACTGCATCTCTTTCTCTGATTTAAACAGTTAATTTCCAATCATTGGACACTTGATTTTCTCACCTCACTTGTATGATCTTTTTCTTTTACCAAATTTATCATGAGGGTATGGGAAGATTTTCAGTAAGCCATCTTGTGATTAGAGCAAACCACATAGAAGTTTATCTAGGATAAAAAACAAGACAAAATGCCCCGTGGTATGTCCTCACACTTGTATTTTCGTTATTCTCCAACCTCTCCAGGTATCTTTCTTTTTATACCCTGAGCATTATCTAAGGGATTTCTGCAGTAAGATTAATTCAGGCACTATTAATTTCTATTCTTACTCCATTTTACATTAAGATTTCAGTCTGTTGAGTCTGTCTGTGCACTGGCAGACTGGATCTGCTTGCTGTCACAGCCATGGAAATCCTGACTAACATTATCATTTCAGTGGAGCTAGAGATGTGAGAGCACTGAAAGAGCTAAATGCAATTTGGCCATGTTTGGGAAAAAGGATGTTTCCATCCCATCACGAAATGGCTGAAATTGCAGTCCAGGAGAAGAAAATTAAAAATTTGTGAATGGGTTTTCAGGGTACACAAGAATCTAGACTATGGGCTTGGGCTTTTTACATCACAGTTTGTAAATAAAACAACTGTCTGGGCATTTGATCAGAGCTTTTCCTGCTTACCATTAGAAAAACATGCACTGACAAGAGCTGTGACCTGAGTTTTAGAGAAATTTGACGTGATCTAGTCTGGTTTCTCGAGGATTTTCTGGAAATCTTTAAAAGAATCCCAAGAAATCCCAAGCAGGCTGCCAGTTTGATTTTATATTAAAGAACGAGGAAGTAATGACCAACATATCCTGAGCCAAGTGTTCAGCTGTTAGAGTCAAGAAAGGCATTCCAGATTGGTTATGATTAAACAAGGGGATAGTTTTGAAGTTAATTTTAAAATAAATGAAATCTTCCTTAAATCATTGGGAGTTTTATAGTGCCATAATTTTTCCCAGCACATATTCCTGTTCTCAAACAAATGGAACTGTATATGCATACTAGAAGAGCAATTGCACCAAGATACTATCATTCACTAATTTCTGAGGACTCCAATCCAATGGGAGAACAGTAGGTCACGAAAATTCCCTTTAGCTACTATAGACAATTAACTTTTAAGTCCCTGGACTATCCTGAAACTACATACTAAGGTTAAATTTAACAGTTGTCTGAGAGAATCTTCCTCTCTTTTCCCTACCATAAAGAATCATGACACAGACCTTGATCAAGTATTGTAGGTAGGTGTTATTTTGCTTGTTCTGCATGCTGGTGTATTGTCAGATGCTAAAGTAAGCGCTCTCTTTGCCATAACTGGAATTCTTAAAACATCTTTATTCTTCCATTGCTGCTACAAGTAATGATTTGTTTTGAATAGTGCTGTACATTCTTGGGACAGAAGAAAGGTTGATTCTTTCACATCTTTCTCACAAGGGAAGTGTGATTTAACCAGCTGCTGTAGAGATGCAGAAGTGGAGTGACAGAAAGGGTGTAAGAAGTAGATGTAGTATTTTTAACTAAGAAGACAATGAGTGATCTATGTTATTCACCTCTTACTGTGTTCAGTAAGTTGGTCCTTAGGAATTACACTGCATTTGTCATCTGAAGAACTTCACGAAGTTACATGTTGTTATCTTTCCTTTACAGATGGGGAATGCAGTCATAGAAAGATAAAGAGACACGCCAAAGACATACCTGAGGATAGTGGCAGAGCTAAGAGCCTCTACAATAGCCCTAGTAAGCTCTCTACCTTCCACAGTCTGATTGCTTTTCTGGCAGCCTCCATTCTATAGTGTTATTTCCCTTGCACAATGACAAATTTCCACCATGCTGAGTCTTCTTCGCGCATCCTTCTTTCTGTGAATCTAGATGTTTCATCCTACAAGTACCACCATCACACTTAGAAAGAAAATCAATATACTCCTTCAGAGGGAATTTTAAGTTGGTTTTCTGTAATTTAAAATGTTACAACTGATGTCTGGTAAGTAAGAACCTTCTAGGGTCAGAACTCAATAAGGTGTGTCACAGTGGAAAAAGAGCTTTCTCTTTTGGAACCATGTTACATTTGTGTTTCCAGGCCTCCAGACGGTGGCCCATAAATGTGTCACTGATGTAGGAGTAAGCACTACCATCAAACACATACAAATTTGAGACAGAGCTTGAGGGAAGCCTTCCCTATCTGGGAAAAGAAACATTTCCTTGACAGACTGATTGTTTTTAATGCTAATAGCTGGAAGCTGTTCATTATTGTTTGTTGGGAAAGAGGCAGAAGTTCATACATGTACATTTCTGGCTCTTTTCAAGTTAAAAATCTCATCCAAGTTTCAAAGTTGTAACCATTTCTTCTGGCTATACCTATTCCTGGTTTGGACTGTTAGAACAAGTCTCAAAGGATTAATGGATAGAGGGAGAATGGCTCAGAGTTGCATGATTAACTCCATCTCCTATAACTCCTGCCTGTAATCTGACATGTAGCTGCTGCTTCATTAGGAGCCACTTGTTTAGGTAGGAGCACCTGAAATAAAGCCCACAGGTGAGTACATATGTGCTGAATGTTCTCAGATTAAGGTTAGAGGAAGAATGACTTCTGTTCACTGCACTGCCTGCTCCTCTTTTCGCTTGGGCAGAGAAGGTGGAGATCCCTGCATGTTACCGTGGAAGTTGTGGCAACAAAGCAGTGTAGTCCTGTGCAGGAGGGAGTTGGGAATGCCTCATTCTTTGAGAGGGAGATAATTTATTTCCCTCTCCTTTGTTCTGCTGAAGACAAAAGACATGAATAAGCACTGCAGGAATATTAGAAGCAATTTTAAATAAGAGGAGGCATCTTTCAAAGAACTTAAGGCCTAGAAGTCTTAAGCAGACAAATTCAAAATTCAGTTTTGTGTGAAAAGACAACTTCCAGACCTGTCTGTTTACAGCTTGCCCAGAGAAGTTACATAGATCCCTAAATATCAGTAAGAAGATTTCTGTTTCCTGGGACTGCAGTGTCACAGAAGACCTGCAAGGTCTGTAGAGGGCTGCAGAGGGAGGAAAGGCTTTTGTGCTGAATGTCAGTCCCATAAAGCAGGAGTCCAAGCCTGGGAAGTACACATCCAATATAGTCTGCATGGAGTTGTCTTCTCTAGCAACAATGCCAGCATTTCCTTTTGGAGGGAAATAATTGACTAATATTACTGCTGCCAAAAGCAGCACATGAATAGTATGGATGATCAGAAACCAGAGCCTGAGGTGAAATAAGAATGAAATCAAACTGGTGGTGTAGATGCTTGAGTCACTTGGCAAATGTTACCTGTAGTAAGGCAATGCTGTAGGTGGGATTTCCAGAGAATTGCCTACATTGCCTTCATTAGTAGAGAGCAACCTGTATAGCTTGTATTTATGGGTAAAGACTTAGCTAGAGAAAACACTTCCACCTCCACTGACTTCATCAGAACTAGGACAGCCCAGGCTCAGCTCAGTATATTAGGGTTTAAGGCTGTCATGCTCAAGCTCATTTTTAAACCTTTAACTCTTTCACTCGCTCATTGTTATGTTACTTTTTGTCTTGCCCTGCATTTCATAATGATGGCAGCAGTGCTATCAGCATGGTACATGGATGGTGTAGCACCACACCATTAGAGGTCTTCCCATTTACACAAACTTGGAAGGAAGCATTACTCATGTTTATGGACAATTGAAACTAGAATAGAGCACTCTATACAATGAGAGCCCCTTTGAGGAAGTGTCAGAGGGCTGCCCAGCGCCCTCGCTCATACAATGGAGTGTATTCGTTGTGATTACTTCATTCTGAGTAGCCTCACAGGAAATAATTATTTTGGTAGACACTGGCACACTCCAACTTGCAGGATAAGCATTTCCAAATTACTCTTTTTCCTGAAGACAGTGGCTTCTTTAGGCCTAGGCAAACCTAGCTTATGTCCAAATTCAACAACTTTCTGCCTGAGAAGTGCCTATTCTTAGACTGTGGTGTTGCCAACACCAACCCACAGAGCTGTTTTCTGCCAAAGTGCTATGAGAAACAGACTTTTCATTGTGTTTCTGTTACTTCAAAAAAGTACTGAGTCATAGCACACTGGAAATGTTTGTGCAGGGCTGCATAGGAAAACACCATAAATACATTAGAAAGAGTCTTAATATTTTTACATAGGACCAAAACTCTTCATTCTTAACTGTGAAAAGTGCCTAAAGCAAGAGGAAACACTTTTCAAATCACAGTAGGAAGTATCTGCTTACTTATTTGGACATGCATGTGAATTCTGATAAGTGCTTATTAATTTTATAATGGATTTTTTCTTAGAAAATAAATCCTGCTTTTATTCACCATGTCAGCATTTCCCTTAAACTATTCCTTTAAACAGGAAATTGGAAATAATAATTTTGCTGTTTACAAAGACCTTGTTGGGTTCAGAGGATAGGAATCCCTGCTGGTTTAAAGAGGAGGCGGAGAAAAAAAATCATGTGATGGTTTATTAGAAATCACATCCACACAAGAAGCAGAAAAAATTTCCATTCTCTATTTCAGAGGCATCCACTCTGTCTGCTGATGCAAGACTGAGTCCATCAGGGAGTCCTCTGGGTGCTGAAGGTTTAGGTGTCTCTCCTAATGTATCATGTGACTTGCGGTCAGCAAGTATTGGTACCTCAGACGTGGCAGTGGCTGTCCCAGGCTCATCCCTCAGCACAGGAGCCACAGGACCACACACAGCCTAGCCCTGGGAACGGGCATTTGCTGTCTGTTGCCTGGAGCATCCCAGGGCTGAGCAGCATGGCCACTGCTGAGGGGCTCATGGCAAACAGCAGAACTGCCCTTACAAGCTAAACCTGAAACCAGACACCATCCCCAAACTGACTGACAACCAAACACCGTGTGCCAGAACTACCCAGGGAATTTATATCTGAGCCTGTTGGCAACTATTAGGATTAGAAACCTGGGGTTTCACATGGCTGCTGCCTTATATGCATATAGATTCCTTTCTAATAAACCAGAATAATCTCATCTTTTTCTATACACAAAGTTTGACCCTGAAGAGGTCCTGCTACATATTGCTTATTGCAGCTGTTGGATAATCTTTCAGATGATATTAAAATACAACCAAATCTTAATATTTCACTAAGCTTTGGAGCTTATTAAAAGCAATGCAAAACCTCTCATTTTGCTGATTATTCAGGACACTCTGAGAGTTTATAGAAACTGAAGTACATTTTTGTAGCCAACTCTGTTAAGGTTTTATGATAAAATTAGAGTTCACAATTAAATTTCTGAGCTTTTAGTTTTATGCCTCAGAAACCTGAAGTTTTCTGGTGTCATTTTTCTATGCTTTCAGCAGATTATTTTTGATGACTATATTAACCCTAATCCTACATTCTACTTGCACATGCCTTTTTTAAAGAAATATTCTCACAAGCCTCCAAAGTGTCCAGGTGGCATGTAAAAAAGACAATAACTAATTTAGTCCTCCTTTCAAAATTGGAAGTAATTTTGTAAATGTTTTTCACAAAACAAATTATTCTATTTAACATTTTGCCTCTTCAGCTAAATTTCCCTTAGTTAGTATTACTCAAAGTTCCATGATTAGTTGCATGTGGGTTTTGTATTATATGTAATATCCTCGGAGGTTTTCACAGAGTGGCCCTGCAGGATAATAGACAAACTAGGAAGCAGCAGAGCTTTTGGAACTAGAAGAAAGCAATTCATGACTATTCTCATGATTGCATCTCACTCCTGGTTCCCAGGGGTCATGTTTATTTAAGCAGTTAGTTTAACAATTTATTTGTGTGTCCTAAACATTTTGTAAACAATTTTTGATATAGATTGATATTAATCATTATTGTCTGTTCAGTAACTGATGTGCTTCCATCATTATTCTCCTGTTTTAAGAGTTTTAGTTCTTCCATCAGAAAAGATGGCATGTGAATTAGGCAACCAGCCACATACCCTTGGGGTAAAAAATAATTTGGGTATTTTCAGAGACATTGGTCTACAAACAGCTCATCAATTGAAATGTATTTGTATAATCTGTTTGGTGAATATTTACAATTAATCCTACAAATATAGGAGTCAGGATGATGTGATGGTCAAGTCACAAGTAGGAAAAAATGGACTAAATTAAACAAATCCCTTATTACCATAAATAATTCGTACAGCTTCAGGTCTGGAAAAATTACACTGCACTAATAAAGCTAGTAGAAATAAATTCCTTCTTTTCTGAATGCCTAGAGGGTATTAACAGTGTGAGATCACTAAACTTGTATAAAGAAGGTAAATATCTTGGACTGTATCAGGGAAAATATCCAAAAAAGCCCAATCTCTAGTAGTATTGCACTGATGGGTAGGAGAAGGAGCGTTTAGCTCTTTATTTGACCTTTATTGGAGTAAAAGAGCAACCTTCATTTTCAGTTTTTCCACTTGACTATTTTGTAATTATTTTGTGACATCATCACTTTGATATTTCAACATTTGCTCTTCTCTCTTCCTTTCATCCATGGAGACAGATTATACTGCTTTTCATTTGTTCATTACCTTAAAATAATGCATTGAACTTAGGCTAATATCAGAACACTCAAGTCAGCATCGGTTCTGGGCAGGCAGGAGCCCACAGAAGTGTGGAGAGCCAAAGACAGCACAGGATCTCTCACGTCCTTGCTGCAGCCTGTCTGTAAACACCGGCAGGAAGTGTGGAGAGCACACACCATACACAACTCAGGCATGAACAGGCAGCCTAAGGTGGAGTGTATTGTTCAGCTGCAATCAGCTGAAGGGGTGAAGGATTGCTTTAAGACAGTAGTGCAGATTTCAAAGCAGAAGGAGCAACCCCACAGTCGAGGTCCAGGTTGCAGCCATGCCAGGAATGCCTGTTTGTTACTGTCCCATCCACTGAAGAAGAGCGAGGACTGTGGGCTGAGCAGCTGGGAGAGAGCAAGTCACCTGGGGCACAGGTGCTGGTGTGTTGGAGTTCCAGGACACCCAATGCAGCTCCTGCAAACAGAGTTGGCCTCTGTTAACCTGAGAATATAACTCTCATGGATCTAGGGAGTCATGGGCCCTCATACCAAAATCCATAGCTCTACAGAGCACCCTCCTCAGCCACTCTCTGCCTGTACTGCAGTGTATTTCCTTGTTCAGGCTTTCACCTACAGTGTATATGGTGGAACAAGAGCCCATTTTCACCAGACAGCAAAGTCATCCATGTTTATATCCTTGCCCAAAAACCTTCCACTTTGTCTGAATATGGATGTATCGATGTATAGAACACTGCGTGACATTTGCTGCTTTTTAAAAAAGGTCAGCATTTGGGTGCAGTTCAACAAGACTGAAATCCTGTCCCCAGAAAAATCAGTGGGATTTTTGCCATGGATTTAATTGAGCCAAGATTTCGTACCCACTCGTCATTTGACCTATTGAATTCTGTTAAAATGGTAAGGCTGGACTGTGGACCATGTCAGAAGACTATCTTCCCACATTTTGGCATTTTGGTTTCTGCTGTATTGCATCCCTGTCAGAGATATTCTACATCCTTTAAGCTTTTTTGTGGGTTTGTAGGTTTTTTCTCCTTGTAATAACTAGCTAATTCTGCTTCTAGTTCTGAACAGAACATGAATGCCAGACAAGAGATGTATGTGTTCTTCAGTTAAAGTAAAGATGCAAATTTTATGTCTTCCCTTCCTAATGTTTGCAGGTACTCAGGTTTTGTGTGAGACATGTAAGCTGTAGGCTGTGCTTGTGTGGTTACATCACATTTTAGGAAGTGTGCTGGAGGGATGTAGATTAGTTTGTTGATTTGTAACTCGGTTTTGGTTGTTCCGTCAGCATTTCATTGTTCAAGTAAGACAGATATGGGCTGAGCTTTGATGACTCTCAAACATACCATCTCACATGTTGTAGATAGAGGAACAAGCTGAAAGGCTGGAGACCAGTTTCTAACCCAAACAGTTCAGAATTTGAAAAATGTGCCAAGTTTGGCTCTTGAAACCGTAAGGCCTAAAACCTTCTAAATGTGCCTTCTCACCACAGAACACATGGACAAGTCTTCTCTAGTTTGCCATCTAAATTTTCACAGCCATCTTTGCTATTAGGTAGCAGGTATGTTTAAATGGAATCCAGCCTCAGGAAGATACAGTTGGGCTACCTTGTGGTCAATTGACATTGGTGATTTATTCTTGGGTATATGCACTTTAACGGGTGTAGCTAAAAACCCATGGAGACACTTGTACATGCCCCAGCAAGGCCAAACGTGTTTGATGGTGACATGGGCAGCTGTCTCCGTAGCATTTGTGAAAACCCTGATGGTATGAGTCTGTTTTCTGTGATGGCAACTAGAAGCATGAGAGACTTTAGCAGCTGCAGGTGCTGCCAATTTTTAAAAACTCTCACAAAGCACTCTCTGCACCCCACATCAGATACCACGCACAGATAAGAATGCTTGAGAGGCATCTGCACGCTAGTGCTGTCTGATGTCTCTACGTGCTGAAGAAACAGGAGGCCAACAGCTCTTCTTGCTGCACAGTTAAAATGCTGGCCTTGTGATCAGAATAACAACACAGCCAAAGTCTTATTTTCAGAGGAGCTAAGTGCTTCCATGGCCTACTTTTGGAAATTGAAAGAGAAGGAAGACAACAGCATAAAGAGTATAGACCTCAAGAACACATATTTTAAAACTTTCTGAGATTTGGTTGGGAGGATCCTGCTCTGGCAGATGTAAGGGAAAGGTGGCTGAGAAAGAGAAGACAGGTATTGCTGAAGATGAGTATACAAACATGGCGCTAGCATATAGGATTGAAGCACAAAAGCAAGAGCAAAATGAAGTAACATGAACAAATTGCATAATGATTAGTAAGAAACACTTCTGCAGGTACACTCAGAGTAAAACAAATCCCAGGAAAATGGCTCATTACTGAACAGAAAGGGGAAATGTTACTCAGAAAGCCATGTGCTGTTTTTGACTCAGGGGCTTCAGGAACCAGCTGCAGGCAGGTAACCAGCACAACAGTCACCACGGCAAAGTGGTATGATCTGCATCTAGGATAAGGAAAGAAGGGGTTGGAAAGGGCATAAAGAAGCCAATTATATTCAAATTAAGTGATCTTGATGAATTATAGCCCAAAATGCTTGGAGAATTACCTGACATAATTTCAGAGCCATTTATGGTTCTCTCAGGAAAGGTGAAGCATCAAAGAAGGGAAGAGGGCAAACACAATACTTCTTTTTCTCTCTTTTTAAAGAGTCAGAGCATTATATGTCTCAGCTTATTTCAGTTCCTGAAAAAATACTGGAAAAATTGGTCAAGCCATTACTGAGAGGAAAAAATCATGGCTCTCTGAAGAACAAGCTGTGTCAAACCATCTAATTCCATCAACTGATGAAGTAATCCTTACCACACTGACAGGAAGAAGCAGTGAATGCCATATATCTTGATTTTCATAGGCTTTTGGCAGAGCTTTATGTAAGCAAGAAAGAGAAATATGGCCAAACGAAAAGTGAGTCTCAAACTGATTGGCAACAAGGCTGAGTAGTTACAGTCAATTTACTGTCAAATAGAAGGATAAAATGATCTCCTCAGTTCTGAGTTCCACAGCAGTCTGATCTGGCCTGGCACTGTTCATTACTTTCATTAATAACTTGGATGATGAATTGGGTCTGATTTTCAAACCTGCACACAGCCCTGGGTGGGAGGGACTGCAGGCATGTTGGGGGATAGAATTCTAATGGTAGAAATGGAACAAACTGTAGAACAGAACTGGTCTTACACAAAACCAGTAAAGCACAAGGTTCCTGTGCCATGCAGGAACAGTCTGCAGTACAAGGACACAATGAGGAATGACAGGTGAGGCAGCAGCTCTGCAGTGGAAAATAAAAGGCCTGTGAGGATTTATATCAGCAGTGCCTTTAGCTGGAGCAGCAAGTGGTGTTTGGGGCACTGTGTAGACAGAAAGCTGTGCCCAGATGGAAGGAGATAGAGGGATGCAGTAAGAGCAGTCCAAAGTCTGAAAAGGATTGAAGGGTGCATATTCACTCAGAGAAGAGGGAACTGGGGGAGGAACAACAGTCATTGAATACAGGAAAGATGGTGCAAAGAGGAAGGAAATCACATGTCCTCCAGTCTGTTGTAGGCAAGGCAAGTACTCATGGATTGCACTGCAGCAAGTCAGACTTCAGCATTAGGAAGAGCTCTCTGAAGGCAAGAGTGCCCCAGCAGAGCAACAGACTGACCACAGGTTTCCATCTCTAGTACTGGAGGCTTTTAACTGGTTAATCATCCATCAGGAAAATTTTAGGTGTTGTACAAATCCTGTTTTGGATCATGGTCCTCTCATGTCCCTCTTTCTTCAGCCATTGGAAAGTGTGCAACACATCACAGTGAGCAGGTACAGCACTTGTAAAGCCTTGTGAATCTTTTGTAGGGGAAGTCTGTACATCTTACTGCAAGATCATAAATGTAGGGAGAGTATTTGTGCAGAGCATCCTGTCACCCATGGAACAAATGACCTGGTTTTCTTTGAAAGACTTCACACAAAAGGAGAGTCCTTGACTGACTGGTAAAAATAACATACATCACATGTAGTTTTGAGCATCATACCAAGTGTTCACTATCTTCTTGAACCCTTTAAATTTTTAGTAAGAACTGTTCTCTATTTTGGTATTTTTTATTCAAGAGCAATACATCCAGGGAAGAAACCCTGCTAAAAATATGTGGTCAGGTTGAAGTTGGCACTACTCCAATGAAATTATTCACACTTTTACCACCAAATCATTCGTTACTGTTCTCATGAGTTACTGTGGCATTTGGAAAGTTATTATGTGTTATTATAAATCCAATGGCAAGTGGCAGACATCAAAAGGGCAAGTTCATTTGCCAAACATTGCTTGTTCACAAACACTCATGGCTCATGCATCTGAAAGTTTCTTTTATGGGAAAAATTTTATTTGAAGATTTCCTGTACTCCTGGGTTTCACTTCCATAAAATCCAACAAAACAGCTGTGGTTGTGATATTTCTGTATTGTCCCTGCTTGCAGTCTCAGCTGAGACTGGGATGTGTCCATAACAGCACAAGAATGGGAACACACAGATGTCAAGCATCTGACACTGCCACGTTCAGTCAAGTCACCTGGGAGAAGAGGTTGGCAATGGCCTCACTGTCACGGTGTGATCACAGCGTGTCCCTTATGTACAGAACTTTTTTCCTGGAAAGGGAGGCACTACTTGAAGCAATGAATGTCTTAATATATGTAGTGCTTATTCAGAACAAAAAATGCCCATTCCCAACCCCAGAGGCAGTCTGGAATTCTCCCATAACCTGTGATGGGAAGCTTTAGGAATAGAAACAAGAAGAACCTAAGCAAAGCCAGACAACTCAGCTTTTTATGATTTAATGACCTAGCAGGGTTCACTCTGCTGCTTTCTGACCCCAGTGGTTTCCTAATTCCTGAATTTTGCCCAGACTGCAGAGTTCGTATCTTCAGTTTACAGCTCTGTGGTCCCTCTTTCTCTTGCATCTGGTAATACCTTTCAGGGGAATCTGCCCTTCTCCAAGACCATGGGCCTGGAACCTTCTGAGAGGTTCTCTGGGAAGTTGCCTGTGATTCTGTGGTCACAAGGCATACAAGGCACTGCAATTGTCACCTGCAATATAATAAGCATACTGTTCTTCTTGGTGCACAGAGAACACCTCGCTGGTCTCCTCCATTCACCTCTGTTTTCTTATTCCCTTATCACTTTCTACACTGTACAGAATTGTACACCATAGGACATAGGACATTTTCCAGGGGTGTTTATTTTATTTGTCTCATACCCTTTCCTCAAGACTTTGCAGAGGCCCTTAGAAAAAGGGTGCGTCTTTACCAGTTTTTGTGGTTTCTTTTGCAAAGGACACCCTGTCCCCAAGTCCAGACAGATCCTTGCAGATGTTTATTCAAACTGCCAGACTCCTAGAGGTTTGCCCACTTAATATCTAGTGGGTGTGCTGGAGTTGTTTGCAGAATGCCATGGTAACAGAGGAAAACACTGCTGTGTCATTTCATGCTAAGGAACACTCTGAGGAACTGGGCCTGAAAGTCTCAGTGGTCTTCTTCACTCTCTGGCTTCCATTTCTCATAACCCTTCAGGCAAAGATGTTTCTGTGTCAAGAACTGGCCAGTCCAGAAGAGCAGAGTCTGTGCCAGGTCACCTAGACATGATTACAATACAAGTAATATGACATGTCAAGATAGTCATAGGTAGTGCGTGTATTTTAGTGATTCTGTGACTTCTGGAAGCTATATGGAAAAAATACTGCCCGAGGGCAATGCCAAGGAAAGTTTTTTTTGGTTACTAATGTGATGAAAATGATTCCTAAATCTGCAAGGCATAAATAAAATATCATTCACTGGGTTTTATCTACAAAGTTAATTAATCAAATTCCTTTTAAAAGAATGGGATTGTGCTACTAAGGTGAAAAATGAAAATCCCCCAGGAAATTATCCCGGTTCTTCCTGTCTTTTTGATACTGCACCAAACAACAGCACTAACTTACCAGAGGAATGAATGCTGGTCAGAGTGCAGCAGAGAACTTCACAGTATTATTTTTCACCAGTTTTGGATCAGATACAGTGTGACCTCTTCTTACTATTCAATGCTACCTCTGAGTTGAGTATACTGCTGTGTCACACTTACAGTATCATCATTCTCATGGTGCAAGGGTAGACTTATGCAGCAGAAGAGTCCCTTTGACTTTTTAACACCTTAGTGGTTTGAGTCACAGCACCACAACACCAAAGAACATATCCTTTAATGCTGTGAACACTGACCGTTCTTCATGTGTCTTTAGTCTATTCCTTATTGTCAGTTCAGGTTGGTTTCATTGTAGTGCATTTTGAAGCCACTGAATTTTATCTGTAAGACAGAAACAAACGTACACTGTGTAGAAAACCCACCCTGTACCATGTTTTTCCTAATTAAAAACAGAGAATATATGACATAAAGCTTGTTTCAGGTTTGCAATGAGTTTTGTACAAGGAATCAACTCCATGTTTATTTTGTCTGGACAGATGACTTCTCTTACAAATTACTGCTATCAGTTTCCTGTAACATCTCATTAGTAAATCCAGTAATTTCTGTGGCCATTAAACTGCAAGAGATCCTAACTTAGTGGTTCACCTGCTCACAGGATTGTAATGAGCATCAAACTTGAAGGTATGAATGATACTGAGCAGCAAAAAGGCACTGTTTTCTAACCTGCATCCTACAGAATAATCACAACTAGAGTACAGCCCTCAAATCACACAGTGTAGTGTCAGGTTGGGGCTTTGAAAAAGGACAAAATTTCAGAAGTCAGTGTTCAGTTTCAAAAGTCAAGTTTCTATTTTATTGGCTGCTACCTGAATGTATGTGGGTGTGCATTTTCTCTTTAATATAAAATATCCTCAACTGCCTGTCTGCCTAGCCTTGATTAGTTCTGATTTGAAAACAAATGTAACCCATCCCACAGCAAATCCCAAGACACTGTGTTCCCGTCCAACCGGAAAACCCCAGTGAAGCAATATAAATTCAGTAATAATAACAAGTAATGACCATGGCTTAATGAAGGGTGGCAATCCGGCTCTGGGGAGATATGTAATGGATGTGCCTGTTCTGGTAGCTTGATCTTGTGCCAGTTCCCTTCCCTTCATGTTTGTTCATCCCTATCTGCTTGTATAGATAAAGGCAGGAACTGCTCCAGTGCAGGGAGGAAGGCCAGCACCCAGATGACACACTTGGACTAGACTCCCATGGCAGCCTGGCCTCAGGTCTCCTTGCCTTTGAAATGAGACAAAAAGCAGGTCTTTACTTCTGTATGAAGAAATTACCTTTTTCTCCTGCATGTCTGAGCTGGAGCACTGCTTTTGAAGTATTGGTGTCCTGGTTAATTTGGTGTTTCAACTGCTGAGTGCAATAGGATGCTCACTAAGGGAGCTGAACAATTGAAAGGAGGAATCTATTATGCGTTTTTAAAGTACTACTGTAAAACACAGGCTGGAAATCAGGACCCAGAACACACATGCATTCAGACTAATAGGCCTTACATGCCAGAGCTAGGAAACAAAACAAAACTGAAAAGAAAAGCAAGCAGTCTCCTTTTCCTCTTCATTTTGATTTACTGTTTCTTGTCCTCAACCCAAGAGTAACCACTTAAGGGAGGCAAATGTTTTCTGTCTTTCCTTGCTTTTGAGACTAATGCCTCCCAACCAAATTAACAGTACTGGGGATGCAGCTGTCTTGGAAGTCAAAGATGTCTCAGTAAAGAGCACATACCAGCCTCTGTGAAGGGCCTTGTTTCAGACCAAAAGTAAATAGCCAGTGTCACACAAATCTGCATAGTGAATGAACACTGGAAAACATAACTGGATGGTTTTTTCCTTAGTCGTGAAAGGTTGGACTTGTCTAAAATTGCCTTCTTTGTATGATGCTTTAAGATGGAGAACTGAATCCACAACACAGATTTTATGCATTAACCAGTGAAAACACAAGCAACTTTTCATTTTAGAGTTCTTTCTAGAGAGTAGCCTTTCCTGTTTAATACTGAAGAATTACACTTCAGAAGTAGGTGATCTTTTCTGCCATACCTTCATTTAAACACAGTAATAAGCAACAATCTTTCCCAGTTTATTTGTCATTTCTTTTGTTGAAATTTAATATCTTTTATAAATCCTACAGAAGCTTTCACTACAGATAAAAAAAGCTCATTTTCTGCTCCTGCCTTCTCCTTGTAGCGTCATCTTTATCCAAGCACAAACACCTTATGTTTATTTATTTATTTATTTGTCTTGCAAATATCTGATTTATTGACCTAAGAAAGGTCCAGGTCAACAAATATGTACTAACTGTCCCCACCCAGCTCCATTTCCTGAAATCCTTTCCCAGCTGGGAACAAGAATGAAGTTATGGAGTTATACTACAGCAGCACACCAAGGAGGAAGCAAATTTGCCATTTATACTACACTTACTATGTATTGCCTCAGGTAATTAATTATCTTTTTCTGTCTATGCAGATACTATTATAGATATATACATGCAAAATCTAAGGCAAATATTGCTCAGATTTTTGACTTGATGCTGCACAGATTTTAACTTCTTCAATATTTAAGGGAAGAAGGATGACTTCATGGTTAAAAGTACAGGTCTAGGAGTCAAGAGGTCTGGATTCCATTTCTGTGCTGTGCCACAGGCTTCCTGTACACCCCTGAACCATGCACGTGACCCCTGTGTGTTTTTATACCCATCTTTATACCCATTTTATTCCCCTACTAAATGAGGAATAATCTGCTTCATACATACTGCTGCTGTGAGGCTTCATTCATGTTTCTCTGGAAGTGTTTCAGGTTCTGCAGAAGAAAAGAACTTCAGAAATAGAACCTCATCTCAGATTTAATACTGCTTCAGCTGTCTAGCCTAAAAGTAACCTCACCCAAAGGGGATGGTATTTGTAAATGTCATCCTTAAAATGAAAAATCTGTTCTCTTTTTTCTGCGCCTCCATGCTTTTTCCATTTCCCTTCTTTCCTTTCCAACAAGCTGCAGCATGGCTAAAATACCTCCTGATCCTGTGGGACACCAGCTGATCACAACCTGGGTATGGCGTTTGGTTTATGTGGAGATGTGCATGCACTTATGTTGCAACATTCTTTTTTCTGTCTCTGAGCAGGCAAACAACTCTGCAGAAAGAATAGAGCTAATCTGTATTTGATTTAAACCAGCATTTGGAAGAGGCTGAGCATTTAAAGGAAATGATTGGGGTTTAGTTTCATTTAAAACAAAAGGATTCCCAGACTCTGACATTTTTGTGGACTTGGGGCTTTTTAATCATCTCTAGAGGGTTTCTGAAGGTGCAGAGATGAGATTCTATGCTGCTGTTGGACATGAGTGTTTCAGTTAATAAATGATTACTGAATGTTCCATTACTGAAACACATAATACAAAATTTAGAATGTTTGCATGTGTAGAGGAGAAGGAAGTATTTTGTGGGAGCTGCATGTGTTGCCTCAGCCTCATAAACTAACCAGCAGTTTTTATTATTGGTACAACTGCTACATTAGTGTCATCTTTGTGCTAAGGCCAGCTTAGTCAAATTGGGACCCTGCCCAAGGGTTCCATCAATTTTAAGGCTGGGAAAGGACTGCACATACTCATGTGAGTCATGAAATCCAGACCCAGATTCCCAGTGTGGTGGCCTGTGTGTGCTGTGTGTCCCAATGGCAGGGCTCTGTCACCCTCACAGTGAATGCTCAGGCTGACCTTGTGAAACAAGGGCTGATGGTGAGCAGGGGAATCCTGCTGGCCTGTTGCACAGCCCCCAGGATGCAAAAATAGCATCGGGAGTGCATGGCAGAGGAAGGCCTTTGCACCCAGGACACAAAGCAGCACCCTGATGGCTCTGGACTAGTGGAGCAGCCCAGAGGACTTCCAACAGCAATGTGCTGGTGAAATCACTATATAGTTGCTCACTTGTTCCCCTGAAAGCCCCATTGTGCATGGCTCAGGAAGAGGATCCTTGCATTTAGCTGCACATGTACAGCAGGCAGTGCTTTAAAAAAGACAGACAGTGCCCTGAGCTGTCTTCAAAATTTTTCAAATTTGTAAGATCCTTCTGGGAAATAACAGAATGACTACTGAGCCACTCAGTGTGTTTGGGGTGGGACATCATTGCTGTAAATCTTTGTCAAAGATTATGTTTCAAGCAAAATAAGCAGAAAGAGGTAGAAGTTTGACATGTGAAGAAGTGAGTAGGAGCAAGTTCCTACCAGTAGGTGTAAACACTGGTGCTAAAAGAAACTTGAGAATTGTTTGATAGACCTGGAGGAGACTTCATCAGGAATAAGAAAAGAAAAACAGGAGCAAGGTTTGAAACACTGAGAGCCATGAAAACAAGGAGAGGACGTTGGAGCTGCTGCAAAAGGGAGAGGAAGGAGGAAGCCAGGAGTAAGAGAGGACACAAACTTACTGTTGAGGTGCAGGGTTATGACAAGTTCAGGGTCCCATACTCCCATGCATTGGGTGCCAAGTATCGGCTCTCAGTGGTTTATGTGGGGCAGGCCAGTCAGCAGGCAAGAACCTTTGCGTGCTGCCCATTCCCTCCTTTCCTCTGTCAATTAGCAGGAGCAGGGATTGAGGCACTCCCATTATGTGTGCTGTGGATAAAAGCTGTCAGAGCTGCAACCCTCTGACTATTGGGTGTTTCCAGGGGACACAGGGCTCCTTTATCAGCAGCTTTAGGAAATTGCATTGATAAGTAGGTAGTTTATTCAAAGGCCAAATGGATAAATTTATGGTATTTGGCCTGCCATAAATTGTCTCACACCAAACATTTTCATTTTCCAGTCAGTGTTCTCCTGAGGATTAAAACATACAGCTCTCTAAATGACAGGCTTGGAAGAGCCTGGGAAAGCAGTGATATTGCAAAAACTATGTGCTCCTCCTACACCTTCAGTACGTTCTCCTCATTACCACAAACTGTCCCCAGGAACACTTGATCTAAATTAACTACAAGCTCTGCAATATTTTAAAGATCTCCCTAGGCTGTTTCCTGCCCTCCCCATGCTCCCTCACTTGGGCAGACATCCCAGTGTAAGTCCATGGGAGTTTTGCTTGAGACATCTGTTCAGATTTCCATTTCTTCTTTCCTCTTTTCAGCCAGTATTTTGCTTCTTTCCTCTGAGTCCTTGTTATTCTTCCCTTGCTGCTTAGTGCAAAGTGAGGAGGGGAAATGACTAGATGATACAAAGAGACAGAGAAACCTGTCAGAAACAAACAGTAATGGCTAGGAATAACTGGAAAGACTGAAAACTGGTAAAAATTCATTTCCTAATACCCTCCCAGCAGTACTGGACACAGATGGTTTGGTGCACGGACTTTGAGTTGGGCTATCCAATTTTTGTCCCACAAACACATCCCTTTTGCCTGTAGATGCAATTACCAGGTCAAAACTAGTTTCATTAATTGTGATGGAAAAGGCAATCTGTTGATTGGGCAGCTGCTCCTGGCATTGTTTGAGGTTTGGGAAGGTTTGGTCTTAAAGGAACACTAGGTAGGAATTAGATGTCTGTAAGTCTGAGCTACCCCTTTAGTGTCCTCTCAGCAGGCACCTGTGCCTTTGTGTCTCCCCAACTCACTGCCCACACTCAGTGCTTAAACAGCCACTCAAAAAGAAGTGGCAGACAAAATGAAAATAGAGTTAATTCTTCTTGATGATTTGAACTGTCCAGAAAAACTTGCTTTCCTTTTCAGAAGAGACACGGTGCCGCACTTCAGGCAGGAAGCAGGTGGAAGGCAGAGATGTAGCTATGCTTATGTCTTTTTCTCTGATGTGTTGTGTGCCCTTGTGTAGACATGAAAGTGAATGTACACAATTTTTTCTCATTTAAACCTATCTGGCAGCCACTTGGTTTTATTTTCCAAGATGGATTTAGGTTTATTTCCTTTTTCAATTTCAACATGAGAAATTTCAAACTAGCTTCTTGCGGCAAATATTCTACCTCATGTTTGTCCTGCGGAGTAAGTGTTGCTTAAATATTTTAGGGATTCAATTGCTTCACTTAGGAATTTCTGTCTCCATGACAACCCTTCTGTGCTTTGTAATACCTTTGGCAAACACAGTGGAACTGACTATTATTTATTTCAAGCTATGTAACATTTAGCAATGGAGACACAAAGGCAAATGGAATAAAAAACAAAATACCAAAAGAGAGAATTCACACCATTTTCTTTAAAAGTAATTTTCAAAATGACCACACCATTCACTTTGTGGGAAGCCTGGTAATGTTAAAAGTGCCTAATTTTCTTCTCAAAAAATTCTGTTCTTGTTCTTATCTGTCCACTGTGTCTTGATATAGACAGGCTGCAGAAACTGGCCTTTGGTGTCATCTCCATGGTCATTATTGTTCTGTGAAAGAAAGTGAACTTCCTGCTGAAAGTGCTTCCCAAGCATTATATAATATATTTTTTCCCAGTCATCCAAACCAACTGCTTCCACACTGCAAAAAACAGAAGCCTATTCCTGCCTGGGATGATGGATCTGCCACATCATGGAAGGTGTGGTGGGGTCACACAGTTCTTGTGAATCTCAAAAAAGTTCTCATACTTCCATCATTTGGAAGCTTCAGTTATGCATATAATATCCTGTGTATGGAATTTTAGTTCTCTGATCTTTAGCTGTGTTGGCATTCTAATAATAAAATGCCACTTAAATTTGGCTAGGCTTTTTCCACTCCATTCTCAGACACATTCCTACATTTGTCCCTTTTTTTTTCTTCCTGATGCTGTCCTGTATTTACCTCTCTTGTCTAGTTTGCATCTGCTTCATATATGGAGTGGCTCACCTGCACACCTGCCAGATGTCAGACTTCTGACAGTTGCACCTTGCATAAGCCCTTTGTGAATAAAGCTCTTGACAAGGGTGTTTTTGAATAGTGGCCTGACTTCTGGGTGCACCTGGAGAAACCTCATTTTCATGCCAGGGCATTTTTAAACCAGACTAAAGGGGCTGAAAGTTGGCTATGCCACAACCCCAGTCCCTGATGAGGGGTTTTCTGTGTAACATCTTAGTGCTTCTGCACCTTTGGAGAGCAGCAATAGTGGGCAAAGACTCTGTTGCTGACCTGCTGCTGTATCATATTGGAACTTTCTCAGAGAAATGAGGAGGCAGGAACTATGTGTGCCTGGACATTTTCATACAATATCCATATAGCAATGTTGTTTGGTATTAAAGGTATATTTATCTGAGAAACCTTTCCCTTTTTTCACCCTCTTTTTGAAAATGAAGGCACATTTAGAGCCTAAAACTTCATTTTGAGTCTATAAAGCAAAAACACTATTCATGTGGATATTTTCTGTTGTCTAAGCCACCCTCTTATTCTTAATACATAATGTTGTTTCATAAAACCCATTGAGGTGGAGCCCCAGAAGTCTCCCATGCTCTTCTGATTCCTTCTATCTTGATTTCTAAAGCCACTCAGCTCTGTCTCCTCCTATTCATCAAGCACTGTAGTGCTCTGTGATGAGAGAACAACTATAATTTATAGTATTAATGACTCCAGGTGGTGTTACCTTGAATATAAAAGCAATCTAATTAGGCCACCTTCTGGCTGAATCTGCTTTAGTTTTTGACTCCGGAGAGACAAGTGAGCATGTCTGTGTAATACTGACTCTGAGAGAGCAGACGTTGCTGAACACATCCATTTAGGTTTCACTGCCTCCTTTCTCTTTTGTGTTTGTTGTGACCTTGTTGTGCTTGAAGCATCCATAGAAAATCTTGGTGTAATCTGATAACAGCACTTAGGACAAGCAGGATCATTATGAATGGCTCTTGCCTCACTTCTGGATCCAACAGATGTTACTACATGAGATTCGGTTCTCTCCAATTCCATAATTCAATTTTAATGGCCAGATACCATTGGAGTATGCAAGTCCTACAGACAATAGTGTCCTTTTACATTCAGAAACATCTGTTAGCTAAGTGCTCTCACATAGCCTGAACTCTAAATGAGCAGATCTGTGTTTGAACACCAGCATTTATAACAACCTGGCAGACAGCATTCTCAGGAGAAACAAAGTCTCATATGTCTCTTCTCATTTGGTAGAGCTCTTTTCTCTGTCCTTCATGCTTCTCTTTATATCATCCACTACTTTTAGAGATGTGAAGTTTAAGTGCCTTTTCTAAGGACTTAATGCAGTCTGAGGACCAAATGTGCAATTCAGATAATGGTGCTTTGCTGTTCCCTTAAAGCACAGGGTAGAACTGGCGCCACTCAGAGTAATATTTTGGGCTGTCATTAT
Organism: Pithys albifrons albifrons; assembly: GCF_047495875.1. Classification (NCBI taxonomy): domain Eukaryota; kingdom Metazoa; phylum Chordata; class Aves; order Passeriformes; family Thamnophilidae; genus Pithys; species Pithys albifrons. Next base: position 26,051,085 of record NC_092465.1, on the reverse strand, counting down.
TTGATCAAAGAACTTGGACTGGATCTGCCAGTGTTAATGCTTTTAGGATGGATGACTCCTTTACTTTTGAAGGAGTTTCCAGTAACTGAGGGCAACATGTAACATCTTTGAAATTTCTGTATTTACATAGTAGTGAACTCTCCATGGTAGTGCATTTCAAGGCCCCTCCGGGGAAGAAACAGGTTACAGAGCTCATTGGCACATCCCTCCTTTTCCTTTTCTAATCTGTGCTTCTTCCAGTTTGGTCTTGTTTCTGTAGATGTCTATAGCTTTTGGGGAACAAGCCTGAACTTAAACCCAGCTGAACAAAGACAGTTTACTCATAGACATAGGCTGTAAGGAAGAAGTTTTAAAGATGCCTGAGTTCTTCGGGGTTGGAACCACAGCACTGCTTTGCCAGTTTAGTGTATTTTATACCCGAAGTGCTGTACAATAAGTGGTCTTTATAAAACAGCCTATCACATGTGCTATTAATGTCTGCATATTGAAACAGCTGCCAGGCAACAAAACTGTTGCATGCTCAAAAATCAAGTGGACACACAAATTTGAATCTTAAATGAATTCTCTATTTGGGAGCTGCAAATCTTAAGGGAACTTCAAAAAAAGAATCTTACAGGGATTTGGAAATTAAAATCACAGTGATTCTTCTCAACCTGTGGTTTAGCTTTGAGGGCTACTACTTTTATTCTAGACTTGAGGAAAACTTGCCTGATTTTCCATTTATATCAGTTTAATAAAAGCCATTACTGGTCCATAAAAACACTGCCTCACATAGTATGTAGTTAGGTCATAACAAAGCCACTACCAGGTGTGCTTGGAACACAGCCATTTAACACTTTGTTCTTTGTACTCAGACAATCTCACTGTGAAACAGCAGCAGTTGCAACTTTCCAGGGAAGTTAGCAAGTACAGGGAAGGATCCTTTGCTTCTGATAAACCAGCCAGCTGCCCACTTTCTTATCAAGTAAATCACTGCACTCATTTACCAGATTTCAGGTCTGTTTGGAGTATTTATAAAAAGAATAATTGGAATTACTGGCTTTATAATTTATCTATTTAACCATTAGTTAATGTAAATTATGCTGACTGAAATTTAGGTTTCAAACAGAAATATATGTTCACTGGAGCTAATTCTAAAAAGCATATGTAAAAATTCATACAAAGATCCAACAAATTTAACTTCCCTGATATCATGCTCAGAATCATTTCTAAGTATCACCTGCACTCTGTATTGGCAAAAATATTTTGCTTCTCCCTGGTCAATATATAGGTGCATTTGGCAAACAGAACACACTATGAACCGTAAAAAGTATAAAAGAAAAAAAAAAGAAAAAAAAGAAAAGTAGGATTCTCCAGAAGAACAAACCTCTTTGCAAAACTTCATTTCCATTTGTGTCACATATGAATTTTTAAGCAGAGCCTTGCATGTGTGTCCCCAACACATTGTTTTACTGCTCCTTCTCACTGTCACTTAGTCCATAGACAGATCCCGAAGTATCAATATTCAGTGTTGCTTCCTTGCTTCTCAACAGATTAAATCAATCTGCTCCCAACCCACTTTCCTGAGACTAAAGTTATTTCACCTATGACTGACATGCATTTCCCAGATAACATTTTAATGCAGTTCCACTGGTCATGACTTTCATAAACTTGATTTACTACCTGGTTTATTGGCCTCGCTTTGCAAGTCTTTGCCTCCCTTCGTAACAGCTGTGAACACATTGCCATAACAGGAGTTTGCCTTCTGTACACCAAGAATTTGCCCTTTCATGTTCTGAAATCCCCAGGGAAACCCTGGGGTTGTTAATCTTTATTTCTTGGGAGCCTACCTCATACTAAAGCCCTTGGGCATCTTCATAAAAATGTAACTAAGGAATAATTTAGCATAACTGAGCAATGTTCACTAAACCACCAAGAATACAAACTATATTTTCCAAGCAAATTGTTTCTTGAGAGTAATATGCTTGTTCTCCAAATAAGTAGGAATTTAAAATAGACAAGAGTATATTTGGGGTTATACAGGGCATGTATGATGTCACCTTTGATTAATTTATTCATGCTAATCTGCACCTTCATATTCTCCCATGTCAATAGGTTTCTATTCTACATGCCCATTGGAATAAAGAGATACTGAGATTACTGCATGTGAAAAGCCACTCAAGAGCTGATTGAGTATATATATATATATTTGTAAGCTCCCACTGTATATGTGGAAATGGCAATAGGAGTCTACTGCATATGCAGGGAAATAGAGAGCTGGCAGAGAGGGAAGGAAGGGAAATGGGATTGCAAGGGGCAGGAGGAAATTACTAAGAACTGTAGCAGAGGTGAGGTCACACTAGTACACAGGCTGAACAGCAGAAGCATAGAAAGGCAAATCAAAGGTGCAGGGGATGTTGCAAGATAAGGAGAAGTCCATGGGATGTACAGAAATAGAAGGCAGAGAAAATTCTTTTGGCTTAAACAGATCTTTTAATTGATAAGCACTTTTGCTTGTTGAAAGTTTTAGGCAAAGGAAGCCAAGGTAAAGCTGCAAAAATGCATAGACAAAGGGAAAAAATGGACTGGAAATAGTCACTTGCAATGCCAGTAGACAGTGGAATTGAGTAACTTCTGTATAATAAAGAAAGATAAGACTTGATGGCAGGGATAAATTCCCGCATCCAGTGGGAATTGCCACTGGCAAAGGTCTCCTTTTCTGAAGAAAGGCTGTTTTGGTACTAGATGACCAAAGTTAATCAAAACAAGGAAAATTGCAGACATTGGTGTTATTGATTCAGAATCAACATGACGAGCCTTGCAAACAAAGATTTAGTGCCAGACACAGTGGAAGAGAGGTTGAGTGTTTAGGGACAGAGCCAGGGGCAGACACGGCCTGGGCAGCAGCCTCAGGAACTGCAGCTTCCTGCCCGCTTCTCTCTGCTCACCAGTGCACTGAACAGCCCTTCAGCAGAAGCTCCCAAACTTCTTTTCTGTTGCTTCTTTATCAGCATTTTGATAAGCTGGCTTGTTGGCACTCCTGAACTGAGGAGTGTTTCCATGAAATGCCTCTTTCCATGTAACTAAAAGTTACAGCCTTCTGCTGTGGAAATAGCAGATGGACTTTCAAAGGCCAATTTTAAGAAATATCTTGAAAGCATATGAGACCCACTTCTTATCCAAGCCTTGAGCCCAGCCCTGCTGTTCTGTCTCATGTACTTAGCAGGCCTATTCATGCAGAGTGCAATGCCTCCTAGTTTGGGTTGCAGGGTAATACATTCTAAGTTGATAATATTTGACTGGGTCATGACAGGAGGTTTGTGGTTGAAAAAAAAATCTTCAATTATTCATAGTCTATCAGGGAAGAAAAAGGCATATCATATTGGGTTATGCATATTTTATCATCAAGTTATATAAGTGAGCTATTAAACTGCATACAATTCTTGCAAGTCTTTGTTTTATAGATTAGTTTTACAAAGCATTTTGTGTTCCTGGTGAACATAAACAGCCTCTCATATCTCCTCCTACTACACCAAGTATTCTCCTGATTAATTCATGAGGTCCATAAAATTCTAAAGGAACCAGGAAGAGGAAACATGGTTTTAAGCCCTCTCCTAGCTTTGGCAGAACAAACTATCTGTGTTCAAGTCAGGAAGGCAGACTCCTCAATCACTTTCATTCAACAGAGTGCATTGTTCTTCCTTAGCATCATGTCTGGCCCTTGTCTTTGCAACACACAGTAGTTCTGCAGCTGCACAGGGACCATGGTGGTGGCTCTCAGTGGTTATCATCATCTAAGCTAATGCTAGAAATGGAGGAAGCATCAGGACAAAAGCAGCCTCACTTTAACCTTCATGCACAACCAGGTGAAATCCTAAACCTCTGCTCTTCTCAGCTGGAGGGACACTGGCACCCCTCAGTGCACTGCTCCCCAAGCACCGACCAGGGCATTTGTGCAGAGGCACAGTCTGTAGGCTCTCCTACAGCCACCCACAGCCACACCACGACAGAGGAAAAGGAGATCTATAGTCTCCCCTGGGCAGGTGGGTAGAGCACCACGACAGACTGAGCTTCCTGAGCGCTCATTTCTCTATTCTCCCTTGGGCTTTTACCTCAGAGTTCCTCCAGCCTGGAACATGTTGGGTGGCTGTCAGTTAATGCCTGGGCATAGAAAACAGCTCTGATACTTCAAGGATGGGAAGGCGTAAACTGAAAACTTTGCTGGAGCAAGGACAGCTGCTTCACAACCACTTTATGACCAAATATAATATCATCTCAAATGGGTGTTCTCTTATCCATGGATATCTTCCAGGGCCCAGAGCAAGGGATGCTCCAGGTGTTGTACATTACTTTTACAAAACTATCACTGGCTGAGCCTGGCTGGCCACAGGCATTCAACAGAGCCAGAACAGTAACCCCAGTATTTCTGACCAACCCACTGAAGGGAGGTGCCGGCAGAAGTGAGGGGAAAGCCCACTCTCCTGAGGCTTTGCACACTCCCAGTTGCTGGCTGTCTCACAAAAGGCTCAGTATTGCACTCAGCCAAACAAACACTCCTGAGAATTTCACTGCTTAGCGGACACTCTTGGAAAACCTCTGTCTGAAGTAGAAGATGTTAAAATAGTCCCCAAAACAGTTTTTTGTGTGTACCACATTCTGTATGTCTATTTTTCTGACAGGCTGTACATGTAATGCCACAGCAGAACATCAGGGTAAGCAGCATTGCTTTGGAAAGTATCTGGAGAACAATGTTGGGATGTCTTTATACTGTCTATAGCCTGGCAGAAATGAGCAGGAGACAAGGAAAGGTTGGCTCAAGGTGGTAACTGTTGTACCCTCACCTACACATTGATTTCTGTAATGAACTAGGTATCTATGCTCTTGCATTAATGATGAACTGGCTTTACTGAATGTTTTCAGAGCTCAGTTCAAAGCAGATGTCATTTTGCTAAAATAAGAAGGCATTTTAAAAGAAATCACTTGACTGTATTATTGCAATTGTTATCCATTGTCCCCAGAGGCTCCAGGTGCTCTTAATTCTCACTGGAGTGCTAAATAATCAATACCTCCAGGAAAAAAAAAAAAAAAGAAAACTCTGACAAATAACAGTTAAGTATGTTCAACTCATCATTTTTGGCAATGTCCCTTTAACTCAGGTGTCAGCTGGAGGGGTTCTTGCCACTGTTTCTTCTGTTATTCTCTGAAAATCTCACTAGATACCATAGCAACAGCTGGATCACATGCTCCTCAGTGTGCTCCCTGTAAGCAGATGTGAACAATGCTGGCTAATAAAGTCTCAGCAAGTGCTGGACAGGAAAAGGATTGAATTTGGCCTCTACATTTTTTTAATAACTCCCAGCAATGGCTTTCTGGCATTTCTTATGACACAGGTAAATCCAGATCTGAATGTAAACCAGATTAAAGTTACTCCCTCTCTTAATAAAAAGACTGTCAAGGTGGCTGATATTTTACAGACATTTTCTCCCCATCCTATGTAAGGAATTCATGGAAGTCTGAGGCTGAAATACGTCTTCAAATGTGTTTGCAGTGCCCTGATAAATGCTATGTCTCCTTTATTGATGGATTAGTCCTGCTATTAAATTGATTTCATTCTTTGGTATTTTTTCAAGCATCATCCAAAGAAGGAAATCAGAACTACTCATATGTCAATTAATGATCCATATTCACTTGTGTTCTAATTATTTTCTGTATGTGTGGCAAACATTTCAGGTAATTCAGGTCAGTTTGGCCTAATAACTATGTCATTGTGTTTTAAATCACAGAATAAAGCTTCTCCCATATCAAATGCTCATTCAATAATGCCATCGCTTAGAGGAAGTGTTCATAATCCTTTTGCTCAACTAATGCAGAAAATCTATGTAGAGCCTTATTTATGTTCATATTTAGGCAAGCAAAAAATGATAATTCTCTCCTTTAATCTGATTTCTGCTTCCAAGTATCTCCCATAAATTCCTCCCATATAACACCAACCCATATGCAGTCTCAGCTGTGTCATACTCCCAGGTTCAAACCCAACTTGCAATGCATAGAGTCTGTAGCTATGTCAGACATTGTGTAATCTATCTGTACTTTAATTATGGGTTCTTACAAGGACAAATAAATCATACCTCTTTGCAGCATGATGGAAGGGCTAAAATTCAGAACAGGGAAAGAGAATATTAAATTTATTCTGTTATGCAACTAGAGTGAGGTTTAGTAGTAAGAAATCAATGCTAATACTTCTGATGAAAATATGGAGTAGATTCTGTGATCTGTAAAATTTGAAGTGTCTCTGAAATTGCAGGTTCCTGTGGAGTTCTTAGACTAACACTTGGTTATAGTGTCTGCATCAATTTAGATGCAAAAACTGAAGGGATCCTTCTCTTTTACAAAGTCACTTTTCATTACATACCATCGATTGGAAAGCCAGGGAGAAAATCTTAAGCAGTAATGTCTGCTGCTGATTTTAGCTCTCTTTTCTATATGAAGACTAACGAATATGTGTGCATGTGCCTTACAGAGGGTCAGCTTCTGTAACCCTCCTGAAAGTGATATAGGAAATTTTTGGTGATTACTGGATGTGCTCACTGGTAAGATCAGAATAAGGGAAACAGTCTCCAGTCAAGGAAAATTACAGCCCCTGCTCCAAAGCCTGAGACCATCACATAGCACACTGCCTGACAGGCACTTGCATGCATGGCTTCCATAGGTCTGAAACAGGCTCTGAGCTGTGTCAAAAGGCACTGGTGCTTAAAGAGGGTGGGCACGAAGGGTGGAGGGAACACAGGATATTAATAGCATCGTAATGTTTACTTGGTTGGGCAGATGATGGTTTAGATGGGATTGTATCTGGCATTCACAGGATCTGTGTCAGAGCCTCTCCCATGTGTGTCTCCGGGAGAATGGAGCATAAATGGAAGGGACCTTTCTAGCAGGCAAAGAGGAGAAGCCAAAGGCACAGAGTGTCCTGATGCTCAGAGCAGCTCAGGTGTAGTGCCAGTCTCCTCCTGGAGTGCCTGTCACTGCCATAGGCTGCTGTGCAGCTCCTCACAGCAAACAACCTGGAGGGTGACCCACACTGTCTGTCCTTGGGACAAACCACCCAGGCCAGGTGGGCCAAGGGTGTTTGTCCTGCTGCTGCGGGAGACACAAGGCCATGGTCCCCAGACTGTTGGTTCAGTGCTTCTCACTGGAACAGCGGAGCAAGTTGGAGCAGTGACGGTACTCTGTAAAAAACTGAGCAGTTCAAGCTGGGAAGATAAGTGTTCCATAGAAGCTGGAGCAGCTGTTAGCCCCTGCCCTGCCACCAGGGACTGGTCTTCCCTGCCAAACCACCCAGCTCCAGGGAGGATGCAGGCACAGGCCTGTAAATTGATACTGCACTTAAATGATTACAGACTCTTCATCTTCAGCCCGACTGCAGCTGACTTGAGGAAAAGCAAGTCCAGAAATCTAGTTCTGTCTGTTTTAGGGTTGCTGAATAACTGGGCTGGTTAAACCAGGTTAAATAAGAAATTAGCAGGCATGGCCCTGGGGATGGTCTTATAAGCCATGAGTAAAGGAAATAGGCAAGTAATCATCAGCAACTCCTAGGAGGATGAATTAGATAGAGATAGATTTAAACTTAGGATTAACAATTGTGTTTACAAGTGAAAACAATTTATTCTTTCATTTGTAGTCATTGTGCAAAGCATTTTTGCTCAAAACTCCAAATATACCATATATGTTATGTTTGTGGAAGGACAAGATCATTCTTTAGGCATAGCCATAAGCACAAAGAGATTGTTTAATCTCAGATCTGTTTACTGACATTTCACCACCAGAAAATGTTTTTTACTGCAGTCTGTGGCAAGAGAAATTCCAGAGACTTGTGTGCAATTAACAAAGGGTCAGCATTGTAACTAGTATAAATCAGGGTGGCTACAGCTTGGAGATATAGCTGCTTACATCAACTGAGTGTCTGGCCCCAGGAATGTAAAATAAGATCTGCTCTGCAGAATTAGACCACTGTTACTGAGGACCCCATGACTAGCCTTTGTATGGTGAGAAATTGCATGGTTAATAGGATTTTGCTATTAGTGAATTTGATCTGATACTGTACTTTATTTTATTCCAGAGCAGCCTGGCAGATATTTAGCATCAACAAAGCCAAGACTGTAAGAGCATTTCTTACCTGTTGGAAACATTTTCATAAGCTCACTGTTACTCCTCAGAAATCAGGAGCTCCGGCCACAGGACTCTGCAAGGCAGTGTCACAGGGTGGCCCTGGGCAGCCTCACCCCATCGAGGGTGCCCTGGAGCTGGGGCTGCCAATTCAGCTCTAGCACCATCATGCTCCTCAAAAATGTGGAAATGCAAACCAGAAAAACCAAGGTGCACCTCTTCATTTCTTGACAAGTACTTAAAATAGAAATACTCTGACCTATTTTTTTAAACACTGCTCCCGTGTTGGTATTCCCATGTAGAAAATAAGCTGTGTGTCACTCTGCAGCAGCCTCTGCTCAAAGGCTTAGTGCTGGATTCAGCCCAGCAGCCCCATACAGGGCAATAGCCACCCAGCCGCACTGAGAGCAGGGGTTATTTAACAATGGCTCAGAGCAACCCTTTTCAAGGCCTGAAGAGCACAACTACTCAAATAATAGTCACTGCTTGCTTTGCTCTTTTCATGCTCTCTCCTAGCTTGGCACTGCAAGAATGAAAAGCCTCTTTTAGAAGATAATGTGTTCTCTGTGTTGCTCACCCTTCCTGTAATTTACAGGAGTTAAGGACACCAGTAAGGTCCAAGAATAACAGGCATTTCTGCTGCATTCAAAGATACCTTGGCAAAGTCTTCTGATAGATGAGAAGAAAAAGTAAACAGTTTCAATGCAACCCCCTAGCACCACCACCCACATCTGGCTTAGAATGTCAATGAAGCCAATCTTGAGGAGGGCTTTGACTGTACAGGGCAACAGAGCAGAGAAGGGCATGGGGGCAAATGCCTGAGGGCCAGTGCTCAGCTGGGCAAGAGCCTGGCCTAGGAGCACCCTCGATGCTGGCTGTGGGTGGGCACAGCTCTCTCCTCATGTACTGGTCTGAGGGCTGGGTACAGGATCGAGCAGAGCAGAGCATCTCCCATGTTTTATGCAGCCTCTGTTCTTGCTTCCCACCAGCTGCTGCATTCCCTCACACACAGTGCTTTCCTTGTTCCACTGAAGCAAGGACAAGCCTTTCCTTCTGCCTCCTCTCACTAATGGTGGAAAATCCATAAGCCAATACTGTAACACTCATCACTACAAGATGGAAGCTTTTCTCCTGACTGAACTTCTTTACCTCTCTGAGGTATTCAGAGATAGGAAGAAACCTGCCTTTTCCTGATACCTTATCTGATGATGTGACAACTTGAACTACCATCACAGGGCAGATGTTTTCAGCAGCTGGGGAAAAATAACTAGTAGAGCAGAGGTATAAGCAATCCTGCATTGTCTGTTCCTCAGAAGCAGAGCCTTAGGCTTTGGTTGTCTGAGTAGCAACATGAAAAAGTGATGTAGTCTGGGGCATCTATTACACAAACCTGAATTCAGCTTGCAGCATAGTTTGACCACTCAGCTGATTGAGAACACCTATCTTTGACCTCACTTGCTTCTCAGTTAATGCCTTCTGCTCCTCCTTGGTACCAGCATGGGTAAAACAGAACCCTTCTGGACGGGAAAACAAGAGTTTCTTAATCTGCTGGGCATAGTGTAGTGGCTGGACTCAGAGGGCAGCTCCTTGCCAGAATGGATTTTATTTTGCCATTCATGGGCTACAGCTGCTGCCGAGCAAACTTTTCTCTCCTTCTCTTATTTACATAGCAGATTGCAAACTTTGCAGGGTATTTCAAATTTCAGTCTGGTTGAAATCCTTGCCACCAAGAGGTCTGCCATTTGGCAGATGAATAGCATCATTGCTAAAGTTTTAAAAGGAATAATAAATTTTCCACCCTCTGTGTCTTACAACTATCCTAAGTCTGTGGAGCTCACAGATGTTTTTCTGGAGGGAGACAGATTTATGTAGAGAACTAATGTGCATGTAAATCTGTTACCCATATATGCTGCCTCTGCCTGTGTTGAATTTTGGCCTTGGTACAAACTGTCAAAATATCCAAAATTTTTAACATTGATTGAAATGATTGTCCACTGTGAAGCCACTCCTCTGTTGGGTCTCTATGAACTGGGGAAGGAATAAAAACTAATTCAGAGATAGCAGGACCATCAATAACAGATTCATACTGATCAGATACAGAAACGTTTGTACAGAAAGGCTGCAGACTGTTCCTCTCTGCGTAACTCCTGTTACATGTATTGACAGAAGAGGAGGACTTCTATATCTGTGTGGCATCTTCCAGGGGTCCTTGTAATTCTGCCAGACTCTGGTCTCACTTATTGTCCCTTGTGTTGAGGAGAAGCATAAATCTGACATTGTTGTAAAGACTTGTTCCTACCCCATAGAGAATTTCCATTATATGTGATACAGAACGTGCTCCAGGTTTACCTGCAGAGTTTCAAGATTCTGAAACAGTAAATGTTAAGAGAAGCACCTTCATGATAGAGCATTGTTGGAGCAAAAAAAAAGGAATTACTGAGCCACATAAGGGTATAAATGCAGAGACTAACAGACAAACTGTATGAATCTGGTGGTTACTTTCAGCCTGAATGTTGCCCTGTATGTATCATCCTGCCCACGGGGTTTGTCTTGGAGGGGCTACCCCTTCCTGCCTCTATAAAAGCAGAGGAGGGAAGAACTAAATCTGCCTCCTACTGCCTGTCAGAGCCCAGAGCTTCTCAAATCAGGGACTGCCAGCACTACAGCAGAGCTCATGAATGGATGCCCAGTATACACTGACCATGAAACAGGATGCACCTGGAAGCATGTGCATCTTCCAGGAACACCATGGAAATCTAGGACTCAGGTGACTTTAGTCTTGGGTGTCCAGGAAGGATTACAAAAGGTGAGAGCTGCAGGACAGTGTGGCTGCAATTTCTTTAACTCCAGCCATGCAAAAGCTGACCATTCATAGGACAGCACTATTCCTCTCTCATGTGTGCACATTCAGGGGATGAAATTTCTTCCAGTACCACAGGACCTGTTGCCTATTTACCTTTTCCCAGAGGTTTTCCTTCTGTGCTGAATGAATCCAAATGCAGTGCTCATTCATGTCAACTTCATTTTATTTCAAGAAAGCCTCAAACACTTGATCTTGTGAGCCATCACCATAGGCAGCCTATTTCCCAGTGTCAGCACATCCCAAGAACAAATACTTGCAGTCGGCTCACCAGTCTGTAGCACTGCCAAATCAGAAACGATGCCCAACTTTAAATCCACAGCAAATTACTCTGGACCTGAGACCATGTGGTATATCCTGTCTCAAACACTAAAGCAAGAGAGCAAATCCAGTCTCCAAAAACAATTTAGCCCACTATGACCTGCATACTGCAAAGCATCCTTTGGCATTGGCATGCTGATTTAAACATGGCAAGGCGAAGAAGCTGGCCACTAAAATTAAGATGTGTGGGGCACAGAAGAATCTTGCTGTACCTCTGGCTTCATATTGCACAAAAAAAAGAGGGAGCAGAGATGACTTTTGTCTTTGTTTGCTTGTTTGGGGCTTTTTTTTTGTCATCACAGTATAATATAGAAAAACTAATCCCTTTCATATAGCAAATCCATTTTGTTTCTTGGAGGGTTATAAGTCCTGCTTGCCTCAAACAAATGAGTAATCCAGTTGGCTTCAATGTGACAACTCCCAAAAGGCAAACAGGATTTGACTCTCTGCAGAATGTAGTACATAGATTTTGTGAATGAGCTATTTGAAATGCTGGATACTTGGTGTGCTTGCTCAGGTGCTGCCCTATAAACCCATGATGACTCTGTCAGCCAGTTCTTCTGCTGCTGAAGGTTTAAATGGCTTCTTAAGGCTCTAAATTTAAAATAGGCCCTCTAACTACAAATCATGAATTTGACCATGCTGGTTTTGTAAGATGGAGAGAGGAGGGAGGAGAAGGAAGCAGCCTCTGAAAGCAGTATTTAGGGCTAATTTACTGGATGTTTTAATTTCTTGAGAACCACATCATCTCCTAGGATTCTTGCAAAACTGCAAGCTCTGTATCTCTGACAGGAGAGACCAAGAGTGATTAAGCCATATTGCATAAACTTTCCCAGTTTTCTGACACCACAGGCTTTCTCAACTTCTCACTGACTGAATTCTGTGTTCTTACTAAGCCCTTTCACAAGAAAGCAGATATTTGAACTTGCATTTGTCTCATGTTTGCTGCTGACATTGCAGGCTGTTTTCAGAGTAACCTGAATTTCTTTTGTTTGTCATCTCCAGTTACTTCACAAAAGCCAATTAGACACCTCCCAGCATCCACCTGCAATGCCTGCACCACTGCAGGAGTGAAGTCCCTTGGCAAAAACATTCACAGTAGCAGGAGACCAGATCAAGAAGGTAGTCAACAGGCCATGTGCATGAAACCCATCCAAGGAAAATAGCTTCAGTGATCTAACTATGAGAGCTGGAAAAATGTGGAAAATCACCCACTGGCTAGTTAAAAACAGTCAGAAGTGTAGAGGCACTGAGTCCAAACAGCAAGAAAGAGGAGAGAAAATCACAAGGACTGTGCCAAGCACATTTTCTGTTGATTTTGCTATGCCAAAAGACAGACAGTGCCATCAGACAGAACTTATGTGCCCTGAGGTCCTCTTTACTTGCCCTGCTTGCTCAAATTGCAGTCTCCCACTGACTCATATCCCTTAACAGGTAGCAAAGCTCAGACAACTTGCATTTTTAGAAGAATATTTGTTTGTTGGGTTTTTTCCTTTTTTTTTTTTTTGTGAAAGTGAAGCCTACAGAAGGAGAGGGGGAGAGGAGAAAGTTGTTACATAAGCAGTGAGGATAGGGAGTTCTGATTAGCCTTGTACTCTGCTGCAAAATAAAGTATCAAAGAAAATGAGAATGCAAGTGCTTACACCAGAATTGAATATAGCTCAAGGTTTTGTTTCCTGGGCACTTCCTCCCTGATAATACAGACAGTGTCATCATCTGTGCTACAGTAATCAACCTACATAACCACTGCATGCAGTACACCTCATGGGAGGGAGGGTGTTGCAAACTGGCATGGGCCTTTTTGACATGTGCTGTTCATTACTAAGTTCAAGCATTGTATTTTAAAGAACAGTCTTTGCATTCAGGTTGGGCCTCAAACCAAAATGCTGGACATGAATACCTCCTGTCTGCTGTACTAAGTTTGATTTAGGATCCCTTTGGGGCAAGGGACTCTGTATTTCAGTGCTCTGCCCAGGCTATGAGGCTGACAGCAACTACAGCCCTCTGGCAGGAGAAGGGCACTGTGGCCAGTCATGTATCCTGCCCTTGGCAGAATAAAATGCTGGAAATTTAGGGTGAGTTTGCAGGCTGTGCCATTCTCTCCTGAGAAATTTCATAGGCAGGACCATGCAGTCCATGACTATTTGAAGAAAACTGTTGCACACCTCCTTAAATTACTTACGAGGACTTTGGTTTCAGTAATGAATGGATTTAACTTTGGTAAATATGAAACAGGCTCCCAAGCCTTCAAAGAGCAAATAACATTGGAAAAGAAGACAGAAGGCATCCATGAACTAATTTACTCTTTTGCCCAACTAAGATGAGATAGTTCCCTGGAGTCTATTTTCCTAAGATTTTTTTTTCCTCTGATCTAGTCAAATGTCCTAATTAATAGATCTCAGTAGAAAAAACCCCACAAAATTAAAATAATCTAAATCTCATAGTATGATCTGAAGTGCTTTCCAGTTCCACTGTGTGAAATTTGCCTCCCAACAGCATGTGGGAAGCTGGGAAATCTTGGCTCCTGCAGGGGCGGTGTCAGTGTAGAGGTTGACTGTGCGAAGGTGAAGGTGTATGAAGCTGTACAAACCTCATCCATGTGAGTGTCCCAGATTTTGGGGGGTTCTGTGTCACATGGAGGACATTTCCAAGCCACCTTCTGGGAAATTACTGCCTCAAATCTTGTTCATTGGAACTAGGTATTCCAAATCCCCTACTTATGCCTACAAATCCTGTTCTTTAATCTTATAAAAACATTTAAAATTTTTGTCTTAAAGGACATAAAAGACAAAACAGTACTCAGTTGCCCTCTCCTGAAATCCTGTTTATGTCAAATGGAGTGAGATACCAGGCTGAGGATGATTTAAAGGGAAACAATCAAGGCAGAAAAATTACAGTTACAACTGAGGCTGCTTTAAGGTTGTAAACCTCTGCTTTGTGAGCTTGCAGTGTAATGTAGGGAGAGTGAAAGAGGCTTGTAACCATGAACACAACTAGTCAACCAGGCTGAACTTCGAGAAATTTCAATCCAGTAGGAAACTACTGATTTCTTTTCTGTGAAAAACAGAGGCAAATATTTCAGTAAAAACTTCCCTCTTTTCAACAAATAGAAGTCTAGAAGTGTGGGTTTTATCCAGTGTCAACTGTCAGTAAGTGCTGTAAATGCATCCAAGAACAAGTACAGTTAGAGGAACAAAAAACAGTCTTTTTGCTGTGAGATACCAGAGTTCAGCTGAGATGTCTGAGCACATTTGATGGCCAGTGGTGCTGCTGGATTCATAATCCTTTCCAGATAACTCTTTGAAGAAAGAAAGCTTAACCCCATTTGACCTATGCTTACTAAGAGTTTCTCTCTCACTTCAGCAGCTTGAGCCACATTCAAAGGGCCTTGTTTTTGCAACGATTTTGATAGATTTTCAGGGAAACAAATGTGCCTGATTCTGAGAGAGGGCTGATGTGGTTTGTGCCTCTGGAAGTTGACTTGCAGTTCGTTAACCCTAGTTGCAGCTGTTGAAATCTGTTGTGCCAAAATAATGAAATGCAGCCCTGATTTCCTTTCTTCTGGGTCAGGTCTCGACAGCGAGTGACGTCCTCAGCTCTGAGAGCAGCTAAGGTCACTGGCTCTCAGAGAATTAGGCTCTCTGTCTCCTGTGGAAAGTCTTTGGTTTGTTGTGGTTGTTGCTTTGATTTTCTAGTGATGTGTATTTTTATACGTCTGTACAAACAAACACAGTTCACACTAGTGCCACACGGATCCCTTGCGATCCCTTGTCAACAATGTCAAGCCAATGTTACACTCAAGCCCAGGAATGACTCATTTTTTACAACTGTGGTCTTCTGAGAACATTACAAAGGCTGCAGTGGAATGGTTTAATTCAGAAGTATTTCCTGCATCACCATCAGAGGCTTGTTTTTCCTGGGTCTCCGCTTCCTTTGTTTTTCCAATACTTTGGGTGTTCTATATTTAGCCAGTTCACTGAAGCACATGTGGGTAACTGAACTAAGTGCTTATACAAAAGCTTTTACCCTGAATTTCTGCCTTCATAGTAGAACCTCCTGTAATTTTACTGTCTTGCTACTCCCACTCTTGACTGCTGAATACAGCTGTATAAGATTTTAGCAGTGCACATTGCATTCTCAATGTACTATGTGCCTCTCCCTCAAAGGAGAAGCAGATGACATCTGCTGCCAGGGTGACTCAGCACAGGAAGAACTGCAATCACAACCTATCAGCCTGTGCTAAATAACCCGACTCATTTATACTTCGAAAGTCAGTCAAATCCAAATGCCAGATACTAGATTAGGGTGCGGGTGGGTGGGGATTGGAATGAGCCTGGGAGAGGTGAGGGAGGGGACAGGCAGTGTCCCTGAGCTACATAGACAAGCACCAGAACAGGGACCGGTGGTGGTGTGTGGACTCCTACCCTGCAGTCCTGGGCAGGGCGTGTGCTGAGTGGTAGCCCACCTAAACAAAAATAGTAGGCAAAGGTATTACTGCAGCCAAAGGGGGAGAGAGAGAGATGCAGGGGCAGAGCAGGGGAGCCTGTATGAACCTGCCCTCTGCTGCAGGAAGTGTAAGAGAAGGTAAAATGACTGGTTTCACAGGTGGCTTAGGCAGGATGGCCTGCGGGCAGCAGAAGCTTGCAGGGAGCAGTTGCTCTCTTTATCTCCAGCAGTAGTTTGGAATCGAAAAGAGTGGGCACAGTCCTGCACAGGCTTTGGCATATGAACAAAAGACATTAGGTAGCCAGCAGTTAATCCAGTGAAAAGGGGCTTCCCTGCCTTTGTAACAACGGATTTTCTTTCCCAAGTGGGATAACAGATTAACAATCTAATGCTTCTTGGTCTGCCTGATCAAGTATAATTTTCCGTAGTGCTTATCAGTGTCCAGGCTTGTTTTTCATAGGAATGTAATGTTTTTACGAGGTCATGTTTGGTGGCTGATCCTCAAAAGGACCTGTATGTGTGAAGATGTCATTGATTTTAGCATATCCGCTGGAAGGTGCTGATTGTTTAGAAGGCTGTTACAGGGGAGCTGGGCTCAGTGCTGCTTTTCTTGTGTATGTGACAACATTGTCATATACTTGTCATATTTTCCTTCAGAGTAGAAAGATCTTTCTGTGGTTCTCTAAGCTAAGCCTCTCCCTGCAAAAAGATTTCCTTATTCAGAGATGAGGATACTAAACCAAGAAATGATTCAGTGGTTTTCCCAAGCTCTCAGAATGATCTGGAACCCATTTCACATCTCTGGTGGAAGATGGCAGGTTTTGTGTCTGAACCTAGTGTGCAGGAGTTCTTCACCGTTTTTGTGAACTAGGAGTTATGTTAGTGCTGTGTACTTCCATGTCCTCATCTGTCTGATTAAAGCAATCAGGAGGAGTTCTAAATTTACAGTGATTGTGTTTGGAAGAATTAATAGCTGAGGTGAAATGCCCAGAAGCTCCTGCAGGAGTGAAAGCATAAAGAATTTTCAGGTTCCATTCTTCAGTCAAAAGCCTCTTTTGTCCTCTAGTAATGTGAATCCAGTTTCAGGGGTCTCCTTTATTAGGCGTGAAAGGTCCTACATTACTTTCTCCTGAGATCATTTGCAGAGCTCTCTGCAAGTCCTCGTGGCTTTGACTGTACAGTGCTGCAATGTGTGAGTGAGAAGACATGGAGGCAGCTGGCATTCATTCCAGAAATACGTGGGCACTGGACTTTGCCAGGGCCACGCCTGGGAATGTCTCAGCTCTTCCGCTGCGGGGATGCAAATACACAGACCGTTTCTTCCACAGAGCTGGTTAGTTCAATCTGGCAAACTCACCGAACTTTCTTCTTGGAAAAGAGTTTTGTGCTTTAGAGGTCCTTACCCTTCAAAGGTGTCTGAGTTTTTCTGCAAACTTAGTCAGAGAATGCTCTGGAAAAGGTGGGCTTTTGGCCATGATGTACGTGACAAAAAAGAGCCACAAAGAGGGTTTTAATTTCAAAATGCCACATCACATGCATTGCGAAATGATATAAAAAGCTACAGCTGCTCTGCTAATAATTCTCTACATGCTTTAAAATGAAACACTTTATGAACTTGCTATCTTTCTTAGACATCCTTTATTGCCATCTCCGAGGAGCCTCAAGCTTAGCTACATTATCATATCAATAAATGAAGTGTCCATCTTGTTGTCTCTTCCACAGATAGCCTTTATGAACACTGGCAGCTCCTATGAAGTCAACTTAGCCACTTGCATGCATAAAAATGTTTGCAGTGAAATTTCAGGGGTTAGTCTCAGCTTTCATTTTGTTTGATTATGTTTCATGGACATACACAGACATTTCCTAGCCCTTATCTATCATGTATCCACCCTTCTAGTTACATGGGAAGGAATAAAGAAAAGAGCAAACTACAACATGAGGGTGCTTCAAAGGGAACAGTGCTATCTGCAGAGAAACACACACACACAGCCTGCTGCCCATAAGGAGCGGGATGAAAAGACTAAAGCAGCACAGAGGGAAAAAATAACACACAGAAGGCCAGCTGTGTCTTCAGGCATGGTTTTGGTTGTCATGTCTACTGCAGTACAGAAGATGCACCTTATTTTCCTCAGGATGAGGTGAAGCTGAGCTGCCAGACGGTGCCCTTAGATCCTGAGTGCACTCTCCAAACACAACACGGAACAAATGCAGAGTAACAGTTGTACTGGAATGGTGCAGCCATTCAAAGTGTGCGGTGTGAGCACCCTGTGGTTGCACTGCCTGCTCAGATGCAGCTCTAATGTCTGAGCCTGTGTCAGTAGGGACTGCAAGGGCTCTTAGTCACTGCCCAGCCCTTCCAAACAGTATATAAGGATGACTGAGGGTAGGAAGTGTGTCAGAGCTCTAAGCTGCCCATTGGATCATTGAAACTTGAGATCTTTAAAGAAGAGTAGAGCAAAAATACAAACTGTGTTAATTCAGTAGGATACCACAAAAACACTGTGTGAGCTGTGTTGTAAGTAATCAATACATAATGTCACAGTCAGCGCTTCACGGTTTCAAAAATACCATCTTAAAGGTACAAAGCACTCAAAGGATTAAAAATAATCTTCACATATCCTGCTAAGGTAAATGGGGGATGTTTGCACTGGGTCGATCCTGTTCTGTTCCTCTCAGGCTGCAGCACACAAGACAGTGCTCTATTGTCTTATACTTCAAAAACCATCTTCTCCACTAAAACAAGAGAAAATCTCATTTGAATTTAACAACCTCATCACCATTTTAAGGTGGAAAAAGAAAGGAGCCACACCACAGATTTCTTTTTCTTCAAATGATAACTTCCTGTATTTCTCTCTGAAGTTCTCACACGAAGTTGATCTGCTGGGGAATAAACTGTACGTTAGCACTGGAAGGCCAGTCATTAGGCACACATGAACTAATCATATTAATGCATAAATAGCACATAATTTTCTGGAGCTCCCATAGGACTTCAATCATGTCATTACCAACAGCAGCACATCATATCATCCAAAAAGAGCAGGTCAAGCCCTGACCTTTATCTAGTGTACATGTTCTGATAATAATAGATATTATTTTTGGCTAGAAATATATTTTGGTGTAATTTATAATCCAACTTTTTTTTTTCTTAAGAGTAAATGTTGTCTTTGATGATCTTGGTGGTGATGTCTGCAGTCTTGCTGCTGTGGCCGACAATAACATAACAAAGCTAACTAGATCACCAGCTCAGTCTTACAACCAAGTAAGAGTCTGGCATTTTACCAGCTCAAATAGTGCTGCACTGGCTGCAGGGCCCAGGAAAAAAATGCAAATATTTCAGCTGTGTAGACGGCTATACAAATAGCAGAGCAGACGAGACAGCCTCATCTGGGAAGACAGAAGATGTGTGTGACCTCCTTCCTTCAAGTTAAACAAGTAAAATCCTATCCTGGGTCATTGTCATAAGTTCCTCTCCCCTGTGAATGTGCACAAAGAGCAACACACTATATTTGCCTTTTGGCAGCATGGCAAGAGCCCAGAGAGGATGTTCTGTGGTCAGGTCTCACTGCGCCCTGTCTGTGTGCCCACTGTGTGTGTGTGTGGTCAGGGTGCCTGGGGCTGACTGAGGACACAAGGCAGCAAATGTCAGTTCAAGCTGCCACATTTTCTTCCACTTTGTCTCTGCTCCTCCAACAGCATCTCTAGTGTTGCCATTCCACTGTTTGCTCTATCTCCCTGTGGTGCCCTGCTTCTCTTGCACTCCCATTTTTCTTCAGGGAGCACTGAAGTTTGCCAGGTAAAGTGGAAGGTGCCTCCTCTCTGCTGAATGTCCAGCATCTTGGTCATTCTCCCTTTTTGGCACAGTAGTCTTGGATGTTGGGGTGCAATAGAGGGTTCTTTGCCCATTTCCATCTATCAAGTCTAGCACAAAGAGCAGTCTGAGCTGAGATATTTTTGGCTGACCATGTCCCAACTTGCAATGCATGGCGCAATTTACTTGGCTTTGCTTCTTACCATAGAAATTAACAAAATCCATGTGATGCTTCTTGCCTGTCAGGAAGCTCTACTCTGCATTAGTCTCTCATTCAGGAGACAGGCTATGTGACAGACAAGATTAATCCAAGCCACAGATAACACTTCCTGTCTTTAAATAGTTTCGGTAGATAAATAACTTCTATAATGAAACACTATCCCACAGTGGGGTTTTGGTCTAAGCCAGGAACTGTTGAGTTTTAATTCTGGCTTTCAGACAAAATCTCTTTGTGGATAAAAGTAAGTAGAAGCCTGGTTTTGTTGGTTTTGGGTTTTTTTTTCACAGAGGAGGTACACCCTCAGCTTTTTGCACACTCCACAAGAGTTCCAGCTCTTCAGCACCTACAAATCCATCCCTGCTTCTCTTGCCACTTATTTTCCTATAACATACTTACAGAGTTTTCCCTGCAGATGTATTGAAAAGATAAATTACTCAGTGTCAGAAAGATTTCTGGAGATGCAGGTCATGGCTTGAGGCAGATTCAGTCATGCACAGTGCTCGGAGGTTGCTCTAGGGAGCCTGCATTGCCATCATGGTCCCCACTAGTACTCAGTCTATACCTGAAAAATGCACCCAGCAGACCTCATTCTTGAATCTGGGTCACACAGACATCCACTACTGCTTGGTAAGATCTGGCCCAAAGCCCATTAAAATCAGCAAGAGTCTTCCCTAAGTTAAGTGGGCTGGAGTCAGGGCTCTGCAGGATGCACAAACCCCAGCCGTCCTCACCTCTGGACAGCACAGCGGTGGTATAACATACACTGCCTTCTGAGAGCCTCTTCACACAACTGGGGAAGTCCTGGCCAATGGACGTAAAGGACTTTAACATAGGCACAGTCCAAATGGTATTTAAAAAGCAGTACTCAGACTCCTGAAATCTCTCTGCAGTACTTGCTATTTAAATCCTTTTTCAAGCCACACAGAAGTAGAACATGCATTGCAGGGATTTCCCTCGATTTCCTTACACCAGATAAATCAGGAAGAAGGGGCTCTGACCACCACATCTTAGGATGGAGCAGAAATAAATGGAAACAGCAAATGCTGTGTGTACAAATCTCATGCTTGCCAGGACATTTCAAAATAAGGTCTGTGATGACATAAAGTCTTTGAAAGAACTTGAGTTTGTTTAAGGGATCTTTTCTATTCTACCAAGCAAAATGAATCGGCTACATGCTGGAAGTTCATACTAAACATAGCTGTGCAGATGCAAGAGCACCACTGAGACTCCAGAAACACTGTGACTGCAGTTTTAACTTTAAACTAGCTACAGATGACAATCCCCACACCCCCATGGCTGTGCTGCTGCTGCCAGGCCCTGAGCTGGCTACACAGCTCTTGCCTGTGGTTGTGCTGGTACCTGCAGTACCTTAATAGACACAGCTGAAGTATCAAGCAAAGATTGGGTTCTGCATCTATGCAGGCTGGCAGCTGTGAGCAGAGCTGTGTGTAAGCTCTGATTAATGTTTGAGGTAGTAACCCATTATTGTTCCCTAGTGCTGAGAGAAGGGACCCTACAGTGGTGAGTGGCAAAGTAGTGCTGTGGCCACTAGCACTGTCCTTTAGTGCACCATGTGACAAACAGGCAGATGAAACCACATTTCACCTGGTGGCATAATGATTTTTCCTGGTGCAAATGCAGGCACAGGGATCTCAAGGACTGAAGGGAAGTGATCCTTCATCTTTTTTTCATAGAAAAGTAGGAAATAAGAAGCAGTACCTCTCCCTCTGTTCTCTCAAGAGGAGCCAGTCGGTATTGTAATGGCTAACCAAAAAATCCAATCAGCTCACCTGTTTAGACTCCCAGGTCAAGCAGTGAGAGCAAATGAAGTTTCAATTTCATGAATTAGAAGCAGGGAAAGTCTTTTAGCTGTGTTTGCTATTGGCTAGGCATTTATTGGGAAAGGACTTGGGCAATGTGACTGAATGACTATGCCAGTTCAGTACTGCCTGTGAGCAGATTTTAGAGGTGCTTTCCCCCAAAACCTCAGCCTTCCTCCACTTGGAAGTCCAGACAACAGGTCTTCAGAGCACAAAGGCTCCAGGGACCCAGCTCTTCTCTGCCCAGGATGGAAGCTGGACAGCCAGTTTTTCTGCCCTTTTTTTTTTCTTTTTTTTTTTTTGTTGGTTTGTTTGTTTTAAACCAAATAGACCAAATAGCAAAATCCTTATTTTGATAACATTTGCATTCAAACTGAAGGAAAATTCTGACTGTTAGGGGCTAATATCCACAAAGAGCCTTGTTGTTAGAAGGGTTCCAAGTAGAGTTCTCAAACCAGGTTTCTCTGCTAGCAGCCTAGGCTACAGCTACAGTATCTCACTACATGGGTAATGTTTTTGGAGGCAGTGAGAGGTCAGCATAGGAATCATTTATCTTAGTTAACTGTAACCTCTAGCATTAGATCAGATATCCTACTTAAAAATAGGCCTTAGATACTCTGACTTAATATTTTAACTGTAGTAGAAGAAATTTGAGCTCCAAATGTCATATTTAAACTCCTAAATATAAATGGCCTGATTTTCCAGGGTGTTAAACGTATGCAATGCCTATTGATTCCAGTGAGAAATATGAGTGCCTTTCAACCATTTTGAAAAACCAGTCCATTGCACTTGGTCATTGATTCATAGATTCCTAACTTTAAGCAGCCAGATTTGAGAATTTTCCCAGCTTCATGCAGTTCTGCTTCAGCTTTAGCAGAAACTCACTTGCGTGAAGTGGAAGCCTTAAGTACCTTCAGCTTACTTCCTTCCAGCCCTATCTTGCATGCTGTGCTGGTATTCATGTAAGACTGATTTTGAAGAAGAAAACAACAAACCTACATAAATTTGAAATATTACATTTTTAATGCAGAATAAATAATTTTATGAACATGTTAAAAAATGTTCTTTACTGAGAGAGTGACCTCGTTTTTATACAACAATTACTACTGAGATAGAAGGGAATTTGTGCTGCAAAACTGTTCTCTTCAGTACAGATGACACATTTCAGTAGGAAAGACAAAGTTAAATACATAACAAAGTTGAATAAAAACGCTGGGTTCCAGCCATATTTGGACTGCATCACAAACTAAGTAACATTAGAAAATAAAAAATGAGCACTGCTTCTCCTCTCAAATCTAAATTTATTGTGTTCATCCCACATGATGCTTGATCCGAAAGGAACAGGAATGCTGTGGCAGGAGACTGTGTGCCAGGTCTGTGCTAGATTGAATGTGCCAACTGTTCAAACACAGTCCTATTCAAAGGACAACTAATACAAAGCAAAACAATTATGCTTTAACCCATATAGCTTACACTGGCTCAGCATTAGCTACAGTGACCAAAATACTTTCCTCCCAGGTCACTCACTTATATGTTAAAGCTATAAATGCTGCAAAAATTTCCTTTCTCTGATTGTTATTCAAATAATGGCTTTTAGTGAACTTAACCTTAGACTTCCAGAGAGAATTGGCAGCACGTGTTGCTTGCATGCATCTCCTTGCCATCTGTGGATTCTTTAGGTTCAAAGGAGACAGCAAATACGTCAACACTTGGGGAGCCATTTGGATCTTGAAACCTTAAAGTGGGAAGCATTTATAGGAGGTTGCAAATAGTCTGAACCCTCACACTGTGAATGATGCAGATGAAGATGTCCAAAAACAGGTCAATAGAAACATGGAATTAATTAGATCTATCTTTCAGAGAGCAAGGATAAGGTAGGTAGGGAGCAGGTGGGGTTAGGGAAGTTTTGGAGGCCTAAGGTTGCAGCAGAAGTCTATTTTGGAAGAAGGAGGCCGTTTGTTCCCAAGGAATAGGTCTGAGCTTCAATACGTTCAATACATACACTGTTCTGCTAACAACTTTCTGACCAGAAGCAACTCAGGCTCTGAGTACATTCTCACCTGGAAGAGAAGTTATGCTTCTCCCCTCAGGATGCCCCTGGGTGCTTGCAGGTCCACGGTCACATTCTGAAAGGTGGAACTGCACAGGAGCAGGCAGATGATCAGGGGAGAGGTAATGCAGTCCTTCTATCAGCTGGTTAACACAAGGCACTACCAGGTTACTCAGGGAAGTCTAGAACTGCAGTGGTGTGGGCATGGCATGCTGAGAATCTGGTTGCAATTTGACACTTGTATTTAGTGGCAAGGTTTCTATTTAGCCAGCTAAAGTTGTTTACAGTGGTGTAAGAATAGCTCAGAACAGATCATATGCCCATTTTTCTGACTTTCCAGACACAACCATAATGTTTTAAACACAAGTGCTGGTCCCAGTCTCCTGTCTTCGACAATGTACACAACAAACCCATGACATAGTCATAGCTGGATCCCAAGCAAACCTGTACAAAATACAGGTTTTTGTTTGTCCAAGCAAACAAAAGACAAGGAACTTATGGGGTGCTGCTGGGGCTGATTTCTGGTTGGTTGTAAAACAAAAACCAGGGTGAGCACCACTCATAAACTATTTAAAGGCGACACAGCTGCAGTCATTTCCAGTTCCCCAGCCTGGTGCAGCTGCACAGGCTCTACTGACCATTTTTTGGCTGTGGTAGAGCAGAGTTTCTTAGGAAGCAGCCAGTGCATTAAGAGCCTTGCCACAACCAGTGCATTATGAACCCTGACACATCCAGTGAACTACGAGCCCTGACACAATCTCTTGGAGCTGCAAAGGGCCTGGCACTTCCCCTCAAGGTCTCATTTCTAGTGAGACTGGAGCACAGCCCATCACCCTGAATGTTCTCCAATGCATTTGCAAATCAGCAAGGGTAAGACCCTGAAAGAACAGGCTTCTTTTGTACCATTTATCATTTGTACTCTTACAGAACTCAGGCTCCTGTGCAAAAATGTTGCCCTGGTGGAAGGAGATGGATGGGGCTATTTGTCTGGAGCTGTTGAAGCAGCCCTGCAGGAACTGTCAGTCTGTCCAGGTAGCTCCATAGCTGAGGGTCTTCAGGCTGCCACTTCAACCAGAGCAGCTGTCCACAGTGTCCGAGGGCACCAGGTGTGCTGCCTGCACAGCAGCTGTTGGAGCTGTGGGATGGCAGAAGCAGCCTGGATCCGTGGGATCTGCTGCCGGCTGCCCGAGTCAGGATTGGTACCACAGGCAGCAGGATGGGTGCGGTAAACCAGGGCCTGCCTCTGGTCTCACTGCTCTTTTATTCACACATACATGACAGGGGACATATGTTTTACTAAAGAGCTGACCTGAGTTTTGACACAATGCAAAAAGTGGAAGAATATCCTGTGGTGGAAATAGGAAAGGAAGGACAAGAAGTACAAAAATAAAAGCAGGCACTTACACACATAAGTTTTGTGAACTGTAAGCATTGCCAGATTGCTACTTTGAGACATTTGTATTCTTACCTGTTGCTTTGGTGGTGTTTGCAACTTTACAGATGTCAAAATGGAGTGCATATGAAAGAGGATTGTAAGGGACCATGCAGAGGCTTCATATATTTCTCCAGAGAGTTTATCTGAGGCCACAAAGGAGGAGATCGCTAGTAGTTATAGGAGGGCAACTGGTCAGTAGAAGAGAAAGAGGTGGTCAGACTTTGATGAGCTTTGAAATGCTTTGAAACTTATGTGAAGAGGGTGTACTGGGCAAGGTAAATTTCTTAGCACGAACAGACTTATGGGAGGCTCTGGAAGAAGAAGCAGCAAGACAGCAGAGTAACCCAATATACTTACATCCCTGAGAAGGAGAAGTGCCAGTAAGGTGCTTCCAAGGAGACTGGAAGAACTCACTGAGGTCTCTAAACATGAACTGGCTGCACTACCTCAATGCAAAAGCATGGAGTTGCTGGGCAACAATGGGTTCTGTCCTTTGAAGCTTTTTTCACACTGTGACATCCAGTTTGTTACTGGTTGGTATATACAATAGAGTTGCAAGGTTTTTGTATCTGTTTTAAGCTTAGTTGTCTGGTAAATAATCAGAAAAGTCATGGGTTTCAAATCTAATTTTACAAATAACTTTAAAAAATAAATGTATAGGTTTTTCTGATTGAATATTTATAGAAAGGCATTTAATAAGAAGGCAGCATCCAGTTGTGACTGTAGTTTGACTTACAGGAAAACTTACCTGAGACAATATCATAACAACTCAAAAGAATCCACTAGGTTATCTCTTACTCTTCATGTACATATTGATATAGTACAAATGAAAAATGAGTTTCAGGATTCAAACAGAAGACAAAGTACCTTTCACGTAGACAGTATAATTTTGCAGGATTTCCCTTATGACCAGTACCAACCTGTGAAACTTTATACTTGTCAGTTCCTTCCTCAGAAAGCTTGTCCACACAGACTCAGAGGTAATCCTCTAATGAGCAATATAAGTGCAGTAGAGTAAGATGGAGGGGGATTTTATTTTCAGCTTTCTTAACACCATATGTTCACTTAATCCTACTCTTCATTTAGTTAAAGGTAATCCCTGAGTACTTGAGAACAAATTACATGCAAACATACATTATGTGCATGGCTGCATCTGCACATAACACTGCACATGTGTCTAAGACAGAGAGAAATAACACTGATGGCGGTTGAATTTTCCTATACAGATGCTCCCAGGTCATCTGCCTCAAAAGCACACATTAAGATTCAAGAAGGAAATTTTCTCTCAAAGAATTACTAATGAGGATTGCTTGGATTTTTCCTCATCAAATCTTGAATAAAGATCTTCAAAGTTATTCTGAAGTGCCATTTAATTTTCCCTTCCTCATCACTAAAATTATTCAAAAAATCTTGATAAGTCCAGTAACGTCACACAGACCACACTAAACATGCCAAAATGTTTGGTTTTCACTTTTAACTTCAGAATAAAATAAATTGTTAATGTTTCAAAGTACAGTGATAAAAATACTGACATTTAGTGTTAAAAAAAAGAATATGAAACTTCCCACAACTATTTTTAGTCACTCACTGAAAGAACTGCTGCACCAGTTTAAACTACTTGTTTTAAAAAGGGGGAAAAGTACAGCCAATGTCACTTAAGCAGTCAAGACAGAAATTCCAGGAAATACTGATGTATGATTTACAAGCTATATGTCAAATATTTCACATATGCACAAAAATGACAGGAAAAAAATAGTTCTGCTCTGTAAACATTTGGTTCAGTTAAATAACACAGAACTTCTGGAGAAAGCTGTACTTTCTAGCTGGTCTTGACTAGTGCCAGCTGGCTCCTGAAATGAAAAAAAAAAGGGTCCACTTGAGCAGGTCACTTTTCAGAACGAGATTTGAGGACAAGACATGGCTGAAGATAGTTGGGAAGGAACAGTTAATAGAAACTGGAAAAACAAAGAGTAGTGCCAGCACTGAGTATACCAGAGATGGGTCTGTCCCTGCAGCTCCAGGACCTGTGAGGCATTGCTGCAGTCCATACAGACAGAGCTTCCCCTTGCAATTATGGCCGGTGCAGAAATGGGTTTGACTGAATTTTCCTTTGTGGAAAAAGGGAATCAATATAGTCTTTTTTATTTTCCCCGTGCAGCAGTGGAAGATCCAAAATTCATTCTCTCTGAGGCGGCAATGTGACTGATAACTCTACTTGATTGCACACTGATAAAATCACTTACACTTCAAGAATTATTAAGTCAGATCTAGCAGGTAATTATTCTGTAATGAGCTTTAACTGCATATAAGGTCTTTGGTCTTGAAGGGCTTTTCAACACCTTCAACATTGACATGAAATTCTTTTTTTCTAACTCAGTAAGCAAGACATCACTTCTGAGGTGAGATAAAGGAACATTTTCAGTGTAAAATGAAAAATGTCTTGATAGAGGAAGTAAAAATAGGTTAAAAATAATCTGAAAGGTAAAGGACTATTTGTTGCTCCTTTTATGCCTTACTCTGTAAAGGTAACATAAATAACCTGAGTTCCAAAGACCTTCTGAGTAGTGCTTTCCAGCCTGCCCCAGAGACATGCCTAAGGCAGGCCCCTGGATTATCCCAAGTTTCATCCAGTTTGGAATCAAGCACAACCTTTATACCTAAAGAGTCCATCAGGTTATATCAAGAAGGTCATTGCAAGAAGAGACCTTTTCAGGACAAATCTGAGTGGCAAAGTAGAAGTAACAAGTAGAAACAAACCCAGTTTCTTTTTCCACTCCACTGTGTCACTCACCTCCCTCAGTATTTTAAACATATTGTGGACTTGATTTTTTTATGTAAAGCAGCACTTCTCAAGATTGCAAAGCTGGTTACTTCTCTCATTTCCCAGTGATGTTAATAACCAAACCTCTGTAATTTCACTATAGCAAATGGAATCTTTCAATGGTTTTGAAGTGCTGTGTGATGTTTGTTCCTATGCTTAAAATTCTAGTGTTCTTTGAAAGAATGTGTGGAAAGGAATAATTTTGTACTTTAAGTGACTTATGCACCAGAACCTCATAATTTCTATGAGTGAATAACCTCATAATTTTCAGAAACATCACTCAAAGAAGTCAAGGAGAAAAGCTAGATTTATTTGCAGAGTTGCTTGTAAAATTGTTGCCATAGCTTTGGTCTCTTTTTTAGACCACACTTACCTCGTAGTGACTTCTCCAGAAACTGACCATAACAGAGTCAATGTCCTCTATATTGGCATTTGTTTACCTTGCTGTTGTTGGTATCTCATTCCAGTTCATGTCATCTCTTTTTTTTTCTTATGTTAATGGCCATTTTCCAATTCATCTTCAGCACTGAGATATTTTTTCATGGTTTTAAAGGTATGACCAGATAGAAAAGTATTGGTTTCTCCTGTCTCCAAGAAGATGATGAAAACCTTGCTTTATGAATAACCAGTGCAACTCCTGTGATTGGAACCCACAGCAACATTATTTTCCCTCAATGGATTAAAAAGAATTGCATGCAGCTAGAGAGTATTAACAGATCTTGGGAGTGTGATAGATCTTAAGGCCTGTAACTGTGCTGCAGAAAATCACTCATTTATTTGCCTTTCAGTAAGAATCTCTAGAAATAGAAGCATTTAACATCATATTTTTCCTAAAGAAATAAAAATACATACATGCTAATTGCACTTTGGAGAAGGAAAATTAATAAAGACAACTGCGCCATTCCCCATTAGTGGAAATGCCTGCAGTTAACCTGCCTTGAGCACTTTCAATATCACTGAATCCCATGGGTGGGATTTTCCAAAGTGCCAGCATTAGCTCAGCCCTGCTCCCATTAAAATCAATTACTGATTTCAGCCTGGGAGAAGAGTCCAGAGAGTCCCTCTGGTGCCTTGTATGTCGGAAGATCCTAATCTTTGTGTGTGCTGTTCCTTCCCTATTTTTATGTGCATGGCTGCACAGGTGCTCAGATACATTCACGAGGGCCAGGATTTTCCTCAGAGGACCTAAAAGGAAGCAGAAAGTCAGCTGTGTGGAATAAAGAGTAATGGAGGGTAACAAAGATCATGAAGACAAGGGGGGTTTCACATAAGATGGAACTTCATCAAGTGTCTGCTGAAGTCAGGTGACTGCAGGCTCTATGCCCCAATTCATAGAGCAAAACCTCCCAGAGTATATTTTCAATGCTACTTCACACAGTGTATTTTCTGTCTGTGGAATCCAATTGTCATGGGCAGTCATCAAGACAAAGACTTTAGTAGAATTAAAAAAGGATTTAGGAAGCTTTGTGAGCAAAGACAATATTTGCAGCTTTATGCACTAGATTACAACAATGCAGGGGACAAACAAGCTTCCTGCTTCAACAGCATAAGCTGATTGCTTTGAGGGTCAAGAAGAAATGGGTTTTTGGCATGTGCTAGCCATGCTGATTTATTGAGATGTGTGATGGGATAGTTTGAGTCTTCACTAAAAGGAGTGATAATGACAGTGAATGCTATAGGTAGATTACTTGCTAGTCTGTAATGCTGACACTTGCATAAGAAGGGTATCATTAATGATTTTGTGTAATGAAATCCCCTCCCAAGCAAGGGACTGATTTGGTGCTGATGAGAGCAGAATTCAGACCTTGGCTATGAATGAGGTTTCTTTTCTGACTCTAGGGCAGTAGCTTATTCTCTCATCACCTGAGAATTGGGAAGACAATGAAAGCTTCTCTAGTTCTTAGAGGTGGAAGGAAGGGAAGATGCATAAAGAAGAGAGTGGTCATTTTCATCCACAACATTTATGTACTTTGGATTTAGAGCTGTCATCCCACTGTAATTCAGGAGTACTTTAGCTGGAATTAGCCAAGAATTTTCTGATTTACACTGATCAAATGGGTTCAGAAAATGGTGTTTTCATTCCACTGCTTGTGGTGCTCCTCTGAGCTTGTTCCACCATACAAACAGCAGCAGCCTTCCCTAAGAACAGTAGCCCTGGGAAAACTTAGTGGCCTTAACTCAGAACATGAGCAGTTTCTGCAATGGATTATGTATCATGCTGGCTGGCTTGAAACCCCAGAAACTCCTGTCCAAGTCTGCATTCCTATTACAGCCTACTGTTGTCATTACACCAGTTGCTGCAAGGTCAGATTCCCCTTCAGGACAGTCTTGTTTATGAACAGTAGATAAGATCTAAGACATTTTTAACGTATAGGCTGGATGAGCTGAATTATTTATGTTAATGGCTATGGGTGCTATACCTGTTGCTGAGAAATACTGTAATACTTTGTCGTGACTCCCATTTGGAAATGCCATTATACCTGGCTGAGCAGCAATAGATACAGTATGGGCTGAGCAAGCTATTGATGACCAGGAAAGGGGTTTTAATGATTTTGTACCTTGAACACTGTAGTTGGCAAAAAAAGCCAATAAAGAAGTGAGTGAAAAGTCAGCCTGCTCTTCTTGTTAGAGGTGGCAGGGGTCATAGGTGTTCAAGGTTCCATGATGGGATAGCTGCATATATAGAGATAGCTAGATAGCTAGATAGCTAGATAGCTAGCTAGCTAGATAGATAGATAGATAGATAGATGTACATATATATGCACATATATATCATTTTGATTGATAGAATCTGGATCAGACCCAGCTGGTCTTCACCAAAATGTGGCATTTCTACTGCACAAGTCATTGAGTTATTTGAGTCTTTTTGGGTTTTTAATTTTGAGCTTTCGTATTTCCAGCCTTTGCCTGGTATGTCCTTTATGGAAATTCCCACAAATGTCTAATGATCCAAAAGCCTATGTAATCTTTGTTTATTTATGTTTTCTTATTCAAAGTTATTTAAATACAAAAAATAAATTCTTTGAAGGATTCAAAATTAAGCTCAACTGCGAACAGTTCTTAGCTATACTTGAGATTGATAGACAGCATTTAGGGAGAAGCTTTGAAGGGTCAATAGCCTTGCAATTTTTGTCCTGATTAAAAACAGTAATCCATTTTATCTTTTCTTATTTAGATGCAGATATACATTTAAACTGACTTTTTAACCTATTCAGAAGGCTTCATTATTTTTATTAATTCATTAGCTGTTAATTTTATTGGCAGATGTATGACTAAATTCCCTGTACTACTTTGAAAACCTGCACAATGTCTGCTGCAGGTATTACTATTTCCCTGACCTGGGGAATGATTTTACATTAGTAACATATATATAATTGGATTGTGGTTCTGTAGGATGCACACAGATCCAATCTGGTCCTCAAGCTTAAAATGGTCTGGGTCTGATCTCTACGTTAAATTAACTGTGTTGCCTATTGTCTACTCGGGCTCAGGGCAACTTAGCAGGTTTTGTATGAAGGAACAACATTTCTATGCACCAAAAGCAGAGGTTGCCTTAGTCAGCTGCAGTCTCTTTTTCCTTTTGATAGAATTTCACAGCTGAGGGTATGAAGCTTTGCACACTTCAAGGCTGTGCAGTTCCTGAGCTGCAGTGGTGCAGAATGTGACCTGGCAGTGCTTCTGTCCTGGGTTAGAGTCTGGAGTTGGAGCTGCCATGGAGCTACAGAAGGAACCTGGTCATGGCACACCCAGGTTGCTCCTTGTGTTGCCTGTGCACTCACTGTGCTTTTTCATCCATCTTGAATCTGCTTCTCGGGAGGTGTTGTCATTCTAATCCCTTCGAGGTCACAGAGGATCAGTAGGAAAGTATGGTGAGATTAATACAACCTGGAGAGACAGCCTAAAAGTGCTGATAACATCAGATTAATAGTCACTGCCAGCTCACTCTCACTGCTGATATGCGGCAAGTCCAGAACGGCGCTGAAAATTTAAGTACTTATCACTTTTATTAAATAATGTGAGCAGAGACATTTATTAATCCTGGAACACTTGCACAAATTATGAAGCAATGTATCAATAGTAGTCTAGTATTTGGAATGGTTTGATTAAAAATATTTTATTTGCACTCCATAAGGCTACTGTAGTCTCTTAGTGATACATTTTTAGTCCACATTGAGAATTTACATATTTCTGCATCTGTAACTTTGATCTCAGCTTCTCTGTGAAGTTGTTAATTGGCAACATTTCATTATGTTGCCCAGAATTTGGAAGTGATTACGTGCTGAGGTGAATATATATAGCAAAGACTTTTTGCCAGATATGTTAGAATTATACGTGTGAACTTTGTCATTAAAATTACTTAATTGTATATGCACATGAAAATCTTAATTTAAAAGCTTCCTCTTCATGTTGCTGGTGACCTAGCTTGTAACCTTATCAGTAAATTAGTATTTACAGAATTACAACAACTAGCATAATTTTGCGTAATTGTTCTCACTTATGAAAAACGCAGTGCTTTAGCTGACTGAAGTTTTCTCCCTGTCAGACACCGACAGGTGATGTAAACATGCCCATGTTCTGTCACGATCCGGCAGCGGCTCTGGCAGAGGGCAGAGGCGCGTTCCCGGCGGGAGGCAGCGAGGATGCCACCTGTGCAGCGCGGGAGCTCGGAGCGCCGGCACACTCACCCTGCCCAGCACTCACGGCATGAGCTGCGTTAAAGCCACTCTCCCCTCGTGCAGCATCTCTGGCAGTGGCGAGCAACGCGTTTTATCCCATTTTGCCAACACTTTAAAGAATGGTGGTCTCGGCCCTGGAGCTGCGGTAGAACGGGAAACAGGGGCGACCTCCTGGCCGGGGCACAGCTCGCACGAGGCGGCGCGGTCGGGGCTGGCCCGGGGACAACGGGACGCACGACCGAGGATCTCGGTGGGATTCCCAGGATTTGGTCATTTGCTGCCTACTGAAACCCTCGGTGATCGCAACGAGGAGCGACCCTCGGCGCCTGTCGCTGCGGACCGAGCCGCAGCCGCGCTGCCTGGGGCGCGGGCACCGCCCGCCGAGAGCGCGCTCCACGGGGATCGGCACCGGGCGATCGGCTCCACGGGGACCGGCTCCCGGTGATCGGCTCCCGGTGGCAGGCACAAGGGGATCGGCTCCACGAGTACCGGCTCCCGGTGACCGGCACAAGGGGATCGGCTCCACGAGTACCGGCTCCACGGGGATCGGCACAGGGGGATCGGCTCCCGGTGATCGGCACAAGGGGATCGGCTCCACGTGGACCGACTGCACGCGGACCGGCCCCGCAGCGCGCGCCCCCGCGCCCGCCGCCCCCGCGCGCCCCGCGGCCCCGCGCGCGCCCCTCGCCCCGGCGCTGGCGGCGCTCCCGGCGGGGCGGGGCGGGGCGGGGCCCGCGCGCCGGAAGTGAGCGGCGGGCGGGGCCGGAGCGGCGGCGCTGGGGCGGCAGCGGCGTGTCCGCGGCCGGGCAGGGACGCGCCTTGGAGGAAACAGCGAACGGGAAAGGAAGGGAGCGGCGGTGGGGACCGGGCACCGGTATCGGCGGCGGCGGCGGCGGGAGGAGAGGAGAGGAGCAGCAGCAGGCGCCGCAGGGGTCTGCGGGCGTGGCGGACCCGGTGCCGCCGCCGGCAGCGAGCGGGAGCTAACCCGCCGCCTCGCCCCTCTGCTCTGCGGGGCGGCGCCGCTGCCCGCCAGGGGCTCCCCCGGACCCGGGGCGAGGTGAGTGGCGGAGCCGCCTCCGTGTCGGTCTGCGCTGGGGGGCGGCGGCGGCGGCGGGAGAAGGGCGGAGGGAAAGGCAGCAGGAGAGCCGGCGGGAGAACGGACGGAGGGAAAGGCGGCGGGAGAACGGGCGGCGTTTCCTGCCGCCGCACGGCCGGGGCTGGCCGGGATCCCGGTCGGAGGGACTCGCGTTTCCCCCGCCGCCCAGCCCTGGCAGCACCCGGTGGGGTTTTCCAGCGAGGCTCCGCCGTGCCGGGGGTGAGTGGGGCGGTTTTTGTGCCCCCGGGTTTCCCCGCGTGGGGCGTGCCCGGGAGGGGCTGGGCAGCCGCGGGATGCGGGGATGGATGGATGGATGGATGGAGCGTGTGGAGCAGACAATGTCAGCCCGCTTAGTCCCCACCCTGTGCAGCCGCAGGCGGCGGATCCCGCACAGCCGAACAGAACGCGCCAGCCCATCCCGGGGCCACCGGGAAAGATTGGTTTGGAGCTTTCAGTACAATGTTTAGGTTTTGTAACAAAACACCCGAACACCGAAACCCCCAAACTGGAATCTCTTCAGCGTTTGAGCCGTACTGAGGGCAGGCTGGTTTGCGAGCAGCCTCCTCAGCAAGGCTGGTGTCTGCATTGGTTTTCTCCACGAACATGGGAGAGTGGGCTATTATTTTTTCTGCATGGGGAAAATCACTGATGGTGGGAGGGAAAGGAGGAGTGTCCGTATACGTGAGTGTCACATGACCGTGTAAAATTCATATAGCTATACTTATTTTGTTCCTGCATTAATGCCAGTTGTCTTAAGAAGCCAGTGACTTACCTGTTCATTTCAGAAGGTTTTACTTCTTTTGGATTTGTTATCTTGTGGGGCGGAAGGTAGTCACCTGTCTGTTTGGACACTGCTTTTGCATTTTATCGTGCATTTTATCATTTTTACTAGTCATTTTAAGGCTTTTTATGTTTTAATTGGGTAATAGGTGTTCAGAAGAGATAGATAGCAGTCTGTGTAATATAATTTCTTTTTTTCCTGGAAGAATACAGATACTCTCCATTTGGCACAAGTAGAGTGTTTGGTATGGCTGGAATCTTCACATTGCCATTCATGTGAGGGATGAATGAGACTGTAGAATCAAACCTTATCCAGTTTGAACAAATCGCCTCTTTTTGTCTGTTCCCCCTCACTCACTGTCCTCCAGGCATGGACACGTTAGCTTGTACAACACCTTTGAGTAGAAAAATTAATTTATATGTTGAATAAATTTAGATGTTTGTTGAAACATATGTCTAAAACAGCAAATCTTCCAATTTCAGCTTTTCTCTGCTGAGAAGTTTCCTATTGAAATAGAGGAACAGAAATATTACTTGCTAACAAAAGTATAGGTCCTTATCTAGGGAATACTTTACATTTAAGTTATATAAAGATCTAGACATGTCCAGATTTAATACACTGAAGTCCCTCATGGATGGGTGTGGTGTTTAGGAGAACAAGAACTGGATTTTTGCACCTAAGTTACTGTGTGGTTTTTCATATCACTGGGTGACCCATTACTTTACAGAAATCTATGTTAAAGAACCTTTTTACTTTTATAGAGCAAGAAGGTAAGTGGCACTCAGGAATTTATTTATTGCCTGCCTACAGATTTCATTTTCAGATAGATACTTCCCTGAAATGGCTTCATTTTTACAACATGTGGTGAAGTGTCCACCTACCACTGCTTCTCTGACTCAGCATGTGGTGACAGAAAAGTACTGCTGAGAGATAAACCACAGCTCAGGAAAGCCGTGTAGTGTACCAGCTGTTAATCTCTTGAAAGAGTATAAAAAATAATGTGAAAAAGGAGACTGACAAATTTTATATGGTCTTCAATCTTCTCCTCTTGCATAGTATTGTGAGACCACTGTCTTCAGGTTTAATTTAAAATAGTGTATTTATAGTGGAGTAGTGCATTGACATAAACTGTTTGGAACTCTGGTGTGCTGTATTCTGTGCCTTCCTTAGCAAGGTAAGCCCTGGTACAGGGAACACCTGTTGGTTTGAAGGGGTATATGAAACTGCTGCCATACCTTTTGTAGGTAATGGTTCAACATGATTGATTTTAAGAGGCTCTGTTTTTCAAAAGAATGTCTCAGCCTTCTGAGTACCAGAATACATGGATATTGCCTCATTTACCCCAAATCACTGATTTTTTTTTTAGCTGTAAAGCTATTTTCTTGTTTCTTTATTTTAATTTTACAAGATTATGGGCATGTGCTTCTTTATGTATTTTTTCAGTATTAAGGTTTTAATACAATCAACTAGCTTTTCTAGCTAGAAATAGTTAATACTTTGTGCTTTAAATTGAAGGTCTTTACCCTGTGTTAGTCTGGTCGTTTCTGGTCATACAACTTGCCCTCCTTCTTCAAATGTTTTTTTGCCACTGGAGGGAGAAATAAAAACTTATCAAACTGGGGCAGAGTTAAATCTGAGTGACTAAGCCAGTTAGGCAAATATTAAGAACGTTGCTGAAGATCCTGACCATTAAGTAATTTAGATCACCCTCTTTAATAGAGGAAAAATCCAAATCTCTTGTGTTACAAATGAAGCCAAAGGTTGCAAAATAATCACATGCTGCCTTTTCTGTTTTGTTAAATAATAGTTTTATTACAGAATTTTCAGACAGAACAGAAATAATGTGCTGCAGAGCTACCCATTGACATCTGTTCATGCTGAGGACCCTGCTGATAAAATCGAGAACTTTTTACAAGCACTTACCAAAGCCAAAAATGTCTGATTTCTCTTTACGCCCCCAACACTGAACCATTTTGTGATGTTTCACACCCTTTCTGTGCACTTGATAGAAGAAAACATGCTGATTTACAGTTGAATCAGGCAATCTTAGATAAATAAGCCTTATGAAAAGGGAAATCCAGATCAGTTTTATTGCAAAGGTTTAGTAATACACTGAAATGACAGCAGACTGCCAAGCAGTTCCATTTAAACTGTTTCTATATAGGTTATACGTAGAGTGTTAATTTTGTTTAAGAAAATGTAAATTACAGGACCAAAGTTGACATATTGAGTAAGCCCTTTTAAGGATTCAAAAATTATCTCTGATAATTGACAGTCACAGATTTTGAGGGAGTACACACATTGAATGCTCTCCACCGTTAGGAATGTCTACAAAATTAGGGAATGCCAGCAAGGAATCTTGCACTGTAATTGCCTGTTATACCTTTTCTTCAGATTAGCCAAGGATTTAAATTTCTTCTTGTTAATCTGCAGGTATTATTATCACTTAAAAAAAGTGTTCATTGGAATGGAGTATTATTTTTAAGAGGCTAATACTAGAAATTAGTAATAACTATCCAATTAAACATATCAGTCAGTCTCTGTGGGAAAGAACTCAAATTCATTAATGGCAGAGGTTGCTAATTATCAAATTATCATCCACGTAGGAAAATCTTGTAAAGACTAAGAGAAGTATCTGCAGAATATTTTTATGCACCTTGATCCAGATATATTGGCTGATATTTTCTGACATGTTAATGAATTAAAGTCACTTCTCTCTTTTGTTCTAATTAGGAGTTTTAGTTATTTGCTAGGTCTGGCTTTTGCTGAAACATTTCATATAAGATGATAAATAAACCAATATTTTTTGTTGAACTTTTTTAAATCTATGTGTTAGTGAAGAGCTCTTGAAATGTCTTATTCTGTGAGCTATTACTCCATTTGTTAGGAATTGTATGGAGAAAGATGATGCATTTGAGAATTTGAAACTGGCCTGACGTTAATATTAGGAAAATAATTTTTTGCCATCTTATGTCATAAGGAGTTATTTGGATTTTAGAGGGGGAGATGGGGCTGTGGGTGGGGAAGGAATTCCAGAGATGGTATAAAAGTAGTTTTAAAACTTTTTAGTCACAGAGCATAGTTTCTACCTGTTATTGAATATCTAGTCTCAAAAAATCATCAGAATAATTTAAATTAATGTAATCAAAAAGGCTATTGAATCTTCTTTGCCTCTGGTCTTTCTTTTCACGAGAACAGTGTATAAGGTGAAAGTTTTTATACAAAAGTACTACAGTGAGTCTGGTGAGGGAATTGTTATATACAGTAGCAAAACTGTTATATTTATTTAAGTAAAAATTCCACTGTTCAAGAACTCAACTTGTTACTGACAAAAATTGCATAGAGCAAATGCTCAGCTGAGTATGGATTGTTCTCATCCTCTGGAAAAAATTACCTTTTCTCCTGCCAGTGCTGTGATTATCTCATATTGTCCTTTCCTTTTCCCAAAGTCATAACAATTTGCTGTGTTTGTAGGACCTGTGGTATTCCCGGTGTGTATTGTTGTCCTTAATACTGAGCTGAGAAAAATATGAAAAAAATTGGAACTGTCCTGTCCTTAGAGTCGAGATGTGCAATAAAATGACCTCTTTAGTTATTTCAGTTGTTGCCTCCTTGGCTCTTCCAGTAGGAAGGAACAGTTTGCTCCTCAAAGAAAAGCTCCAGGTGGAGCCTGTTGTTGTCCAGTGATACATGGGTAGACTTCATCTTGATATGATTTCTGTCACTTGTCACCACTTTTCTGCTTTAAGAGTAGCCTTCATTAGCACAGAAAAGGTACTTCATTCTGTCATCCTGGTCGTAATGTCTGAACTTGGTTATAGACTCCTGGCAAAATTTCTCCCCCAGACTAAAACTAACTGTTGGGCAAGTAATTTCTACTTCTGCCATTGTACAGTTGTGTATCAGGGACTTGTGGAAAACTCCTCAGGGTCTTTGAGAAAATACTTTAAACTCCTCGAGGATTACTCTTTGCAAAATTATACTTCATTTTCTGAAATCCAGTTTGTCATCGTAAAAGAAAAAATGTCAGAAGTGTCCAAAAGACTTAATTACTAACCTTACTAAAATTGCAATTGGCAAATTTGCATCATCTGCTTGTAAAATTGGATTTTGAAGACTATATCAATGAATTGTGTTGGAAGTGCAAATAATGAGTATGTATCAAACACTGATGATAAAATAGTCCTGTCTGAACTTGTTGAATTCTTACTCTGGCATCACCTTTGCGGTTAAATCCCTTTGATATGTGTAATAAAGTCACCTACTGAGTTAAGTGCAACATTAAAAGTTGAGTGAGTTACTGCATACTGT
Source organism: Pithys albifrons albifrons (assembly GCF_047495875.1). NCBI lineage: Eukaryota > Metazoa > Chordata > Aves > Passeriformes > Thamnophilidae > Pithys > Pithys albifrons. Next base: position 26,012,298 of record NC_092465.1, on the reverse strand, counting down.
GAAAAGTGCTACCTTTACAGCACAGAATTCAGAATGGGTTTTTTTTGGTGGAATTTCACTCATTTTGGAACTTAGAGATGTTGCTAAGACAGTTTTGCCTAATTCTGTTGTTTCAGTCACTGATGTAAAAAACCCTTGTTCTTTTGTGATGTCTGTGGATTTCTTTTAAATAGTTCCATTGATTATTATGGTGAAATATCTCTGTCTAAAATACTGATTTAATTGGTTTAGTCATGGGGAAACTACACTGAAATTATGTTTGACAGATTTTTCTATCAAAGGACTTGTAGATTTGTAATCTTGTGCTTAACTGTAAAGTTGATGAATTGATCCTTGTGATACACCTTTAGTGAAAAGACATCTCCTCATGAGGTGTCACAGACAGACTTGGTTGCTATAGAAGATGGCATTAGCAAAACAAATAGGCGGGTTCTTTGGAAGAGGGAAAGTTGCTCCTGGTGTTGTTTATACACAAATTCCAGTCATTAATCTCTGCACAGATGTGTGTGCTGTGCCTGCAACAGCCACAAGTCCCTGCTTGCACCTCTGACACTGCTGACCCAGAACTGTGTTCCACTCTGGGGTTTTTTATTTGTAGGTCCCTTAATGAGATGGTGTTTGTAAGAGCAGAAGAGAAGCATTTGAGTTCAGAGACAACCCTTTCCCCCCTTACACTTTTCCTGGCAGAATTATCCTTGGGTCTTACATAGCTTTAGAGATCACTCAACTATTGTGTATTAAGAATACTCATAAAAAGAAGGGACTGGTAAGATTAAATCCATGTAAGTTCTGTGATGCAGTTTGCAGCAGCTGGTGAGAGAAGAGAAGCTACATCCTTGTATGCATCTTCCTAGATCACGATTATATAGTTTTGCAAAATTAAAGATTCTTTTATTTCGGGGATGTAAAAGGTGTTTTTAAAATAAAGACAAACTCCCTTCCAGGCTGCTGTTTGCATCTTATGAGTACTAAAAGGCATCTATCCAGGGTTTTAGAATCTGTTGTAGGAAATGCTTTGCCCCATGATTTTGTAAATAATTTCATTTTCATGTCTAGATGACTGGTGTTACCTATACTTATTTCCACAAGCTACTTTACAAAACTAGGATGGGTTCAGGCTCAGTATTGAAACCAGTAAGTTTTCAGCATGTTTTCAAACATCTCATGAATGGGACTGATTTTTGCTTCTTAATGATGATCTTCTGAAGGTTAGATTGGCATGGGAAGCTTATTAGTTTTGCAGAAATACTGTGCTGTGCTTGCATACTAATTGTCTTAATTCTAATCCTATCTGGTATTTTCTACTTCATATCTGAGCTCACTCCTTGTCATTCTTTTATGGTTTAGAACAAGAAGCACTGAATTAGGTGGGAAGAGAAGTGCTCTCTCACATGTGAAACCATTTCATTATGACTATGACAGTGTTCCCTCAGGCTTTCTCATATTGTTGGCTGGGAATACACAAAGATAAGCTAAGATCTGAGATTCTTAAGTTTGTGTTAACTCTGAGACTGGGTCTACAAGAACAAGACACCCCATGTGAAGTGAATGCAGTATCTACTCTCCCTTCCTTTAGAAGCAAGGACAGTGTTCATGGCCCAGGGAGGTTTCTCACAATTGTTCTGTGGGAGGTGCATTACCTGTGGGTTGTGTCTGCAGTTTAACGCCTCAGTCTTTGGTTTTGCATTGTTGGCTATTCCTAGGCAGTTTCTCACTGATGTGTGGTTGGGTTTGATTACATCCTGACTTGCCTAGTTCATGCCTAGTATAGTGATGAGGCATCTTGCATAGGATTTTTGATGCTGTGCCAGAAGCCAAGCATTCCAAGCTGTCTTTATTTATAGAATCACAGAATCATTTAGGTTGGAAAAGACCTTTAATATCATTGAGTCCAACAGTTCGCCCAGCACTGCCAAGTCCACCACTAAACCATGCCTGAGTTGATTCTGTGTGATAAAGGTCACTGGAGTAAAAATTCTGTCTATATGTAAGGAAAACACACGTAGAAACCTAAGCAAAACATACCAAACACTTGTTCTTTCCTTAGTCATTTTGCTTCCTACTCTTCTCTTAGCTAGATCTGTGATCTTGTTGCTCCACTTATAATTGAGTTAATCATTGTTGGAATCTGTTTTAATGTACCAATGCAAGTTTGGACTTCCCAGGTGTTTGTAATCATTCTTCATGGCAGGCAACTATAGACTTGACACAAATGTGGCTTATTGTGTATTTGAAAGCAAAATTCTCATCATGAAAAAACTTCTTAGATTGGTCTGGAGCTTTAAAGACCTCTGTTCTCCAAGGAACTTGACACTTCTGTCTTTAATGGATGACTTGAGAGATGACCATTTACTTGGACGGGCAGTTCTGAGTGGTGTTGATAGAAAGATGGGTGATCGCACACCATTCCCAGAAAAGGATTCTGCAGGTTTGTTGTGTGTATCAGTGCACAGCATTTCTAGTGGTCTGGATTTTAGTTATCAGTAGTTGTGTCTGAGAGCTCAAGAAAAGCACTTGTGTGTGTTAAATAGTGGCATTTTGTCTAGGGGGGAAGTGGGGAAATGGGTGGTTTTCAGTCACTGGTAACTTTCCAAGGTAGCAATCCTGCCTAAGCTTTGGCTGTCTCTGAGCATGTTGCAGGTCAGGAGAACAGCTCTACCTGAAGCTGCGTAAGAGAGGATAACTTTTTCTTTCTCCTGTACTCAGTTGTGTCTATTAATAAGTAACTTAGTTCTTATGATCAGTTCTGTGAAACTGAAAGGCTGTCAGATTGATGTCAGTGCCAGCAATAAAATCCTGCCCAGGGTAGAAGGAAAGAATTAATTTCATGAAGAAATGTTCAGTTGTTCTGGATTAGAGAGTTCAGAGATGCTTTCTAAGAAGCACAGAAGTGAGAAGTCTCATTTTCAGCACTTGTGTGGAAGGAGAAGGAGGATCCCATAGAAAAATGTGAATGTTGTCTTCCCTGCTGGGAACAGCAGCAGAGCAGAATATGGAGGCAATAGGGAAATGAATGAAATTTTCGGGAGGAGCCACCTTTCCACACCCCAGTTGTTAAAGTGAAATGTGCAGTGTCTGTAGGAAGAATGCTCTGTGTTAACCACTGTCCCGTTGATAGTGCAGCATTCAGCTTAACCCTTTGTGCTTGCTGTCCTCAGAGACTTTATCATTAAAAATAGAATGAAAAAAAAGAACCCCAAACCCTCCAATCTGGGTCCTTGGAATTAGCTTGAATGAAACGTTGTGTGTTGATATTGTTTATATCTATTTAGCTTGAATGTGAGCAAAACTTCAGAAGGTTCTCAAAAGCAATAACAAGTTAAAAAAAAAAAGCCCTTAGGATTAGTTATTACTACTTGGTAATGAAAAAAATCTTAAATTACCTTTTATCAGCTGGAATGGAATATTCCTGGAATGACCAGTGTGCACTATGGGGTTGAAAGTCCAAGCACAGAGCAAACAGTATTTTCAGACTATGCACTTTCAACTTCAGTGGTGTTTCATTTCTGAAATGTGATGACTTGGGCGTCTCTCTTTTTGCAAAGAGGTGTCAGTCTTCACTCTCCTGAAGGACCAGGTAGTTCATATATTTACGGGTACCTCGTAGGAAGTTAGATTGCATAGATTATGAGGCCCAAAAGTTTAGGGAATCATTTTATGTGTCTTTTTGTCCCCTTGATTCTTTAAAAGTATGTGAAGTTTGTGTGGCATTTAAATTTAAAATACAGTGTAAGAAAAAAAAATTGTCACTTGATGCAAATAACTATGATTTAATGTAGAGGTTATTTGCTATCATTGTCATGGAAAGAGTTTAAATTGAACTGCTGGTGCTTGTGCCTTAGGGCATAAAGACTGATCTGAGTGCCCTACAGAAGGCACATTATGGTATTATCTTTCACTTTTTAAATTACTCCTTATTTAGGACTTCTGACAATTAGTGTTTTCTGCTAACTCTTGTGAAGTGTAAACTTTCTTATGTGGAAGATGGCAACAGAAATTGTGATGTCCTGTGTAATGTGACCATGAGCCAACCTCATGTCTTTTTACACTGTAAAGTAAAAGATGCATTAACTAGTAGTGAAATAAGGCTGTGTTTGTAGAACAGGAGCGTATGTTTTAAAGCAATGCCTTCCTAAATATTTATCTGGTTTCTTGATTTTGTAGAGCTTAATATAACCCCTTCTGTGGTTGAATTTTGCCTCCTTTTTTTTCTAATCTTGAAAGTACATGGTCTTCCTTTAGTTTAAAATGTATGTCACCTGAAAGTAGGAGGCCAGAACTTTTTAGTGTTCTGTATTTATACTCATGATTAACTTTCTGAGATAAGGTCAGTCTGGCACACTCTGATACAACCCTTGACAGGCTGTGAGCTTCGAGAACAACGTTTCTGTACACCTGATCTGATGAAACATGATAAAATATTACAAGACATTGATATGTCTTGTGCAGTACATTGTTCTAGTTAAAGCTGCCTAAATATTCTTTTTTCTTCTTTAGAGCGAGTTGAAAAGCAAGATTAAGGGCCAGTTGTTCTCTTATGAAAATGTAAAAATTGCAGCTGGCCTTCCATTGTCTGCATTCTTTTTGCCTTCCAGTGTGAATCTAAATATTTGGATTTACAACTGCACGTGCTTTTGCTGTGTTACGATGTGCCATAAGAATTGAGCAGGCACAGCCTACTGATAAATTCAGCAGCTGCTGCTTCATTCCTAAAATGACTTTTGCTGAATTGCTTTTGTTGAAACATTGGTATTCTAGTATGATTCAGGCAGGATTGATGACAGAAATAGTGAACTAACATATATTCAAAAGTAGGGCTTTTCTTATTTTTTCAGTATGGCTAAATGTATTGTTTTGTATCCCAGATACTGTGAATAAACTATACCCCATAAATCATTACCTTTTCTCATGTCTGTTTATTCCAAGACACTCAGAGTGAAGTATCAAACTTCTTGGAGTATGACAGTCATTGTTGCAGACAATGGTATATAGGATATGAAGTTGTTTGGGGAGTTTAGTAGAATTTGAAATCTGTAGATAGTTAAAATGTTATTAGTTCACTTTTTGAAACAAAAATTTAAACTTTTGCCTGACATGGGTCATGGGTCATTGTGGGCAGCTGTAGTGCTGTGATGTAGTCATGTCTTAAAGAACACAGCTTGGTGGGGTAATTGAAGATCCAGTAAAGAAGCCCTTAGGTTACTTAATATTTCTTTCATAATTTCTGACACTCTGCTTGCATCTGTGATGTGATGAGTAACCTTTCACTGGGGAGGGCAGCAGCACTCTGATCCTGTGTGCATCCAGCAGCACCTGTGAAGTTACATGGAACTGGTTTGAACATACGGTTTGAGGCTTGTATTTCAACACTAGTAAATAATGATGATCTTTCTGTCATTAGGTGTGCATGCAGTAGCCTGGTAGTTAATGGAATACAGATAGATAACTATGCTGTTTTCATATTTTTATTGCCACTGTACTGCCAATATATTTTATAGATCATATAGGAAATATGTTTGTAAATAACTCTGATCTTTTACTTTCAAAGATGAGCAAAATAAGCCCTGCAATGTAAAACATTGATTTGTGCCCTCTCTATGTTACTGAGCTTTTATAGTGTCTTGAGAATTAGGACATTACTTTAAAAGAGGACGTCAGGTGTGCCACAGAGGGAGCATCATATTATGGATTACATGCTGTCCTTGTCATCACTCAAACACACATTTTCTGCCGTCTTGTTACATTCATAGTTTTCTTTCTTCATACAGCCTTCCAGTTGTCTATTTGAGTTGCAGGCAATGAGTAGTGTTGCAAGTTGTATGTGTAGTTCTGTTGTCCACTTTTTGGGAATTGGTCTTGGAATGTTTGCTTCTGAAATGCTTCTTGATTTGCAACTGGATAGGCAGAAAAATCCTTTTTTCTGTGCTCAGTTCCTTCCCGTACTTGGGTTTATGTTGTGTGTGTGCTTAGATTTTGTTGTCTAGAATTGTTTTACAGGGGGTATTATGTCCCTTGAGAACTGGACAGAATATTGTTCTTGGTGCTGTGTGTCTCAAAAAGCACGTCGTGGGAGGTTGGACAGTGTTAGCTGTGCTAGTCCTGTGCTTTGTGCATGTTCTCCTCAGCTGGGATAAATTCTTAGGTAATGCAGAGGAACTAAAAAAGGGGCTGAGAACTTGCTTTCTGTGACTTGATTGAATTTTAAAAAACAGTTTTTTAAAACCATCAGGAGTAATAGAGCTGGAAAGAGGTACTGTTAGAAATGACCTTGCTAATTAATACAAAGGCTGTGAATGATTCCACAGATGTTTTGCTCTTTTAATTGTTTTCTTCCGATAGAAGGTTGTGACATCAGATGGCAAGTAGAGCGAAGGAATAAACAAATCTTACCATGCATCACATTCAGTTTTTTACAGGTGTTGCTTCGTGAATGATGTTTGGGGCACAGTCTGGCTTGTGCTAAGCTATCTCATTTCCAGATCTCACAGGTGTTGCACTGGATGGAGAGAGCCAGTGCCAGGGAAGCAGTGCTAACAGCCAGGGCTGGATTCCTGGTGGGCATTCTCAGTGGTGTTGCCCTGGGACCACAACCAGTCAGTTCCCTTGACAAGCATGCAGGTCCACAGGCAGCTCTGCCAGTGCAGCTGCCACTGGTGTTGCAGTGTGCAATCAGCTCCCTGAGGACTTCACTGCTGTCCACCAGCTCATGAGTTTTGGCTTGTTTGTCGCCTAAAATTTCCACGGGCACATTTATGACCAGTCTTTCAGAGCGTGGTTATTGCACTAACTCTGCACTGATTGCAGTTTTGTCAGGCTTTGCTGCAGGGCTGTGTAATCAGACAGTATCAGAAGGTGAGGTTGAGGTTGTAGAACACTGTTGAACAATAAAAGGAGACCAAACAACATGACTGATATCTTTGGTTTTCTCTAAGTTCAGTAAGACAGAATTGTTTTTAATACTTCCTTCAATGTTATGGGAAGATTGCCCAGGTAATTGCTTACTTATTTATTCCATTTTATGTGTCATCCTTGAAAGAGTGTTGCAGGATTTCTGTGAACTGCAAAAGAGCATTTTCTGCTGAATGCCAATCCAGCTGTATCAACTCAGAAGTTGCTTCACCTTCACCAGTATAATCAAAAACCTATCTTGTGTATAAGTAGTTTAATAAACAAAAAGCCCAAAGCAACCCTAAAATCTATCTGTGTTCCATGTGGAAATGTTCTTAGACTTATTTATTGGGGTTTAAGTATCTGAGGAGTCTGATAGTGGAATATGTTGGTAATACTCCTTGCCCTTTACTAGTGTTTGTGTGAGCAAGGGTGCAAAACATACACAGGTGTAAATAAAAGTTTTTTTCCTTTCTGACTTTCTGAACTCTAATACATTTGCAGCTAGAGGGTGTATGTAGCAGTGACTACCAGGAATACCTTCTTGGTCTGTGTGACCAGTGGTGCTTCACACTGCAACAACAGCAACGTGTGGAAAACTTTCCCAACTTTCTTCCACTGATTTTTGGGCATGTTTTTCTTTTTTCTACCAGAAGGTGGACTTTTCTCATCTGCTTTGCTTGACTTGAAAAGCAGTGGAGAGTCTCGTGGTTGGGGTTTTCAAGTTGTTGCTTGTGTGGTATTGGGGTTTTTTTGTTAAGAAAAAGATGTTGAAGTTTTTCTTCCTCCTTTGTAAATGGTGTACTGTCTCTTGTATGTGTGATGTTGTTCAGTCCCAAACAGAGCAATACTTCTTGGCTTTTTAACACTGTGTTTCTTCTCTCTGCTGTCACTTCCCCTCGCAGAAAGGAGACTTAATTTGCTTTAGATGAATCGGGAGACTTACACAGAGAAACTTGGATTTTCTGACTTTGCATATCCAAGTTGCTTGGATTGTTTGCTGTGCCCTGCAGGTAGTTTAGTCTTAACTTTGTTATGCTGGGAGGGAGAGGCCTTCTGGCTGCCTTCAGTACTTGACTGTGAGAGGGAATGATGTTGTGTTTATATTTATGTGGGAGCTTTGCATCAAGCAATCTCCAGTACCATAATGAAGAGATTGAAATTAGGCACTTCAGCAGTTGGAAAGGCTTTGCCATGACTTGATAGTGAAAAAAGTTGTTTATGAAATTAAATTTTATCCATAATAAATATTTGTAGAGTTTTTAGACTGCTTTCTTAGTATCTTTCATCTGATTCTTACACAGCATGACCTGTGAATTGAACTTGTGGATGATTTCTGTGTTTAGACATAACACTGTTAACTATTTTTGTTTGTTTCTTTTTATTTATATCCTAAGGATATTTTGGATGCAGCATCTGAAATATTTTGCATAGTGGTGTCAACAAGTGCTGGGGATTTTTCTAAACTTTTCCTTTGTGCTTTATTAGAAGTTTGAGTTGTCCTCAATCTGATTTTAAGTCTGATTTTTGTCCCACCCCAACCCACAAAATCAAGTTGGCAATTAGTTTCTCATTCTTCCATTCTATATGAAATAAGGCTGCATTCACCAAAATGCTCAGGGATTGCTGAGCCTCGATATCTAACTCAGACATTGCTGGGTGCTTTTATGTAATGCCTTGTGTTTGTTTAACTTGTTTAAAAAACTGTTGCTTAGAGTTATGTCAAATTCTTTTGACCATATATATAACATATTTCAGTCTCTTGTTTCCTAATACATCTGTTTGCTATGAAAATTCAGATGTCTTCTCTGTTTCAGGGAGGATTCTGTTATGATCCTCTATTACTTTATCTTGAAGGCCCAAAGTTAACCTCCCTCATTTATGCTAAAAACAACCAACCTGTCTTGTATTGAACTGTGGTATGCAAAATCATTTTCTCATTAAAGATTTATGTTTGAGGGCTGATGTAGCTCAATCTCTGTCACATTGCTCGAAGTATTCCTGAAAAGCATTGATGGAAAGTGTTCCTGGATGCCTGACTTAGAATCAAAAAGCACTGATCATGTGTTACTGAAATCAGGCTCCCTGATTTAAAATTAGATTCCATTGTTTGTCGGCTTCACTGCTGTGTTGTGCCAGTTGTGGATGTGGAGTTCCACCTTGCCCTGGTTTTCCAGCTTGTAAGAAGATCCTTATTTGTTTTCATGGTCAGGAACCAAATGTTTTTGTTACAGTTTTAGGTCTACTTTTACTACTGAGTAGAAGGAGAGGGAGGGTTAATGTCATGGGATACCCTGACAAAAGAGCTTCATTTCTGGAACAGGACCCTGTTCTCTACCTCCACCCCTTGCAGGCTTTAGAGTGAGGGAGGGAGGAAGTGCCTGCTGGGATGTCAATGAACAGTGAGGTGCCCTGATCTGTGGGAATGCACTTCAACGTGCTGCCTGTGAAGCAAGAGGAGAAAGGAAAAAGAAGATCTGGTGATTTAGTAGTAGAAGTTGTAATGCCTCATTGTTATGATGCAATTGATATCTCAGTTGAATGAAGGGTGAGGATGGATGAAGCCCATTACCTGTAGAGAATTCAAGACCTCCAAAGAAGCAGTTCTGTTTCATTCCGGTGTTCCCCTCCTTCTGATGGAAACAGATGTGTGGCACTATCAAATGCAACATTCCCTTACACAGTCTGCCTTGGACCCTGGTGTAAATAATTCATAAATAAGGAATTTAATTCTATGTTTTAGTAGGTATAAACTCCTTTTACTGCAGAGATGTGTTGGGTTGCAGGGAGAATGTGCAGAAAGCTGCCTTTGGAACTAAATTTATAACTCTGCAAAAACAGTTTTCTTTTTTGCCTTGTAAACCTGTTCTGATTTGTTACAAGCTGGCCCTTCAGAATATGCTGCTCTGTAGCTCCTGTCAGCAAAACTTCGTAAATCCTTCGGAATGATAATGGGAAGAAGTTGCTGGCAAGGCTTAGACCTGAATGAGTGTGTAAAGGTCTAAAGGAAGATAAAAAAAATTATATAAGCCATGAAATATTTTTTTAAGCTTCATTGTAAATCATTTGATGGTGGTGCTGCTTGATTTGATTCAGCTTGAGACAGAGAGGAAGGATTCAAGTATGTCAGCCAGTTCACACCTCACTGTTGGCATCCGAGGAAATGAGACTGCAGGCTAATGGAATGGCCACAAACTTCTGCATCTCCATAAACTTCTTCACAGTGCACTAGACAAACACAGCTTGGAAATTATTTTCATTTTAAATATTGAAGTGGTAAGAAATTAAGAGACTTTTAAACTGATTACTGTCACGTACATTTTAAATAGCTACTTTTGCTGCTTTGTGCCTCATTTTGGCCACAGCAGCTTAATGCAGATCAATTCTTTCTTGCCAGCCCTTGTCCTTAACAAGATGTGAATGTGGTCCAAATAATTAGCATTTCTAGTATCACAAATGACATTCCTTATACAGTGTGGTCAACTCAGCTGCTTTAGCAGCAGAAATAGTCATTGTGGTACACATTCCACTTTCAGTGTTGTATTCTGTAGTTTATTCATCTGGCTCAGTCCTCAGAGAGGTCTTTATACCAAAGGAGATATGTTTCAGGAAACAAAAATAATTGTTCTTTTTTTCAGAAAAAAACTTTACTCAGAGGCTTGCCAGATTTTTACACAGCTGTTGAGATGATATAATGGTTTTGTTTGTTTGGCTAAGGTTGCAAATATGAACTTCCTTCCTTCTGCATTTATAATTATTCGAGCTGAATAAGTTGTGATAAATCTCTTCCAAATTTCTGTAGAGGGTGAGTGTCTATGAAGTGCTTACAGACTTCAACATGCAGTTGATATTTGCTTTCGAAATGGGTGACCTCCTTTTCTGTGAGGTGCATACAACCTCCATCCCTAGTCCTGCCCAAGGAATGTATGTCTAGAATAAGAGTTTGTCTTTGTTTTGTATAGTAGAAAAATCTTCAACTGTGAGAGTTCTTGACTGCAATACCCTTAATCCTGGGAGGAGTTCACTGTGGTTAAGCTGCAGTAGAGCTTATTTGGTCAGACTTCATAAAATGGCTCAGAGTGGATGGCTGGTTCTGGTTTTGTGTATGTCAGATATTCCTGTGTTTGTTGTGAGCCATGTTTCCTGCTGCTTTCCAAATTACACTGAAGGAAATGACAGCACTGGCAATCAGCCTTGTGGACACAGACTTAAGTGTTTTGGAAAGGAACTGAGCAGCAGTACTATAAATTGAGGCTGTATTTGCCTTAGGAAGGGCTTGGCTCTTTGAGTATGATGCGAACACAGTGTTAGGCTCATTTTTAGCCCTGGTTTTCTAATTAAATTTTAATGCTTAGAAATTGTGTCTAATTGTTTTTATATAAGGACGTAAATTTTTGTGTTCTGTAGAAAAAACTAAGTGTATGTTAATAATAATGTAACACATCTATAAAAGTTTTGTGTTTTTTAAAGAATATTGTAGCATCAATGTCTCTAAAAGGCGTTCTTGCATTTTGTTGTTTTTCGTAGTTTAAATGGTATCTTGATAGTATCATTACATTTGTATGAGGGAAAGGTGAAGGAATTAAAATACCTGGCTAGTTAAGAGAAGTCTTCTAAAGATTCAGCCTTGGAAGCTTCTGGTATTAACATATGATGACAAAAAAAAGGCAGGAACATTTGTTTCTTGACAAACTGTTGCTTACTGTAAGTTTTCTAAGCTTTGTGGGTTGGGCTGTCAATTCTATAATAAAATAATAATAAATACAGTATATATGTTTCATGTTGCTGTTTAGAGCCTGATGATTTCAGCAGCAGTAAGCTGTGCAGAGGATCATGAGAAACTGTAGCCACAGCCAGGAGTGCAGTTGGCTGGTCCCCTTGTTTGAGTTCTGAGCTCCATACACCTCTCAGAACCAAACATTTCCAAGATATCATTCACGTTAGAGAAACCTGAGAAGTGTCCTGGAGAGATATGTCTGTGCTGAACAAGGACAAGGGGAAGTGGTCATTCTCTCTGCTCCATAAAACAGGGTATAGGGTCCTTCTTCATCTTTCTGTAAGAGAAAAATAATTACAAACACTGAAAACAATAAAAATTTGTTGTAGTTGGAGTCAGGGTAACATTTAAAAACTTGTCACTGAGGTATTCAGGGATGTACAGCAGAGTTCCTGTGCGTGCTTTTTACACCAAGTAAAGGTGTCACAGAAGGTATTTTGAAAATGTCCCTCCGAAGGAATTCTGCAGTCTTGACTCTGGCAACATGGTGAAAAGATTAAAAAATTCTTAACTTTGCCCGAGTTGCTCCAGACTGAGCTTGCCACTCTTACTTTCTGGTCATTACACAGAATTTTGTGAGCTCGTATTATTCCTTGCTTGGAAATATGAATGACTTTTTTTTAAGGCATTATGTCCCAGTATTCTTAGGAAAGAATTTGAATTTAGCTGTTTCTGGAACTATTATGGTATGACATTAACTGTTCATGCTCTCCTTTTCCCTCTGCCCTGCCAAAGAATAAGTGCAAAGCACCAAATTACAGATGTAGTTTATTAGCATCTAATGGTTTCTGAAGTGCATGCTGGAAGGCTGTAAATAATGCAGGAGGAAGGTGCTTTGTTGCTCCTGCGTGCAGCTGTGCCCCGTGTCCCTTCCCGGGGCTGACACGGGCAGGGCAGGGCGCTCAGCTGGGCTGGTGCTGCCGCCCCATTGTGCCCTCTCACCTGAATGGAGCCGTGTACAAGCTTTACACCAAATATGAACTGCTGTGTCATGATTCAATTTTGTTTGAAAGCTGCAGAATATTTCTTACAGCACCAACAGGAAGGGCAGCCTATATCAGCTACCTAGTATACGGTTCAGACAAGGAGAAATTGACGTGACGTAAACTTCATGGAATTGGTAGTAAACTGTGAAGTTCTAGATGTACTCAAATGAGACATTCATAGAATCACAGTTAATATCAAGTGGCAAGGGACCTGATGAGGATCATGAAGTCAGCTCCCTGCTCCTTGTGAGACTACCTAAACTAAAACTATATGTCATGACTTCAAGGATCATCTGGATGCTCCTTGACCTCTGTCAGGCTTGGTGCCTTGACCACTCTCTTGGGAACCCTGTTCCAGTGACCATCCACCCTCTGGGTGAAGAACCTTTTCCTCATGTTCAATCTGAACTTCCTGTGGTGCAGCTTCATGCCACTTCATATCATTTCATGTGGCAAAAGAACGTCTGCATCCAAGGGAAGAGTGTCTTGTTCGTTCTTTGTTGGAATTTCGTATGGTATTTCACCTAAAAAGCAAGCTATATGCTGAACTGCCTATGTAAATTAGTGTAATGTAGCTTTAAGAACTAATTAAGGACATCAGAAATGGCTGCTGCCGACTTTCTCAGCAGATGCACATAATTA